>NC_068340.1:42354772-42671757 GCF_014633365.1 Diospyros lotus
TCAATCTTCTTGGCGTACCCTTCCTTGATTTATGGCAAATCTTCTTGAATTTCCCGCCTTGATTCATGACAATGATAGTGATGCATGCTACAGTGAACTACCACCGCCCTCATTTTTGTTGCTTTTATTACAATCAAAAGCAGTCTATATATAATTTTTAAGTAAGCGATCAGTCAAAGTCAGCCAAAGTGACCAAAGCCTTGTGGACATGATGACAAGCACCAAAGAGTAACTAAGACCTCAAAGGTTAGAAGGCATGGAAGTATGGCAATTAACAAAGAAAAGGCATCCTTGGCCTTTAGGTTTAATGGTAATCTGTTCTTGATCACTCTCAACAAGGGGGTGAAACCCTTATATCAGTAGCTAAGCCTTCAAGGATGAACTTGACTATTTTGAAGTGGAAATAGCTCAGGATCAAGTATGATGTTCCTTTGTTTAACATGTTGGATATAAGGTTGGCCCATGCAGTCTTACTCAGACTTGCAACTCACTGAGCCAACCCTCTCCTCTTGTGGTTCAGATGGCACTTAAAGGGTGCAATCAAACATTACAAACCTAAGTTTAACTAGGAAACAAAAATCAAGCATTACTAGTTAACTAAAGCTTCCTTTGGGAAAAAAAAACCACTAGCATACTTAGAACTATAAAATCCTAAATTGAGGTGGAGGGCCTTTGAGAAGCACTAGTTTTGGCATTTCGACGTTCATCCATAGTGGTCAATTTGTAGTGTGTTGTGGTTAGAGCAAGGTCCTAGTCTTTCGGATTGTAGGACCAGGACTACCACCAATGCATTAAATCACTAATTTCTAATTACTAGAAAGAAGTAAGGCAGATCCCTAGATCCACAAATAGGAGGACAGTTTCTGAGCAGAAGACAGGATTTGATTTTAGGAAAAGCTTTGCCCTCCTTGAGAAATACAAAAGGATTTTATTCAGATTGTACAAGTCGCCAAAAGCTTTCCCCTTTAGCTTATTGTTTTCTTCTTCTTCTTTTTTTGGTATTCTTTCCCCCTTTGTTTGTAAGGATATCTTGTCCCTTTGATTTTCTTAACTTTTGGATACCTAATAAAGTTTTGTTATTCTCTATCAATGAAAGGATGGAAAATATTATATGATCAGGCATAAGTAATGAATAAATTGGAAAGTCATTACCTCCCCATGCAATGGTTCTCCAAGTACACTTGGGTATGTGATAGGTGGATACCTCATGTTATTCACTGCTTCACTTGACATATTAGTGGTAGCCTGAGGAAGAAACCGTTGAGTTCCAAATGTTGGGCAGTGAAGGTGTTGATCTAACATCTGCATATGCATAGCCATCATATCCCGCCTCCTATGGATGTCCAATATAAGTGTAAACAAGGCTTCATCATCTGGAATGTTTTCTATAAACTGCAAGCCACTTCGTAATAGTTCATAGAAAGGAACACGGCATTTGTCATCCTCAACCAACAGCCAGATCACATCTAAACAAATGTGTAACCATTCTATGAGAGCTTTATCAGGTTTCCAGCATTTTGAACCATCACATTCATCAATCCCATGTTGTCTCTGGTCCCAATTAACCAGCCAATTCATCATATGGTGAAAAATGTCAGCATGCGTTACTGGCTTTAAATCGGATTGAAGACCAGTTAAAATAATCTTGCAGCACAAATGCCGTAGACTGCTTATAGCATTATCTCTTATTGGCAAATTAACCCTGTTCGTTGGCAGTTGTCCTGAGCAGGTGACGTCAGATGATTTCATTGGTGACAAAGTTATAGAAGATGATGGTTCATTTACTGTCTGAGCAGGGGATCCAATAACATGAACTGATGGCAAAGGAGATGTGGTATTTGGAGACGGAAAACTGGAGGAATTGGGAGGTATTGGGGTTGAAGATGGCAATATCCCAGCCGGTGATAAACTTATAGATGAGATAGCAGCCACAGACTGAATCCCTTGACCAATAGACACCTCTGCAGATGAAACTGAAGAAAGGAGGGAGGGCAAGAAAGTATCCCAATGCACATAACCTATACTATGCAACTTACGCAAAGCAAAGAGAAGAAACTCCGCTTGGGGTGCATGGCCGCTAAACTGAATGACCAGTGAAATAAGAACAGATTCAGTCACAGCTCGCAGTTGCTCCTGGTCCTAAAAAATGAGTCACATAGTCAACAAAACCCTCTATGTTGAACTGCAAAAGTGAAATAGAAGAGAAGGGAAAAATCATAGAACCAAACATGGGATGCAACAGTGTTAATTTATATCAGGACTTACAGGAAACTGGCTCTGAAGCTGCTCGAAATCTAAAAGGAATTGTTCATTCTGAGGAGGGAGCTCTCTGTTAAGAGCAGTTACACGCTTCTGTGTTTTGTTCCTGGGCATTATTTTGATCTTTAGTGTCTAACACGCAAATATTTGAAGACAACTGAGTATAGAACACAGGAAAAGCAACTGTGAAATCTATTAACTTAATATCAGAAACAGGTCACATGATCACAATGGAAGCCCACTGAAGATTTACCCTGACAAAGCAGACTCTTACATGATCACAACAGTTTGTAATTATCTCCAGACATGATTGGCACTTTTCTACACATAATCTGCCATACTTGCCTCCTCCTCAATCACCAGGTGGAAGATAGCCAAAAAGTCCCTCTCTCACTTCCTACACCACCGTTAACGCAGAAAGTGATGTTGCCTAATCGCAAGAGCAATAGATATTCATCTTCACCCTACTCCACTATCCCCTCTGTTTTCATGCAAATCTCAAAAGTTAAGACGCACCGGGTGTATGGAATGGAACCAATGCAGGTCTGAAACATATTAACATTTTTTGTTTAAAATTTATGATGTTTGATCCGACAACTTTTATGCTGAGCACAAAATTACCATTTTTGTCAACTTCTTAATGCAACCCTCCTCTTTATCCAAGGTTGAGACTGGCTGTAAATAGGAAAAACACTTTCAACACAAGAAGGTCGAGGAGATACTCAATCCACAGGGAAGGGTTCACAAGGATACAAATAATTGACAAGATAAAATCTATATAGTCAGCCCCACTTAGTGATATTAAGAGTTGTTAACTTTTTTTTGGCAATCTTATAAAATTTTCATTGTTAGTAAAAAAAATATCTTCCTTTTTTAAAGTATATTAGTTGTTTTATACCAATGCTACTACAGTACTATAATCCAGAGAAATTATAGTGTATTATTTATAAATTACACAAAAATACATTATTTTAATAATAAAGTTTTAAAGAGCATGAAGTTATATATTTTGATATAATTTCGGGTAAATCAAAACAAAAGTATTTTTTATATTATTTTCTTGTAAACTATAATATAATAGCTCTTTTTATAAGATTTGTCCTAAATAAAATACATCTGTAGTCTTTGAGTTAATTTTTTTAATTTTATTTCCTTTTTCACTGATTAAAGTTAAAAAAATATTGACTGAAATCTATTTTAGAAGATGGGGCAAATATTCATTACAATAATTAATTAACTCCATTTGCTGACAAGCTCCTACAGAGACCATGCGTGTCGAGGTATTTTGTCTCCTACACATAAATCTCAATCTCAAGGGTAACCAGTACAGTTTAGCCAAAGAGTCAGCAAGAAGAAATGAATACTCAAGCATCAACACATCTAACAATCACATTTAAAAGGAAAAAAAATAATAATAAACCCTAAATGCTGAAGAAACAGAAAAAGGCGTGAATTGAAAAGCAATTGTTGAGAAGAGAAGCAGGAAGTAGACATACGGAGGTTCTCGGATAGAGTCGTCGGGCTTTTGGCGGCTAGTTGTCTGAAAAATTAGGAAAAGAAGACAGTGATTAGAACTGAACCGAAATTGAGAAGACAATGAAACGAATAAAAAGAGAAAGAAAGTAGGGAAGGGGAATTGATGTGTAGAACTTACTCCTAAATAGAGGTTGAAGAGGTCGAGAATGGGGGCTCTAGCGGGGTGGAGCTGTAAAGCCCTGGAAGACCTCTGGTTCTGCTCCATCGATTCTCCCAGGTTTCTGTTTCTCAGCAATAGCTGTGTAAGAGTGACCCAGCGTCCTACCCAGCATAGACGACGAACGTAAATTTGATTGTCGGCTACGGATACGGAAGGTGGAATCCTTCGTGGGGGAAGCTTCTCTACTGGGTCGTCAACGAGATCCGATGCAGATGAGTCGGGTCGGGTTTCGTCCTGTCCCACTACATCGGGTCCAACAAGTACCCACCCGCCTTTCCACACCCGTTTTAGAGATCCGCCCGCGTTGGAATTCCTCTTGACGCACGTAGAAATAGAAAATGACATTTGTGAAGGGAAAAAGATGATACGGTGAAAATTCTTCTGTCATTGTTAAGTAAACGGGTTAAGAATCATTTAACGATATTTGAAATAAAAATTTAAAAATTTGTAAATTGAGAAGGAGAAAGTCAATCATTAAAATAAGATTTAATAAAAACAAAAAGATGATGAATTAGAGCAATAGAAATTAGACGAGGGAAGAGATTCACTTATTGTCTAAATTATGCTGCTTCACTTCTACTCTAAATTAAGAGAGAAGATCAATGCTTGGGTTATTGTGTCTAAAATTGTCAAATTATGTTTTCTAATAGTTTTATTTAGATATATCCATTTGTTTTGATACAAAATGTTTGCCCCACCCCCAAGAAAGTCTTTGCTGACTTGTGAAATGGTTACTTTTATCTATTCTATTATACAAGCAAGTATTACATTCGAATGCTTGCTTAGTATTATCAAGCCTAACAATTCCAATGTTGGAGATGAAGGCTTCTGTGCGAGTGTTTGTGTTACTACCTAATAGGTGTAACTGTCCTTGTCTGTCTCAATCCTTTCCTTGTATTTTTTGGGTCCAAGGATGTCTGGGTTATGGGCCTTTTTTTGTAAACTTTAAGCTATTGACAACAACCTGCTTTCATGAAATTCATGCTCCTTAAAAATGTGTTTTTCCAACCCAATTGATGTGTTGATTGGAGTAGGTGTCCTGTTTATTCTATTTCGCAAGTGGACGGATCGTGACAAGTAATACAGTGATGAATAGAGTGTCGTACCCACGAGGACTAACTTTTGATAGTTACTCTAACTGATTTAACCTTAACCTAACACACACATTAACAAAGACTTCAACAGTAATGAAACTTAATTTAGAAATAAAATATGCAAACAAAATAATTCCTTTGATTTAAAACTCACAAGACTAAGGCACTAGGGTTTGTGAATCCACCGTCGGTCTTTTATGATTCAATTATTTGTTACTCGGGTCTTGTTATTCCTTATCTTAGGTTGAAAATCGATGATCCAATCACAACCAAAAGCCTCTCTCGATGGTCATTCAGTTCTATGAATATATATGAGATTAACTATCTCTAGATAACCTTCGAATATATAAACATGCATTCAATCACGGAGATCATCACAAAATGATTTCATAGGGCATAACGGCATCTCTACCTATTATAGGACCATACGTTGTTTGCTACCATGTCTAATCCATATTGAATCTCTCGAAAGCAATACAAATCACAAATATGTTCCAATGGTGATCAAGCATCAAAACAGCATTATGAACATAACAAACAATCAACCCGAATGGATAAGAAAATAGCAAACCCAATAACTTTAAATCAAACCATTAGAAGTCGAGGTTTCATCATTCACCCTAGCTATAAACACTTAGCAATGCATTTTTGCAATCAAAAGAAAAAGAAAAGAGTTGGAATCCATAACGAAGAATTGAGAAAGAAAAGAAAAGCAAAGAAAAATACAACTCAAGAGTAGTTTTCAATCTTTTGTCCGCCTCTCTTCCATGCCAAAAAAACTCAAAAACCCTTCAAAATAAGTCTTTATATAGTGGTTTTTAGGTTATTAAAGTCGTGCATAGTGAAAACTCTCATTTTTCATTGATTTGGACGGAGATGGGCCGAAATCGAGCTTTGATTTGAAGTTCAGAACGCTACCGCGGTATGCTTGTTGCTGCAGACCCGTGAGCTCCAGATAGCAATTCCTAAAGCGGTCCTACAGCGGTATGCATTCCGCTGTAGGACCGTGAGCTCCAAAAATTAAATCTTAAAGCGGTCCTACAGTAGTATGCATTTCGTTATAGGCCCGCTAGCCTTCTTCTTTAGCCTCTTGCTTTATCATTTTCTATTTTTTGGCTCTTAATAATCTTTTGCTTTCTTTTGCATTGATACCCGACTTTGCCTCCAAGTTTTATTTCACTCCCATCATATACCAAAATCACTCTTTTTGCTCCAAATATATTCAACACATGCTCCACATCTACATAACCATATATAGAACCAAATCAAGTAGAAATCATGCTTATTGAATGTATAAATGCTAAGTTTATAGACTAAAATAAGTGTATAAAAGACACTTATAAGTAGGTTTCCACTATTTGAGATTGCTTGATGGAATGGGTTTGAGTACATATATCAACTTGTATGGAACTTTAGATTACAAGCGTCACATACAAATCCAGAAGATCCCAGAACTATGCACCGGCGGTGGGCGTGTCTGCTACAGTAAGGCTTGTTACAGAAGTTGCATTTGGGAATCCGAAGCCAGCAGTTTGAGCACATGGCGTCTGCGCAAGCGGTGTCTTCTGCTTCGCATTCATCAACGCACATTCCACACTCTACGCACCTCGGGATGCAATGGTAGCAGCCCCTGCACGCTCTCTGCAGGCCCCGCTCCCTTTTCTTTCTCTCGCACATGTCACGACTCGGGCACTCCAACACCATCGCCGCGCAGTTGCAGTTTGGGCATATGTCTATGTCTATGTCGGTGGCTTGTTGCTGCCTGATCAGCTGCCGGCGGTTTGATTCGAGAGTTGAGCGAAGTGCCTCCAGATGTTCTTTATTTATGTTGTAAATGCCATTTACCTTCAGGCTAATAAGATTGTGGCCAGTCTTCACTGCTTTCACAACGCCTTCTGGGGTTAACCCTGTGCACGCTGGCACATGAAGCTGCAAAAGGAACCATATTTATATATACAAACAAATTAAGATAAACCCAAAACAAAAAACCCAGACCAGACAAATTAATTGTGGCCAGAACTGAAGAATGGCCCAAATTAAGATATATTCAGACCTTGGCGATGAGTGGATTTTTCTCGACGATCTGTAGAAGCCCAGCATCAGTGATCTTAGAGCAGTTTACGAGGGCCAAACTTCTGAGCCGACCATTTGCCTTGGAAGTGATTTTCAGCAGAATACCATCAGAGAGCCGAGAGCTCAATGGCCTGTCCACGACCATGTCTAGCCATGGGAGGATGTCTTTGTTCACGGCTTCTCTCAATGATCTGCAGACTCCACTCATTGCAAGAAGCTCGTAGATAGGAAAGTAAGCCAGCGCCAGGAACAAAGCTTCGTGGGGTCGCCCCGTTGCCATACTACTGTGAACTTCATCTTCTCTATTATCTGCAGTTTCTGAGATCTCCATGTCTGTCCAGGTTTTCAAGGTACTGGTATATAATTGGGTTTTAGAAAGAACTAAACTTGAAGAGGAAGAGGAAGAGGAAGAGGATTTTTGTTCTTGGTAGACTTTGACTTGTGAGTTCCTGAAACACCACACGAAGAGGATCACGAAATTTGTGTTCTGGAATACTCTAAATCTCTAGTTCCTAAATACAGAAACTTCACCAAAGACTATTTTGCATTAATTAAAATTTTGATTTTTTTGCTGATGAGTTAAATTTTCATTTTACTTGTTAGCATGCTTGTTAACTTTGAACACATTTTCTACAAACCTACTTATTAATGATGTCATCCATTTATTAAACAAAATAAAGTGACCGTCAACTTCCTTGTTCATAAATTTGATAAGGGTGATGCTAATTATTGTAATAAAATACTATAAAAATAATACATATATAATAAAAACACTTAAGAAAGCATTAAATATAGGGATATTTTTAATTAGCTTAATTCAAGTATCATTCATCATATTAATGATTGAAGGTAATAACGAAAACAGAACAAATCAGGCTACTTTCTACTTCAAATACTCAACAATACATATATATATATATATTTTATAGATACTTGCATAATAAAATACAGAGATTTCAATTTAAATGAACATTACACCCTGGCAAACAAGAATGCTAGTGTTATAACTTTTAAAATTCATGTAACTGACCCCACATAATAAAATAAAAGACGGATACGTTGTTTGTTCTTGTTGGAGATCAGAAAATAGTTCAACTCATCAACAAATTAGTCGTTTTCTTGTATGCTCCTGCAATGTCACGAGTAAACAAGTTGTCTCAAATACAACGCCAGGAATACAATGAAAGAAGGTGGGGTACAGTAGTTATTCTGAAAATTGCATATGTTTGGTCGGGAGCAAATGTGAAATGTCAGTGCTCAGTGCTCCAAAGGCTCGACAGCAGTCTTGAACAGAAGGATATAAACCTTGTCAATTGAGAAATACAGGAACCCTCCTAAGGAATGTGTTACATATGAGCCAAAGCTTGTTCCCACAATGCAGTGCCAAGCAGGACCATACAAGGAGTCGAATTCCTGCAAACTCATTACAACACCTTTTAAGTATATAATATGTTGGGGAAGAGAGAGCCTTTCCACTTGATTTCTATCTCTGTCTGAGCCTGCGTGCGGTCTCAAGTGAGGCGATTTGGCACACTCAACTTTCTATAGTCATTATAATGGGACTATATATAACAGGGAAGTTGATCCATTGGTTACTTGTACTCCATGAATTAAGAACAGCAAATCAGTAGCAGACATAAATAATGACACAGCTATCTCCCTCTCATATAAATGGGCCGTCGAGTTTCAGTCATAGAATTTCTTTGAGTATAAGCTAATATCAAGTATGCCATATAGAATCTTATGAGCTCATGCCAATTTACATGACATTTTTAATGGCGCGAATGCAATAAACTATGATGATCATTACTTGTGTCTTTAATTAGCACGTGAATGCAACGTGCTATAATGTATCACCACTTGTGCCGTTAATTATAGGGCATACACTCTCTAGAGACCGTATTATTCTTTGGTTATAACCAAAGAGCTAACATGCAATAAGCTGAAGTGATCATGGTAATGTGCGTTGAGACCCATTCAACCAAATAACAGAGACCGAGGGGTATTCAATGAGAGTAAAAACAATATTAGAGAGATGAAAAATCAACTAGGTTTAGTCTAGTCGTATGTGTCACCCCACCCATACATGAGGTACTTGGTGTTAGGATTCCTTAATTGTAGAAAAGTGGTCATTATTTTTATTTTGATTTTATATTTAGAAAAATCCTAGTTGATTATGTTAGGATTCCTCAATTTTAGGGATTTGATTAGATTAGATATCCTAGTTTGATTCTCTTTTTGGTTTTATTAAAGATCCTTGTTGATTAAGGAATACAAATCCGTGTGGACTATTGCTTCTGTTTTGTTCATTTTTTACCTCCAACACAGCCAGGAATACAAATCCTTGTAGACTACGTACATTAATCATGTTTAAGGTATGGCAAAGTTGACTATAATTACATAAGCAGAGAAAGAGAATGCAACCAGACAAATCCTATTGGCCACTATCACCATTACTAAAAGACAAAAGAACCATACAATCAGTCAATCCCTACTACCCTTGCTAATCTGGTGATTCCTAAAAAATTTGTTCTTATTAAATATGCTTTAACACATCCAAACAATGAACTCCAAAATGAAGAGTTATTCACCTCAGCAATGAGTCTTAAATCCTTCCATTTGAAGATTTTTCAGAAATTTCAAATACTTCACCCCAAACATACTCTACACAGCCAAGAAAGATCAAAGAAAAAAGTAGTACAAGATACATCTAAAATTAGCTACCAATACACCACCAGTAGCTTCAAGTTATTGAGTAGTATTCAACATAAGCTCAAAAATAGCGAGCAATAACCAAAACAATTATGGTCTCTCCCAGGAGAGAGGGTATTTATCAGTTGCTGCAAACTTTCAAATAATAGTTTTTTGAAGTTTAGGCCCATGTTTAGAAATTCAATTGAGAAATCCGATAACAGTTGATAAATTCTTCTCTTTTTAACTCAGTATATTCAAAACCTAAAAAATGGGTGAAAAGGGCCCCTCTGTCCTGAAACTTCTAAAGAATGAAGCCACAATGAGATGAAATCAATAAATGCAAAAGAAAAAAAAAATACCTACAATCATGAGTCCCACCCAACCCCAAAAACCCTAAAAGAAAGGCACCACCATGAAATGAACTGAAATAAATGCTAAGCTAAAAAATAGCAATCAAAAGAGGCCAGCCAAAGCAAGATAATAAAAAGCAAAGAGAAACTTGGAGAAGCATTTATAGTTTGAGCATAAAGCTCTTTAATGGGCATAAGCATTCTGACCTTCAAACTCTAGGTTTTCAAACTAACCCAGTCAATATCAAGGCAAAAAATATTGTCAGCTAAGAGCTGGTAGCAAGATTAAGCCGTTGGATGAAGCCAGTCAAGTGCTTAATCTTGAAGCCATTGATGCATTATCTAACACTAAAAGGCCAAAAGCAAACAAATCAAATGCCAGGCCAAATTATGGCCAAGAAAGATGAAGTAGGGAACGATCATTTTGAGCTAAATCTGACATTAAAGAAATCAATTCGACCAACTTTGTACGCAGAGTCTGTAAAATTACCTATCTTAGACTAAAATTAAGAAAAATAAATAAATTTGTGATATTAAAGACAAAATCGAATTACCATAATGAGGACCAAAGAAAAGTAAAAATTTCCATCTGGGTTTGACAGAAGGGGACATTTTGGACCACCAAAAGGAAAAATTAATCAGTACCCTGAGCAGGCGTAGGACAAATAAAAAGAATACAAGTAAATCTCTTTGTTCTCAGGCCTAATATAATAACCAATAATGCAGTTGCATCAGAGAAAGCTGGCATACAATTGGATCACCGTAACTGGAATTTACTAAATGTCCTCTTTTTATCATATAGTAAAATCCTCAATCAATCTCGGACTGATAGAACCAGAACTTGAAGCACAACCACAATTTTTATAAGCATCCAAAATGAATGAAACCTAGAAGACAACAGAGATCAAAGGCGAGAGGGAGGGGGGGGGGGGGGGGGGGCATTGGGTAATAAGTTGGATTACCTTCTTAAGGGCAAGGGCAAGGCGTTTGCTGTCGAGCTTTCCGGGCATGGAGTCGAGATTGTCTCTGGCGCAGCGAAAGGCTCTGTTTTGAAGAGGGAGGGGCATGTCCGATGCCCTGACACGGACGTTGAGGCGATCATGGTGTTCCTTTTGGTCGGAGGCCTTCTTCTTCAGTATGAGACTGTTAAGGAACTTGCTCCTCCTCTCCAACTCTTCCTCTGCAGCCTCCATTTTCTCATCCCCTCAGGCGGCTTTCATGGATGGGGGCTTCAACATCAAGCAAAGCTTAGAGGGAAATCGGAGAGAGAGAGAGAGAGAGAGAGAGAGAGAGAGAAGGGTGGGTGGCGTGGGGACAGAATTAGAAAGGCCAGGAAACAAGCGACCAACAATGGCCTCGGTTGCAATGCTTTTTAGCTTTGGCTTTCGCTTTAATTATGAGTTTCCCAACAATATATATATATATATATGTGTGTGTATTATTATAAGATAATATTGAGGAGGCGTCTTTAGCCTGCAGCCCTACTCTTTGACGGGGCGGCCGTTGGATTCTGCTTACGCAGCAAACTCTATTGTTTTTATAATCATGTTGTTGGTATTTTATGGGTTAAATAATAAAAATATTATTCGCCTCACCATCTCGTGCCTGAGACAGATAACTCTATTATATTTATAATCATAATGATAGTATTTTATGAGTTACATAATAATTATCAATGATAAAAATATTATCCATCTCATTACGTCTTACCATTTCGTGCCATCTCGCCATTCTGATGAAAAATATTTTAATCATACGTCTCACAACTTTACTTCATTACCTTAAATGATGAATATTTTAAATATTTTAACTATATTACATAACTTATGATGTAACTCACGAAATATTAATAATATTTTTTTATATTTATATTTATGAACTTGGGTACAAGTGAAATTTTACACCCCAACAATAGTATTCAGTCAGCTACCTTCGTGAATAATTTGAGAAATTACAAAAATTGGTTGCAAAATTAGTTGGCAGAAGTGATAATGAATGTTGGGCTTCACCCATAACCCAATATGTAGATGTAGTAATAGAAATGTGTAACAAAATTTAGTTAAACCTTAGGGACGCTGCTCGTTCATTCAATTTCAGAAATGAGCCCCCCTTGTTTTGTCCATAAGATGTTCACAAAATGAAGATGGAGATGGATTGGAGGCTATTGTTTTGTCGCAGTGGATGTGAATCAATTAAATTAATTAATTGGGATAGCAATGGCTACCCGCAACACCACCACCATAATTAATGAGCCGAGCGAGATAACTCAAAGACTTCCAGAGAGAGAGAGAGAGAGATGGATGTGGATGGTAGGGCAAGCCAGCCAATGAGCCAATTCCCAATTGCAGTCTCCGAGACAAACCATAGCCAATCATAACCAAAGAGGAAGCATTTTTCTAACCAAAACCAATTGTAAATAAGTGAAACAGGTTTTAGTTTGGTGGCAGATCCAGTACTAATTAATTATTCTCCATATATGCTAATAATCTATAATTCTAACTGACAAATTATACCACGTATATGGCTAGGTTGCTAGCTCACGAGTCTGAGCTCGCTCGGATCATGCATTGGATTGGATTATGTATCACAACCAAGGCAGGCGGCAGGCCGAAGCCAAGAGTCAACCTTCGTGCTTGATTTTGACTAGCTCTCTGCTCATCCCTTCTTCAACGACTGGGGCAGTTTCCAATCCTCCCCCTTGTTTCTGTTTCTCCATGTTTCCGTGCCATCCTATATATAGATGGATAGATAAGAAACGCAGGCAGATGAAGAGAATTATTTATTAAGACACCACCAGTACAGTTCAGTTGGGGGGGGGGGGGGTGTGGAAAGAGATCAGTTAAGGTAACTACCAAGAGGCAAGTTGAATCCTTGGTTGCGGAGCTCACGGTATTCTTGGCAAAGGGCGCAGTGCTCGCAGAAGCAGTGGACGGGGCAATCCCCGCAAGGGGCAGCGCGCAGACCGAATTGCTGCCTCATCTTTGACCGGTAGAAGCAGGAGAAGCAGCAGGGACAACACGTCACGCACGCTATTAACGTATACAGAGCTCCACTTATCCCACATGCTGCACCACACCCACCAATTAAGGAAGCTCAACCTTCAAATTAACCACGTTTAACTAGCTAGGCATATCTATATCTATGGAATATATGCTTGCTTACAGTTAGAGCCTCTGTCGACAATCTCTGCGATCCGTCCAAAAGTGATGCACGGGCACCAGCAGGTTATGCAGCCTGAAGAAAGATAGCAGAATACACCGGGAGACAGAGGAATCAAGGATCATACATGAAGGAAGGTAGCAGAAGACACCGGAGAAAGAAGAATCAAAGATTATATATTCCATTATCTTTAAGTACATACCCATGTCTCGCTTTTATATTGAGTTCGAGAAAACAGAATAGGATGCAAATAACAGCAGTAACTAACCCTACCAGAATCAACTAAAAATTAGGTAATATCAACACAGCCTTCATTAATATTTGCAATTAAGCAACGGCCGGATTGAATGAATTAACCCGGCGCCGTAAACAACTAATTCATTAATTAGGTATGGGCCTCATGGAAATAGAAGTAGAACTAGAAATAGAAATGCAACCAGGTCCTTCCCCCCACCCCAAATTAATTAATTACCGCTACGTACTTACAGTTAGGGACGTCGTCCAAGCAGGCGCAGAGGCCCGAAGACCAAGGACCCCTTGCTTCGAGCTTCTTATTAGGGTCATCTGGATTAGCAGGCGGCTCATCGCCATACAAATAATATTGCTGCGGCTGCTGATTGCTATAGTCGGAGCCCCACCCCGCCCCCACGCCCTCGGCCGCTTCTCTGTTATTAACACCGTATGTTCGTGCTGCTTGCTGCGGGGCAGACCAGGAGTTCCGGCCGTCAGTCGACTTGGAGGGGTACATGATGATGCATTGATGCTTAATCACAATTCCACATACATGTATATATGGACCAGAAGAAGGAACGAAGGAAGGAGACACGATGATGACATACGCTTTAACTACTACTGCAGCTGCAGGGCCAGAGAGGAGATCCATCCAACATCCATGATCCAGAAATACTCTCCACAATTATTATTATTATTATTATTATTATTATTATTATTGTTGTAATTACATATGGGAGACTTTGACTCAGTCAGGGTCCAGGTCCACTGTGAGTGAGGCCGCACTGATATTTCGATGCTCAATCCAGGAAGCTTCAGCCTTCAGCTTTCCCTCCCTCCAGTCATTGGATTCTCAAATACGAGGGCGGGGTATTTGTATTTGGGAGATATATATAGAAGAGTAATAACTTATAAATAGAGGAAATAATTTCCTTCTTTAAAATCATATATATGCATGCACTAAGATGTACCAGTTTGTACTATACTAACCATTATTATTGACTTGTCAAATTTTAAATTAATAACATGAACGTGTCAATTAATTAAAAAATACCAATGTAATTATATGTAGATAGAGAGGATGTCATTATTAATTAATTTTTTTTTTTTAAGAATTTTGTTGTAACTTGGAAGCACAAAAGTTACGAGGCATGATAGAAGATAGGCATATCACATCAAATCACATCACATATAATTAATAGTGATTTGATTGAGCATTTTGAGATTACAACCAACCATGCCAAGTAGTAGTTAGTAGTTGTTCTTTATTTTTGTTGTTATGAATAGAATAGAGGGGTTAGGAGGAATTATGCTAGATGTACATTATTTTTGTATATCTTGGGTTACATAAGGGGTATTATGACCAAAATATCCCTCGTCTCCATACACCTCATGAGAAATATTTTTGTTATTGATATACTTTTATGTAATTCAAGATATATATAAAAGTGTATTAATAGCATTATTCAATTAGAAGGGATGTTGATAGATGGATGGATGACCAAAACAAAAGTGAGCCCAATGGGATGGGATGGATGGATGAAGCCCACTTCTCAAAGCAGCAACAAGAATGGGCTTGAGATAACTTTTTGGGCAAAAAAAAAAAAAGGCCCAAACGACAACATATAAGTTTGGGAGGCATTTTGAGATAACTTTTTGGCCCAAAAAAAGGCCCAACCTTCATCAGTTCAGTGCTTGGCTTGGCTTGGCTTGGCTTGGCTTTACATAACAATTTGGAGTATCATTTACATCCCCAATTCCGTGTGGCATTTTGTCAGTTAATAATAATAATAATAATAATTTCAAAATCTCCCCCATCGCGATAACTAACAAACTATTCGGTCCGTTAACTTTATTGTCAAACAATGGCCTTTCTTTCTTTCTTATCCACCGATTGGCAAATGGCGATGCAATGGGTCCCGTCCCGACGTCCCTCCCCAAAGCAGAGCCGCAAATCACGCCTTCTTCTTCTTCTTCTTCTTCTTCTTCTTCTTCTTTCTTCTTATATAAATTAAAATGTTTTCAAATTTCAAAATTCAAAACTAATTAAACCAACACGTGAAGTGACTAACTTTGTCTTTGTGATGGATGCTGGTTGCTTGCTCCAACTAACTAATTAACTAATGTCATGCATATCCATCGCATCTGCTATTACTTTGCTAACATATATATACTGATAAATCCCCCACATGTAGAAGATCATGTAGGCAGGCAGGCAGGCAGGCTAATTATTACACCACTAAATTTGATTTATATATATATATATAAATATATATATGCGGATGGTACAAGTACTAATTATTAAGATTGGGCGTAGTGGAAGCGTGACAAAGTGAGCGTGAATTTAGCAAGCAAGCAAGCACTATCACAGCCGCTGGTGTTGGCATTGGCAAATTAAGCATCGCAGGCACGCCCCCCCCCCCCCCCTGTTTGCCTTTTTATATATATATATATATATATATTTTCAATCTCATTATTATTATTTTTATTATTATTCCCCACCATTCATTTCAATATTTATACAATATACTTTTATACCATTTTCCTAATTAACCCCCTCTTGCTCTTCATTGAAGATGGAATCATATGACATTGTTTAAATTAATTAATTAATTAAAAGCTCACAACATGTAGAATTTTCGGCAGTGGATTCTGTACAATGGCCACCACCACCACCACCACCTCCTCCTCCTCTTTCTGTCATACATATATACAGGCTTACTAATACTATATATTATAAAAGAAAATGTAATTAAAAAAAACATTCGTGCATGTCCTTAGCCGTGGCAGATGGCAGATGGCAGATGGCAGATGGCGCTCCCATTTCCAAAAGATCGAGCCACTAAGGTTAATCAATGAATTATTAATAATTATAAACAATTAAATATAAATTAACCATATATATATAGTGGAAACTGGAAAGCCAAAGCCAAAGCAATTAAATGTGAAAAAAAAAAAAAAAAAAGAGTTAAAAGGATACTGTGATTAGCTTAGATATCGATCTGACTGAAATAATTAGGGGTATAGTAGTCATTCATGAATTCCCAAGTGGACTACTTACTTAAGGAGGTGCAGTCCTCTTCCTTCCTCCCTCCCCTGCTTCCTCATCGTCATCGTCAACTATTTGCCAAGCTCAGCCTCAGCCTCAGCCTCAGCCTCAGCCTCGTGTATATTCCAATCCCATTGCATTTCTCAGCCACTATGAAACTCCAACTACTCCCCCCATTATTCCTCACCCTTCTCTCATCATCCGCCTTCCTCTTCCACCTCCATCCAATTCCGGCCTCCGCCGCTTCCTCAGTCGACGGCGCCACCACCCCATCCAACGGCACCGATTTCATCCGCACAAGCTGTGGCGCTACTTTGTACCCTGACCTCTGCTACACCTCCCTCTCCGGCTACGCCAACGCCGTCCAGGAGGACCCTGCCAGCCTGGCCCGCGTCGCCATCCACGTAAGCCTCTCCAAGGCACGCCGCATGACCGTGTACCTCTCCAACATCTCTCGACAGGCCGACTACGGCGCCGATCCCCGCTCTGCCTCCGCCGTCCACGACTGCTTCAGCGTCTTCGGCGACGCGGTCGACCAGATCCGGGGGTCGCTCAAGCAGATGCGCCAGCTCGGCCCGAACTACGGCGGCGGATCACTCCGATTCCAGTTGAGCAACGTTCAGACGTGGATGAGCGCAGCGCTGACGAACGAGGACACTTGCGAGGACGGGTTCGAAGACGTGCCAGACGCCGGCGTAAAAATGGACGTGTGTGATCGGGTGGTGAAGGTGAAGGAGGTGACGAGCAATGCGCTGGCGTTGGTTAATAGTTATGTGTCCAAGGTATCGCCGTGAGCGAGCGAGCGTGAGGATGATTATGTAGTAGTGGTGGCCGCCGACGACCGCCGTGAGTGGGAGTGACTATATATATATATATATGAGAAATTGAAAATGAGCAGGTGAATTAATTAATAATTAGAGAGTTAGTACGTACGTAGTAATTACCAAGTAGGGAATGAAGAGCTAGCTAGCTAGATATAAAATATTAATTAATTAAATTAAATTAAAGGCGAAGTGAGAAAAATGATGGATGATCAGTGTAAATGAATTAATGCTATTAATTTTTATATATATATATATATATGCATGTGATGTGAGAGAGCTGGAGAGATGGATGGATGATGTATTGTTATTTGTGGTTGGTTAGTGTGCGTTTGTTTGTTTGTTTGTTTGTTTGTTTGTTTGTGATATTGGGTACGTACGTAGTTTTGTTTTAATTTCATCATCATCTTCCTCCTTGGAATTAATGCCTGCGCGCGCCCGCCGTGGGAAGAAATTAAGAAGAATCGCATCTCAATCTGTTGTAGTGTTTTGAAACTCCCTCAAAAGAATTTCTCAATCTGTTATTCCTTGAGTTGCGCCGCAATTATATAGCTAGATCGATCGATCGATCGATGTTCAGTCTACAGTACCCAGAAACAATTAGTTGCCCTTAATTAATTAATTAATCTTCTTTATGGCGGAGAGGGAGAGGGAGGGCCGACTCGCATGATGATGAGGTACAGTTAATTAGTTAGTTTGACATATGTTCATATGCATGTGCATACATTCACAGAGAGAGAGAGAGAGAGAGAGAGGGTCATATATAAATATTAATTTTACCCTCTCGGAGATGATGATGATGATGATGGGAGGGGGGAAGGGAAGATTAACGGCAACGACTTAATTTAATTAGAAATGAAATGGGTGGTGGTGTCCGCGATCATAATATATATATATATATATAATTCATAATTTTACTCCCCACATCTCTATACCAAATCATCGTACCTACTTTTGACCAAAACGATTTCACATTTCAATTTTCTAAATTCTAGCTCACCAAACGGGCACCATTAATAATGGCGACCCTAGCTAGCTAGCTAGCTAGCTCATTCTAATTCTCCAATTACTTAAAAACACTTGTAATTGGCGCGATCGATGTTGGCTACAGGGTGTGTGTGTAGTATTCCAGGCTAATCCTCCACATATATATTATATAGGGTGGCAATTCGTGTTAGCGGATCGTAATTGTGTCGTGTTGAGATTAACTCGAACATGACTCATTTAATAATCGCGTCAAATTTCTTAAACCCAAACACGACACGTTTATTAAACGTGTAACACGACCCGTTTAACTCGTTTAACTAAACGTGTCGTGTCGTGTTGTGTCACCTGTTAAGCTGTTTAACCCGTTTAATTTAAATGGGTCGTGTTGTGTCACATGTTAAACGTGTTATTTTGTGTATAATCATGTTAACGTGTTCAGATCAACCCACTAACCCTTTTAATTAAACGTGTCATTTCTTATATAATCGTGTTAACGTGTTCGGATTAATCTGTTAAAACGTTTAATTAAACGTGTCATTTCGTGTCTAGACAGGTTAGACGGGTTGATCCACCTAAGACATGAAAATAATTGTGTCATAAACAGGTTGATCCGTTTATGACTCAAACTCGATTAACCTCAATCTTAACCCACTTAACTCCTTGTCGTGTTGTGTCGTGTAATCGGGTCGTGTCTAAAATTACCAGGTATATATATAGAGAGAGAGAGAGAGAGAGAGAGAGAGAGAGATCATCTGTCTGTCCATATGATATGTATATATGTTGGATAACTAGCTAGAGTATGAAATACACTGCAAACAACTGGAATTATAATACGTATGTAAAGATCGACGTGAACAAAATTAATTAATTAAGCAATCAAATTAGGTTCCAAAATGAATCGAACTGCATGATCATGATGGATCCGTGCTTGTCGTCATGTCAGGAAAAAGGAAACGACAGGAATCCAGCATAATTGATGGGAGTTTAATGAATGAATTAATCCTCCCTTTGCGATGTCACATCCTCATAAAAAAAAAAAAAAAGGGGGCTCTTTCTTTAAAGTTGCTTCTTCACCTCTATCTGTACGTTTGAATAATTTAAGTTAATTTCTTGTCCACAATATATATATATATATATACGTGGGCCCGAATAAAGCTTCGTCCCTACTGGGCCCCAAGTATGCTTCGCGTTCCCATCTCGTCTAGTCTACCAACATTATCATACAATTACTTTATTCTTTTTCCTTCCTTTCATTTGTTTTTTTCAGTAATAATGTACATAATTATGGGTCACTACCCCGAAATCTAAATCTTTTCAAGGACCCAAAAGAAGCCTAAAATGGAAGCACATATATATATATATAAAAGATAGTACTGTTTGTGTGATAGGAGGAGGAGGAAGAGGGTGAGACACCTAATTATAATCATACAGCGTTGGATGAATATAAGATAGTACTGTTTGTGTGATAGGAGGAGGGTGGGACACCTAATTATAATCATACAGCGTTGGATGAATATATATATATAGGACAGGATAGGAAGGCCGGGGTTTGTTTGTTGGCATGCTGTTGCAGAGTGGAGTGGAGCCCACCTAATTATGTGTTTCTTTAGCTAGCTAAATTTGCAGCTCTTTAAATGTATGTATAATTAACTAAATTAATATGTAATTAAAGGCGTTGTGGATGAAGCAGGTAGTGGAACCCAAAAAAGCTCACGAGGATATCGGAAAGGGTACGTGTCATGTATATATGGTTCTTGACTTCTTGAAGAGAATCGATCAGTGGAACCTAAACCTAAACTAATAATAAATAAATAAATAAATATAAAAGGATCGAAGGCACTTTAATTAGTTTGCTGGCAATATATAAATTAAATTAAATATGTTTGTTTTGTTTGTGTGATGCCTGCCTGCATTTGCATGTATGCATGTGTATCTCTTTCCTGCAGGAGCATGTGTTTGTTTAATAATTAATTAATTTCCTCCATATCAACTATATATATATAGATATATATATATATATAATAATTCTCATCCCTTCCTTCTTCCAACTCCTAGTCCCAGCTATATGTATGTATATTTATATGTGTACAAATATATATTGCGGTTGGCTGGCTGGCTGGCTGGAGCACTGTGCCACAATTCCCAATTATTACTCTCTCAACCAAACCAAACCAAACCAAACCAACGCACATTAAATATTTGTACTCTGTGTGGGAAAATTTGCATTTAAATTATGGTCATCACAAGAAGTGCAACAATAATTTATATATATATATATATATATTATTGAAAAACATAAGCCACTCTAGTTGTTTTAACATACATATATATTGGACTGAATAATATACATATATATATGTGGATTGAGGCATTATTGAGGAGTGGGAAGGAAATGAATAGGAGGGTGGTGGTGGCGGCGGCGAAGGCGGGCGGTGGGCGTGAATATATATTGTTCCAACTAGGGAAGACGGCCGGATTAAGATGTTTGTTAAAGGGTGATGGGGCAACAGTAACAGTGTGTGAGAGCGAAAGCACACCCTGGCTAGCTCATTGTTATTATATATATATATATATATATGTTTAGAATTAGAAGCTGCTCGTGGGTGTAGCCCGTGGGTTTCTTTTTCAGAATGTAACAAGACGACATTCTTGTCTATATATGTGTTTATGTTTATTTTGTATTTATGTGTGTGTGTATACAGAGAGAGAGACAGGGAGTAAGAAAGAGACGAAAGAAAGAAGAAAAGGGGCACGTGAAAGAGAGAGAGAGAGAGGAAGGAAGAAGGGAGACGACACTGATGTGTGTTTGAGAATCGAGAAATATGGAGAATTGAGGGCAGGGCTGGCTAGCTAGCTAGCTGGTTGGTTACCCCTAATTTTGGGGTTCACGGGTTGCCCCTTTAATTAATGGTGGGAGGGCCCAACCCCAATCACATGCCTCCCTAACGCATCATGCCGGATGATTAACATTATTTATTTTTATATATTCGACTTATTTGTGTCATTGGGTTTGCATTTTCAAAGTCCAACTAATAAAGCATTTTGGACACCATGAACACCCAGCCGGCCCCGTCACCCCTCACTTACTTAATATATGGCCCATTCTTACTTTTATGTTATATATTTAGCCACTCTCCCATTTAATAATCTCATTCCCTTTTTTTTTTTTTTTGTTGGGCTTTTGTGGTTACACTCAAACTTCAGTTTGGCCAAAAACAATGATAATGTTTAGACCACCATGCAATGCAACCCAAACATGGGCCCCCATATTCTCTCCCCATTGGCCCATTTTCTTTTGGTCCATCCACCTCGATTTTACACTCATTTTGGGCCAGAAAGGCGGCCCTCATTCTCATCGAGTCTTTACGCTGTTCTCACTTCACTTTAGAGGAATTCTTAGCAAGCTTTGTAAAAATGGACATCAAAATTATATACGAATCAACACTCATTACTCCCTTTTTGTTATAACTAGTTTACATTAATTTGCTTTAATTTGGCCCATAATAATTCATCAAAAAGGGGATATATTAAATTGTCTACACAAACAAATAATATATATATATATATATATATATACTACTAATAGATAGCAACAGAGTCAAGTCAAGGGGTGGGTCTGCTGCTCCTCCTCCTCCTAATAGATAACAACCAAGTCAAGTCAAGCGGGTGGGGGTAAACATGGTTCCGGTTCATGAATCGCCGGTTTCGGTTAAAGAAATCTTTGAACTTGAACCGAACCGCTCAAGGGCGGTTTGGGACGGTTCGGTTCCGGTTCCGGTTCGTGCCGGTTTGGTCAACGGTTTGAGCCGGTTTGGTCAACGGTTCCGGTTCCGGTTCAAACCGAATTTTTTTTATTTTTTTTAAATATTGTTGTATTCAATTTTGGTCCTTGTTCCGTTGTTCGGTTCGGTTTGGTTTCGATTTTTAATTGTTAAATGTAATTGTAAATATAAATATTCTCAACCATATTTTTAATAAAAAAACACTACTAAAAATTGAAGAAATATAAGTAATAATTTCATTAAAAATAATTAAAACAACTAAACAAGTATGTAATACAAGTAATTAACTTTTACAAATGTGAAAAATAAAAAATAAAAAATAGAATTAGACTTAATTTCATTAAAAAATAATTACAACAAAAATGTAATACAAGTAATTAATTTTTACAAATGTGAAAAAAAATAAAATATGGACTTGGATCCTACGCATCTTCATTGGAGTCGGAAGTCGCCGTTGTTGAACCATCATTAACCCATTCGTCAGATGATGATGAATGGATAAGTTATTCTTGACGTCGCATGTTAGCTCTTTCACAATCATCGAGGCAAACTTGAGCTTCCAATGATTCTGGAGCCAATCTTGATCTTCTTTCGTCCAAAATGTTGCCTCCACTACTGAATGTTTGTTCAACGGCTACAGTTGAAGCTGGAACTGCAAGAAGTTGACTTGCAATAATTGCAAGAGTTGGAAATGTCTCCTTGTGCCTTTTCCACCACTCCAAAATTTCAAAATTTAAACCTGTATCATCACCAAACTCAAAAACTGTGGTTAGATAAGTTTCGAGCTCCGAATGTGAGCTCGATCTAGGTTTTTTCCTCCTTTGATCTAAAAATTTATGACCCCATTTCATTGGTTGGGAGGAAGAGGAATGCGAAGCCATGGATGGAAATGATTCTTCACTACTAGGAGCAATAACATATGCTTCATATAATTGATTGCATAAAGTTCTAACCTTAGAAATTATAATATTCACATCAATTTCTTCATTATTTTCTAATCCTAACAACGAATAATAGTTAGACAAACACTCAATTAAACCATCAAATTTACACCTAGGATCAAATACCATAGTAACAAGAAAAATTTCAGGAATAAATTGATAATAACGTAACCATTTTTCTCTCATTTCTAAAACAGCATGACAAATTTCTTCAACATTAATTCCTTCCATTAATACACCGGCCACATTCATTGCTTCTATTAAAAATTGATGTGAAGTTGGTTTATAAACACTACTAAGTGTATGAGTAGCATCATTAAAAATTCGTAAAATATTCAAAATTGAACTACAAACATTCCACATAGTTGGAAAAATAGGATATTGTGGAATATAATTTGCTGCAAAAGAACACAATAAATCTTTATATTCAAAAGATTGATTAAGTAATTTAAAAGTTGAGTTCCAACGAGTAGGGACATCTTTTGAAAAACGTTTTGGGGTTTGACCATTGGAGGTGTAAAAATGTGCCCATGCTTTTGCAGTTCGAGGGTGTACACAAATATAAGAAATAACATTTCTAATTGGATCTAAATAAGAATTAAGTGACTTAATACCATCTTGAACACATAAATTTAAAACATGGCATGCACATCTAACATGAAAAAATCTTCTACCAAAATTTGGTTGGCAAATTCTTTTCAATTCATTAATAGAAGCAGTATTAGCCGATGCATTATCAAAAGAAATTGAAAAAATTCTATTAACTAATCTATATTCTTGTAAAATTTGTTGAATTAATCTACAAATATTTTCAGCATTATGACTTTCATTAAAATATCGATACGCAAGAATTCTTTTTTGTAAAACATAATTTTCATCAACCCAATGACAAGTAATACCCATATATGAATGAGTTTGCCAATGATCACTCCAAATATCACTACAAATAGAAACATTAATATTATTGTTTTGAAAATATGTTATCAATTCAATTTTTGAGTTTTTAAACAATTTTAACAAATTCCTTTTCAAAGTATTTCTAGGAATTGATTTAAAACTAGGATTAACAAAGTTTTGACAAAATCGAGTAAAACCTAATTTTTCACCAAAACTAAAAGATAAATGATCAATTGCTACCATTTCAGCTAAACCAGACCTACAATTAGCTTCATTATAATGAAATAATTGAGGAGAGTTTGAAGAGGTAGCAAACCCGGATATTTGTGTTTGATCGCGGCTCAATCCAACCTTGAGCGGGTGTTTTGTTTGTAAATGTCGGGCGAAAGTACCATATCCACCTCCTTGCTTGAATTTGTATACCTGATTACAATAATTACAAGATACATCAAATTTACCATCTCCTTTTGGTGTTTTCTTGAAATGAATATTAAAAATATCAGAAATAGAAATTTTTCCACCTCCCTTTTATTGAGTTTCACTCTCTTGTGTTTGAAAATTTTAAGTTTCAAACTCAACATTTTCAACATTTTCAAAATTTCTACCTTCACTTGCCATTTTTTTGAAAAAAGTATGATAATAAAAAAATATAATAATGATAAAATAATATAGTAACAAGTAATAAATAATTAATAATATAATTGAATAAATTGATAAATAACAAAATGAGAAGATTGAAGAAATTGAAATTGAAATATTAAATGAGAGACAAAATTGAGAGAATAATAGCTTGAGACTTGAGAGAGAGAGAGAGAGAGAGAGAGAGAAAGAAAGTGTGAAAAATGAGTGGGGGAGGGAGGGGTATATATAGATAGGAATTATAAAATTAAAAAAAAAAATTAATAAAATTGGAATTGGACCGTTGGCTGCCAACGGTCCAATTTTGGACCGTTGGGGGGGGGGGGGGGGGAGGGGGGGGTGGTGGGGGGGGGGGGGGTGCTGCACGGGGGGAGGGGGGTGGTTGTTCCGGTTCCGCGGAACCGGAACGGCAGAACCGGAACCGGCAGTTTCGGTTCCGGTTCCGCAGAACCGGCGGTTCCGGTTCCCCGGAACCTTGAACCGGAATCGGACTAAATTTCGCCGATTCAGTCCGATTCCGGTTCCAGTTCCGGTTCGACCGGTTCCGGGTCCAATTCAATTTTGGCCATGTCTAGGTGGGGGTATGTCACGTAAGTTATAATATATACATATATTTAACAGTTAAAAAAATAAATTAGCAGAGCAGACAATAAATTAATTAATTAATAACCGACATGGATTACACTGACGTGACGTCCAAACCCACCGCCGGGGCCGGCCTTTCCATGGGCTTCGCCCGCTACCCGCCTCTTAATTTGTTTCAAAGATTCTCTTTTAATTCAATGATGATGATGACTAGGATCAGTTTCTGTTCCGTAGTCAACTTAATCTAATTTTTTAATCAAATATGATATCCTCTTGTATAACTATATATATATATATTTATAAATAATAACAAGGTTTAGTTCCTAATCATGCATTATTATTACAAAAAAACAATTAATAAACCTTGGACTGCACGTTTTTAATTAAGTTGCCATTAGAACTTTGTTATTATTATTATTATTTTTAATTTTTAATTAAAACTATAACCCTCCCTCAATTTGATGAGGTGGTTGAAGCGAAAGTTCTAGCCACATATAAGATGGTGGAACCATTAATTGAATATTGGTGCCATGTCATTTCCAAGACTAGACTAGACTAGACTCACTCAATTAAGTGCCTCCAATTTTCGATCCTAGCTAATAAATAAAAATATTTTTTTACAAAACATTATCTGGTTTATGAGTAATGTATTCAATAAAAATTAATCATCCCACCCAAAAAAAGTATTTTTAATTATAAAAATGATAAATGTATGTTAAATTATATAAATAGTCACTTAACTTTGTATTGAAGTACAAAAATATCATTAAATTTCAATTTAGTATGTAATTCTATAGTTGTTACAAGTATTTCTCTTACCACTTCTTATGGGTCGGGCTCGACGCAGCAGGCCGCCCCAATCGCCTAAATCCTAGTAGGCTCAAAGCTAAGTTCGTCGAAGCAAACTCACACATTTATGGAGCCCAAGCTTAGATAGTGGGACCAAGCGGGTTTTAAACAAGCGAACTCTTAACGATACTTCGAGCGAGCTCCCAACTATACTCCTGACAAACTCCTAGCGACGCTTCCAATTTGATGACCTATTTGATCAACTCGCATAATAAGAAGGCCACAGAGTAACCAAAGAACAGTTGTGGACTAGGGATTATTCTAGTTGGGCAGCCTAGGCCCAACATGGCCCACCGTCTTGGCCTTATACTCGCCTGCAACAACATCATTGCAGCCATTTCTGAATTTTCGCGCGTTTGCCTCAGATTACATCCTCATTAAAGGCAGATCCCATTCACATTAATGAGGGTCTCGTCATCACCATGCCGTCGCCTAGGCATCTCCGCCGGCGTAGGATATTCTCTCCCATCACCTGCAGACGTACAACATATGCAGAAGGACATCTCCTCCTCATATATATCAATCAACTCTCTCCAAAGCCATGGTATGCTTTCTATCTCTGCCAATTTACTGATATTCTGCATCTTCTCGCTTACTTACTCGAGCATCAGAGTACTTTGCAGGGATCGACCGCCCGGCGGGTCAACAAATAAAACCATACCATACATCATTCTTTATTTCGAGTTCATTACATTAGTGCGGGCCGATGAATCACGGTCGACAATAGCTATCATCAATTTTCATTAAAAGAGGCCAATTGAATATTGACTTGACTAACAACATGAACAGTTAAATAATATAAATAATCATTAAACTTTAAACAAAAATATAAAAAGATCACTGTATTTTTTATTAAAATATAAAAATATTAGCATTTCATTCATCTTTTTTTACAGTAATTAATAATAGTTATGAAATTATATTATAAGATTTTTTTAACTTTAAATTAAAATTTAATAATATTTTTATATTTTAATATAAAATTAAGTGATTATTTACGTAATTTACCTATAAATGTCGTCATTTTCCTTTCCGAATTCCCAAGATTCCTTCATCGATGATTGCATGCCTTGTATAAGAAAGGAGCTCCACTTCCAAGTACTTGAAACATATGAAGTGATTATCACATTCTTAATTCCTCTGTTTTACATTTGGGCACGATCATGATGATCTTAAATATTCTTGTTTTAGCTGCAGCCACTTTTAGCTTTGGTCTAATTGTGCCATCGCCATTATTCGGCTTTGGGCTGCAGCTGGTCCGCGCTAATATTAATATTGCCGCAGCCACACCTCCAAAATCCAATTTTCATTTTGCATAAGAGTCAAGGATTCAACTTACAATCTAACTCTCCTTACATAATTGAGAAGCCAAGCCGCATAAATACAAACAATATATATATATATATATATTTATCATAAACTGACATTTTATATATGTTTTCCGGTGTATTATTATGAAATATATATCAATCATTAGAAAACTGATGTTTCCAATGAATTTGCTTGCTTTGTCACTGAAGGTATTTCCGGCGAAGGCTTCATTGCTCGGGACATGACCTTCGAAAACACCGCCGGACCTGAGAAGCAGCAAGCGGTTGCAGTGCGCTGCAGCGGCGACTTCTCGGTCTTCTTCCGGTGCAGCTTCCAAGGCTACCAAGACACCTTATTTGTGATTTCCCAGCGACAGTTCTACCGCCTTTGCGACATCTACGGAACCATAGACTTCATATTCGGCAATGCCGTCGCAGTTCTTCAGAACTGCAACATATGCGTGAGAAAACCCATGAGCCACCAGCAGAACGTGATTACTGCTCAGGGAAGAACGGATCCGAACCAGAACACCGGAATCGTAATCCACAATTCAATTGTGAAGGCGATGGTGGGTCGGCACAAGACGTATCTGGGGCGGCCGTGGCAGAAGTACTCGAGGACCGTATTCATGAAGTGTGATCTGGACAGCTTGATTGATCCGAAAGGGTGGCTTCCGTGGGAAGGGAGCTTTGGTTTAAGCACGCTATACTATGGGGAGTACATGAACACAGGGACTGGTGGAAGGGTCGGGTGGAGCGGTTACCATGTCATTAGCAGCTCCACGGAGGCTCAAAAATTCACGGTTGCCAACTTCTTGGCCGGAGGTGCATGGATTTCAGCCGCCGGAGTGCCCTTTACTTCCGGCCTTTGACAATTAATTTGTTAATTAATTAAAGTTGCTAAACGTAAGCATCAACAACATAATCATATTATGTGCGAACTGCAGTACCACCCACCAGTAATAATTGTCCATGTGCAATAAAAACAAGCAACTGTATGTTGTTGTGATCTGTGACCTGCAGGTTCAAATTTCCCTATTAATTGACATTCCTTGGTTGTACTTGTACACACACACACACACACACACACACATATATATATGCTACCTACGTGCATTTGGAAATAAATTTGTTTTATTAACTAATTAGGCATATATACCCTAGCTAGCTAGCTCAATACATATAATAATTAATTAAGCCTGTCAATTCACAAATTGTAAATTAATGAGAACATCAAACAGGCAATATTAATTAATTAATGTACATATATGTTGAATGTATTCATTAGAATTTTTTTTTTTTTTTTTTTTTATATTTACCATCTTCTGATGAGATTAGCAAAAGGTTTGATGGCATTTGCGAGCCTTGCACAACCCTCGTCGGGCTAATAATTTGAGTATTCATTTTTTTTTGGGGGTGTGATACAATAATACGGGAAGCATATATAGTGCAAGAAAAGAGACCACGCATGCATGGTGTGTAAAAACAAAGAAGAGGGTGCATGTGGTGTAAATCAAAACAAGATATGATGATGCATGCCCAATCGAAGGCATAGCTTACTATTGACCAATGAAAATGGAAAAGGGTACCCTAAATTTCCCCATCAAAACCCCTCTTTGCTCCAACTATATCCTACCAGTACTATAGGGCTGTTTTCTATGGGAATTTAAGAATTCATATATATCCCATTAATTTGGTCAAACACATAGCAACAACTTAACTGCTATGTTCCTTTTACTTGTTATTTCTAATTAAACAAGTTTAAAGATTTTCTTTTTGATGATATTGTCATTATACTTCTCTTAAAATAGAATGGTAGATATTTTTATTTCTTTGCATGTTGATCATATCAATGTGCTATTACATTGTTATTTGAATCTTTCGTCTGGGCTATGCTCTTACAATATATATATATATATATATATGTAGTTATGATTTTTACTTTATGCACCTAGCTATATATGATATAATTTTCCATAAAAAAATTATTATAATTATACATATATATTTCTTAGTATATATTAATTTATAATTAAGTGCACCCAATATTGTTTGAGACTGGTAATTAACTATACCATGCTAATGAAATATATGGAAAATTATAAAAATTGATAATAAAAAATAAATGATATTAAAATTATAAAATAGAAAAATATATTTGTAAATATATTTTATATTTTTAAATTATAAAATTAAATTAAGATATAGCACAGAATTAATAATTTTTAACTTTTAATTTTTAATCATATCTCTTGTCTTGTGACTGCAATTTGTATAGAGACAAAGACTTTATACCTACAAACTCCTCCCTGTAGCTGTAGGGGAGTCCCTACCTACAGTGCATGGAGGGAAGGGAAAGAGTTCATCCTTTATAGAAAAATCACTAAATCGGCTTAGCAATTTGTAGAGTGCGATTTTGTTCACCCCTTTAACGGGGTGAACGTAACCCCGTCGGTGGGGTTAAAAAAATAATTATATTTAAAAAAAATAGTTTTAGTTATTTTTTTAAAAAAAATATTTTCACTACTCAAACAAATTAATTACTGAAAACAGTCACTTTTTAGTTTTGACTCAGTTTTAATCTTATCAATTATTTTTGTAAATCTGTCATTTTTTATAAGTTCTAATTCATCCAATTTTAATCATGTCACATTTTCAATTAAGTTTTAAAAATAATTTTTTTTTGAAACATAATTAATTTTTTTAAAAATAATTTTACATTTTTTTTCAATTAAAGAGTTATTTTTTTAAGCCCATTGACAGGGATTATGTTCAAGGGGTGAACAAAATCGCCCTCCAATTTATAGGAGACATTACGATACGATACGGAACACACACATATATATATATACAGACTACTAACCTATATTGTATTTATTTTGTATGAATTATTGTTCACAATTCTATATAACAAATTAATTGGTAGGTTTAGAAATAGATAAAGATAATTATGCATCCCAAATCATTAGGCCCATATACCCTTGCCTTGGTATCATCCACCCATTTTCGTTAGTGGAGGATAGGGCTCTTGTCCACTTCGATCAGATGGCATGGCCCTCAAGCCTTAATTACTTTTTAACTTACAGATCCACTTTTTATGGATATATATAAAAATAAAAGTGATCGAGTATTCTATGAGATATAGGGCTTTACCAAATAATTAAAGAGGTTGTAAATAAATGAGGTGTCTTATCCATTAAATTTTATTCGATGATATTTTTTTTTGAGTTTATATTCTGTTTATTTTTTTATTTTATTTAGTTCAACTGATTCTAACTTTTTAAATTTATAAATAAATTTTTAATATTAAATAGTAAATAATGAGCTATTATTCAGACAAAAGCTCTCACCTCCCTAAATTCACAAATAATTTTTTAATGTTAAATAATAAATAATGATGTCTTAATTAATAATGTAATAATAAAAAAATAATGCTATTTTAAGAAGATAATTAATGTTTGATTGGCGAAAATTTTATCTGGAAAAACTTTCTAAAACATAATATGCTCTAATGGTTTGGATGTATTTTTAGAATTAAAAATTTTAAAAAAATTATATCCATCGAAATAGAAACATTACTTGTGATATTAAATATGATAAAAAATAAATTATTTTCTATATTATAGAATAATATTAATTATTCTTGTTATTGTAAATTTAATATAAAGAAATTTTTTAAAATTAAAATTAATAAAATCTTATTTACGTTAAATTATATCATAAAAAAGATTAAATAATTTGATTATATTATCAATTAAATTTTTTTTATTTTTAAATTTAAATATAAAAAATTAATTAATGATTTTATATCTCATAAAATAAATTTTAAATAATTTTTATATTATTAAAACGTCACAAGAAGAAGAAGAACTCACTCTGTTTGTGTAGTAAGGTGAGAAATATCCGTAGGCGGGGCGGCAAAGCGAGAGAAAGTCTTTTGATGACCGAACTAGTAGTAGCAATCGCGCCAGCTTGAAGCCAGTAGCCGTAGACTTGGGAGGAAAGTGGAGGACTGATGAGGCCATGAAATCGACGTTGGGAGACGGATTGAATGATAGCCACACACACACAGAGATGACAGCCCCAGAGAGAAGAGTAGTCCTCCAAAGTAAGATGAAATCTATATATATATCAGAGAATATGACAAGCTGCCATTACACTAGGCTGACGTGACGTGACAATTGGCTACTCCTTCCAACCCGGCGGGCGATGCCTAATTCCCTCCCCTCCCTGGCCCTTGCCTTTGCCACTACGTACTTTATCCTTTCTTTCTTACACTTCAAGTTTTCCCCCTGCCTTTATTTAATAATAAAATGTTAAAAAGGCCTGCTCCCTCTCACTTCCTTGTCAACTTTATTTTCTTTTTAGATAATTGCATAAAATTAAAACTTTTTACAAACAAAATAAAATTTCACGACCACAGTATTTATTTGGTGGCTTTATTTTTTAACAAAATTCCATGCATAAAAATATTATTTTTCATCCATAAATATATAAGTGAAGTTATATATGAAGATTTATATTCCATACTCTTTAGTTGAATATTGATAAAGTTGTTAAAATAGTAAAATTGTAAGATGATTTTCAACATGTAAAATTATAAAATTGAGTGCAATCCAACTTCAAAATTGTAAGAATTCTTGATGCAAAAAATCATACTGTTGATGCCATGAAAGTTGCATGTGTACTCTATAAAAGGAAGCCTCTCCTCTAGTTAGTTTCTGTATCACTCCACACACACGCACAGAGATCATAGAGATAGATTCATATATGAAGATGGCGTTCAATAATATTATTCTTGTTCTAGCCGCTCTAAGTGTTGGTCTAATTGTGTCTTCGACTTCTTCACCAGCTGGGCTACAGGTCCACGCTGCTGCCCCAATATCATCATCATCAATATGCAGCCAAGTCCCCTACCCTCAACCATGCAATTCTCTGGCCGCCAGTTATAAACCAGCTGAAGCAGGATCCATTGATAATAAAACCTCAACCCTGTTTAGTTTTATTCGTGATTCGACCATTCGGCTCAGCTTCCGCCAAGCCCAACAGGCCCACAGGCTCTTTTCATCCATGGACGCCAGCTCATTTGACCCGCAAGCCAAGCTAGCCTGGTCTGACTGCTTGGAGATGTCCGAGGACACCGTTCACCAGCTTAACCGCTCCGTCGGTTGCAGTAGCCCTCATAGCGTCCAAACTTGGCTCAGCGCCGCCCTCACCAACCAGCAAACTTGCGCGAACGGCTTTGCTGATTTCAACTTGTCTTTTGATCATTATTTGCAGTCCTTCCCTAATAACATGTTCGCAGACTTGTCCAAGTTTCTTAGCAACTCTCTGGCCATAAACAAGCAGCTGCTGCTGCAGGCAACGACCACCACTACTACCTCATATTCCGCTAAGCGGCAGCAGACGCGCAGCAGACGCCGCCGGCTGCTAGCTCACGGCTTCCCGGGCTGGCTGCCGGCCGCCGACAGGAAGCTTCTTCTTCTGGAGTCCTCTAACTCTGAGCAAAAGGCCGACGTTGTGGTGGCGCAAGACGGATCAGGCAACTACAAGACCATCTCAGAGGCGGTGGCGGCGTCCTCGAAGCGGCGTAGTGGGGACGCGAGATTCGTGATATACGTGAAAGCCGGTGTGTACAGGGAGAAGATCGAGATTGGGAGTTCAATGAGGAACCTGATGTTTGTCGGAGATGGGATTGGTGCTACTGTCGTTACCGGAGATAGAAATAGAGGCGGCTCCACAACTTACGACTCCGCAACTTTTGGTGAGTAATTCATTACTCTCTCTCTCTTTCTGTCATCTTCCATTACCTTTTCCTTTCTCCAGAGAAAATAGCAAAAACAAAATTAAAGGCAGCTACTAAATTACCATGCACCCAATAACTAAAAAAGAAGTTCAATTTTTAATAATAATATTCAAAGCACTTTTTCGTACAACGAGGTGACCGACCTCAAGGTCCCATGCACTCGCCCTGTCTTCGTGATATTTATATATATATATTTCATGAACATATAACAATATCATCAGACATCAATTCTATAAGTATATATATATATATATATATTAAATAGTACTGTGTAAAAGGAAATTAAAGTGCTAGCTAGCTTCTGATCTCATGTATATATAGATGGCTCTATTAAAATAATTTAATTAAAAATATTATATTTTTGAAATCAGGATCAGACCAACCCTATAGCTAGCTTCACTAAATTTTTAATAAATGAAATTCAAGCGTGCATGAAGATAATTAATTAATTATTTGCTTTGCCCCTGCAGGTATTTCCGAAGACGGTTTCATTGCTCGGGACATGAGCTTCGAAAACACGGCAGGACCTGAGAAAGGGCAAGCAGTCGCAGTGCGCTGCGGCAGCGATTTCTCGGTCTTCTTCAGATGCAGCTTCAAAGGCTACCAAGACACCTTATATGTCTATTCGAAGCGACAGTTCTACCGGCTTTGCGACATCTACGGAACCCAAGACTTCATATTCGGGAATGCCGCTGCAGTTTTCCAGAACTGCAACATATACGTGAGAAAACCGTTGAGCAATCAGGATAACTACGTGACGGCTCAGAAAAGAAGCGATCCGAACCAGAACACGGGAATCGTAATCCACAATTCCATGGTTAAGGCTGCGGGAGAGGGGGCTGGTTCGCGCAAGACGTATCTGGGGCGGCCCTGGCAGAAGTATTCGAGGACGGTGTTCATGAAGTGCTTTCTGGACGATTTGATTGCCCCGGAGGGATGGGCTGAATGGAATGGGAACTTTGGCTTAAGCACCCTATATTATGGCGAATACATGAACAGTGGTCCTGGTGCAGGGACTAGTGGAAGGGTGAAGTGGCCCGGGTACCACGTTATTACCTCTTCTACGGAGGCCGGCAAATTTACGGTTGCCACTTTCTTGGCCGGAGATACATGGATTCCAGCCACCGGAGTGCCCTTTACCTCTGGCCTTTGACTGTGTGTATATATATACAAGTCCACGTTATATATATATATATATATGTATGTGAAATAGAAATAAAATAATGAACAGCTGTGATCCTTTCAGTTTTTGTTTCTCTCTTTGCATATATATATATATATAATTAAGCAAATTTTAAATTAGCTTTTATTTGATACAAAATAATATTTGAGGCACTAGTAGTAGTATATTATAGAGGTAATTAAGTACCATCTGCTAGTGCGGTATTAATTAATTGTCACTATATATATATATATATACTGATTAATTAATATGTTTGGTGACATGGCTACGTTAAGAGATACAAGTTGCCAAACGTAGACATCGAGTGTAGTTCTGCAGAAAATATTAAATATAGGACCACGCACGCAGCAGCATCATTGGCCATGCCCCATGCATGCATGTTTAAACAAGGAATTATTGTGACCTAATAATAATATATATACTAATAGAAAGTACTAAAGGTACTTCTACTATACGTACACGTACCTGATCAGGAACTAAAATTTCTGCGAATATTGAACCCTAGCTCCAAAATTAATAATAATACTAATGTTAATGGCAATGTAACCTCTTACGGGCGACAAATTAATAAATAATACTAATATTGGGAATATATATAAATATATATAGATGTTGCATGAATTTGTACCTCAATTATTATTATATAATATTAATTCATTTGAAGGATATAACATGTATATATATATCATGTTATTCTTAATTCATGGTCAAAGGAAGGCAAAAAAGTACGTACGTAGTACTAATTAATAATGTACATGCATGTCCATCTGTGCCTGTAAATTGCGATTCTTCATTTCTCATTGGAATTAATTAATTAGAGGAGAGTTGAATTAGTTTGTTTGTTTGTTTTTCTTTGTGGGCACAGCTAGCTATATATATAGCTAACAAATATTTTTCTGTAATTAATTAAACTTGAGTTTGAGAAAGAGTTTAATTAATTTGGCTTGGGGTAAAAAAATGAGGCTAATGAATTAATCAAATAAGGAAACATTGTCCATATAATAATAATAATAATAATAATAATAATAATAATAATAATAATGTAAAGTGGTTAATGAATTATATATATGAAGGCTGGAGGCTGGAGGTTGGAGTTGGGGTCCAGTAGTACTGTCGAGATCAGAGTTGATGATTTTGGTGCGGCTGGCGGCGTACAAAGCCGGTTAAGTTGTTATATATCTTGTTCTTCAATTCGTCTTCGTCTTCGTCTTCGTCTGTCTGTCTGTCTGTCTGTCTGTCTGTCATTGTCTAATTGTCTTTATCTAATTTGTTGTTTTAATTATATACATATGTATTCTTTTTCTTCTCAAGTCATCTGCTCATGATATATATATCGAGTGGAGTGGAGGCTGCAGGGTGGCCAATCTTTTTCTTAATGATCAGTACTACTTCCAAATGCCTGCTCCACCACCACCACCACCATGCATTATCATCCATCCTTATCGCTTGCTTAAGAGTCATCAAGCTAGCTGTGGTTGGAGTTGGCCTTAAGAGTCATCAAGCTAGCTACCTCTCTTTCACTTTCTCTTTCTCTTCCTCTTCTGTGTGTTGTGTGGCGACTATTTTTCCTCCACAAATTAAATTATTAAGAAGAATTAGAACCTAATTAATTCAAATTTGATTTTTCCTTGTCCTTAATTAATCAACTGACACTACTCCTTTTAGTAGTCTACGTGTCCATATTATCCATATATGTATGTATATGTCTCGTCCATATATAGCTAACTAATTAATAATTCTGCATCACCCGTCAACCCACTTTCCATTATTTAATACCAACTTCTTTATTTAAACCACATAATTAATCGTTTCAAGCATTACATGATAAAAATTCCTGTTGTTAGAATCGTGTGAATCACATAATTTGGCTAAATTCGAAGATAAATCAAGTCGAATTTATAGAGTGAATCAAAATTCCCTTAAAATTGATCATGAATCGAAAGAATCAACTAAATTAAACAAATCACAAGATTGAAATAGAGATGAGGTGAAATGGCATGAACTAAAACATTAGGAGCTGAAAGCTTGAAAGTTGAAATAGCGAAGAAAAAAATATTGCATATGAGTATGAGATGAAACATCAGAAACAAAGGCGAGAGCTGTGACCGCGAGACTTCAAATTATGTTCAAGGTGCGTTGCTTTCTTCTTCTTTGCTTTTGATTTGTTTTTTTTGCTGCTGCATTGCAGTGTTTTGTCTTTTTTTTTTCTTTTCATTTTTTCTATTATGTTTTGTTTTCTGATCCAATTTTTGTTCAAATTTGTTACGCTTCTTTTAATTTTTAACTAATTAATATTATTTTCAATGTTATTTTTTTATATGGTGAAATTTCTAATTTTCAACTAGTTTATATTATTTTTAATTTTATTTTCTTTTATGGTGTTTTACTGTTTTCTAATTTCTATTTCAAAAGTTTGACTTTATGTTGTTTTTCAATATTAGAAGAAGAATATTGTTTTTTTCTCTCGTTGAATACGGCGTCAAGATCAAAAAAATGGATCTACAAAAAAGAGTAATGATCCTAACTGGGAATATTGCTCTCGGATTAATGAAAATAGAATGAACTTAAAGTGAAATTATTGTGGACTTGAAAGATGCTATAAATTGAATGAAACACTATTTTGTGGGTGATCATGATAATGTGACTCATTGTACACAATGTCAGATAATATGAGGGAACTTTGTATTTAGGTCTTAGGAGAATTAGAAAGACAAAAGGTAAATGAAAAAGAATATATGTTTCCAAGAAGAAGAGAAAGAAGTTCAAATGGTAGAAGGAAAAAGAAAAACTAGTACGGATGTCTTTGTCACTAAAGGGAAAGAAAAACAAGAAATTTTAAATGCAATGGTTAAGAAAAGGGAGCCCGTCGTTCATAACATTTGTAGATTTTTGTATGGACATGTATTACCTTTCGTTTTGGTAAAAAGTCCCCTTTTTGCTTCAATGATGGAAGTGGTTGGTGAATATGGTAAAGGTTTAAAACTTCTTAGTTATCATGAGGCTAGAGTTACATTTTTTAAAAAAGAAGTTGACAACATAAACTCAATGCTAGAGAAGTATAAAAAGGAGTGGAAAATGACTGGACTTTGATGTTAGATGGGTGGACAGATAAGAAAAGTAGGTTTTTTACAAACTTTTTGGTGAATAGTCGAAGTGAAACATTTTTCTTAAATCTATTGACATTTCAAATGTTATAAAAGATGTACAAAAGCTATTTGAGTTACTTGATTCATTGGTTGAGGAAATTGAGGAGGAAAATGTTGTTCAAGTGGTGACTGATAGTGCTTCGGCCTACATAGCTACGGGTGACTTGTTGATGGAGAAAAGAAAAAAAATTATTTTGGTCTCCTTTGATGTTTTTACACTTGTGTTTAATTTTGATGATGAAAGATAATATTTGGTTTTGATCCCCAAGTCATTAGTCAAGTTTATGGTTTTTAACAAAAATTAATTTCAAATACCTTTGTGAAAATGAAAACCAAATGATCTATAATTTTCTCTAAGTTTGGAAGATTAGTACATTATAAGGAGACATATAAGAAAATATTTTTATTTTGAAAAACTATCTCCCGGTATTTTGATAGCTAATATTCATGGTTGTTAAAATAATTTTTAATGAATTCTTCAAAAATTAAAAGTATGTATTTTGGAAGTGGTAAATTGCTAAATTCTGAATTTTTACTAAAATCAAAATTTTACTTTCTTGTTGTTATGGATTCTAATTTTTTAGATATTTTTATTAAATTCAAATGGAGGGTACTTTCTTATTTACATTTATGTATTAAAGTAAATAAAAGATAAAATATAAATTAAAGAAAATATGAACATTTATATGCTTTCAACTAACCCTTCAAATTGTCGACTACATGCTTTCAATCTGTTGACTAACTCTCTTACTTTGTCGACTAACAGAATAGATGAATTGCATCTATCTACTAAATCTTTGTATCTGTCGACTAAGTCTTTATTTTAATTAGCAACTGTCGACTAACCTACCTTATCTGTCGATATATGTTTACAAAAAGCCTCTAACGGCTAGTTTTTCAAATTCTAATAGCTAAAAACGGCTATATTCTTCTTGAACCTTGTGGGACACCTATAAATACATATCAATGATGATCTAGAGAAGGCTAATGGATATGAATAAAGTGAAATGAGCTAGCAAAATTTATTCATCTTTTGAAATTGTATTTGTGCCTTAATTTTTCTCTCTATAAGGCTTTGATTATCATTTCTATTATCTTGTTCAAGCCTTGCACTTTATTCTTTTGAGAGATCATTATAACTAAGAGATTCATCTCTTAGATTTTCTCTTATTATTCAACTCTTATATTTCCTATCTTATATAGATAGAAGGTCTACTTGTGTAAGTAAGAGGTTGTAATTCCTAATCCTTGACTAGAGGGCCTACTTGGAGTCAAGTAGGAGGTTATAGTGGATTGGTTTGCAAAATCCTTAGTGAGGAGGTAAGGTAGTGGATTAGACTTTGCTTAAACCAAACCACTATAAATCATTTGTGTTCATTTGTGCTTGTGTTATTTGTTTATTTATCTTTTCAAACATCTCTATATTCTTCACTTAATTCATATATTTAACCTTTTATTGAAAAAGATTTCATATTTTTCAATCTTATATTATCCATTGTCAAGACTAGATTGTCTTTATACGGTTGATACCCCATCGTGCCATTTTAAGATCTTGAGATTTAACGAAGCAGTGGTCTTCATAGACATCTCTTTTTTATCAAAAAAAATTTTAAGGAAAAAGAATTTTTTTTATATACCAATTCACCCCCCTCTTGGTGTGTGCCATAGCATTTCAAACCTAACATCCTTGTGCAACACATTGCATTGATTTGATCTTACAAGATATATGTGGGTTGCCTATTTTCACAGATACAATAAAGAAGGCTAAAGAAGTTTGTGTATACATTCATAGACATGCTTGGGTCCATAACATATTTAGGAAGTTCTCTAAGAAGAAAGAGTTGAAGAGGCTAAGAGTTACAAGATTTGCCATATCATTTCTTACATTGAGGAGCTTTAAGGAAAACAAGATTTCTCTTAAGGCTATGTTTGCATCAGAAGAGTGGGTTAAAAGTCATTATGCTTCTAAGGTGGATGCAATTAAAGTGGGAGCAATCTTGTTATCTGATGACAAGTTTTGGAAATTGGTTAAGTGTTGTTTGAAGTGTGTAAGTCCACTTATTAAAGTTTTAAGACTTGTTGATATAGATGTGAAACCACTAATGAGATACATATATAAAACGATGTATAAAGCAAAGGAGAAAAATTGCAGAAAATTTCAACCATCAAAAGATAAAGTATGAGCGCATTTGGAACATTATTGATACAAGATGGGACTTGCAACTTCATAGGCCACTCCATGAGGCAGAATATTTTCTTAATCTCAAGTGAGTTTCTATAATCATATTTCCTATAACAACAAATTCTTGTATATGCTTTATTGGTTCTTACTTGTATTGTATTTTTTTTAAGGTTTCAATATGATGAGTCTTTTAAGGTAGATATGGAAGTTAAAGTTGGTCTGTACAAGACAATAAAAAAGATGTATTCAAATATTGAAACAAGACTCAAAATTGAAGAACAATTAAAAATGTTTAAAAAAATGAGAATGATTGTTTGGCATGAGCATTGCTACTTTAACAAGAGACACGAAACAATTGGGTATTATTTTGATTTAACGTTGCATTTTCAAATTTCAATTGTTAGCTCACTCAAATTAATTAGACTAATTAGTTTTTTATTTTTCTATCTTAGCTTTATGGTAAGAAAGCTATGAGGAAAAATTCAAAAAGTTACAAGATCTTACCATACGAGTCTCGAGTCTCACATATAGTGCTATGGGATGTGAAAGAAATTAAAACACATTTAAGCATGTCCATTCCAAAAGATAAATCGTTTGAAACAACAAAGATTAAATGCTCTTGTCTTTGTGAAGTATAATATTCAACTTGAATTGAGGCAAGCTAAGAGGGAGAAAAGAGATGAAAATTATGATCCTATTTGTTTGAGTGATATGGAGTTTGACGATGAATGAATCATCGAACAAGAAAACCTTTGTTTACCCGAAGATAATTCATGGATGGATGCTAATGAATGCTTTGGAGATAATGGAGGTATTCAACCAAGTAATAATAGAAAATGTATATATCTATACTTTATAGTTTCCTTTTTTCTAAAACTAAGTTTATGTATTTGTGTAAGTTTGAGTTGAATTCTAATATATTATATTGTATAATATAGGGCCAAGGAACTTGAAGCTAGATAAAAAAGGAAAAGGAAAAGTTGTTGAAGACAAAGTGTAAGAAGAATTGAATTTAGAAATGATTGAAGGTGAGGAAGATGTAGAGGACGGAGAGCAAGTGGATTTGGTTATGTTTAAAATCAAAGAAGATAATAAAAATGATAAAGATGATGATGCTCTTGAACTTGAAGATGAAGATGATTGTTAACTAGTGAAGATTATGGACAATGGAGTATATTATTACCTTAATAGTTGTAGTTTTTTTCTAGCTTGTTAATTTGAAAGTGGTTTAATTTAGTGCAATTTGAATTTAAAGGTAACATGAATATACTTTTAATAAAATTTTAATATATTTTATTTATTTTTTATGGATATATATTATTTATAATTAAAATTAAAAATGTATACCGAATCTTACGATTCGATTCTTGATTCATGATTCATCAAATAAGAATTTCAATTCTCGATTCAAATTTCAATTCAACAACTATGGTAAGTCCACACACGCACACAAATATATATATTTATGAAATTTAATTTTGTTTATATTTTAGCTAGGATTTCAATTTGGGATATTAATTAATGATACAAATGTAGTTTCTATATATCATAAGGTACGCAACTATATCACATGCATGCATGGTTGAAGAGAAGCTTTTCTTGTCAACTTTGATGATCCGATGGATCCTTCTCCACATATCCATGGGACAAAAGTAATTAATATAACTAATTAGATAATAAACCAATTGCACAAGAATCAAGATTGAGTGCGTATGTGGCCCCCACATCTGTGGTGCAGTGGTAAAATATTTGGAGTTTCACATAGAGTATCGGGGTTCGAATCAATATGACAACTTGGAAGGTGAAATTATTGCTAAAGACATCAATTAGGTAGAAGACGACAATAAGGTTACAAGGTAACTCCTACATAGACTGCATCGAATATCCAACTCTGAGTGTGTATAAACTATGACTACATTCGAATTTATCCAAGAAGTGTATTAAGGGTGAAGGTCATCTACCCATGAGGATTAGTCGGGTAAAAGTTCAGACATTGTAGGTGAAAAAAAAAAAAGAAGATTGAGTGCGTATGTAACTAATTTATAAGAAATTGGACAATTACTCAATGGCTGAATAATTTTGATCATCCATCCATCCAAAAGAAACGTATAGCTACCTAATTAATTAAGAGGAAAGGAATCAAGTTAGAACAACTGTTGCTTCCACACATTCACTCTCAATTCATATATATATATATATATGTTTTTTGGACCTTATCTTTTTCATATTAATCAATATCATTATTTATTATTATTATTGTTGTTGTATCATGGGTAAAACCCTATTAAAAGACTCAAAAAAAAAAAAATCGTGAGTCCAAAATAATCTTTTTGGGCTAAAAGGTGTAAATTTTCTGTATGTAGAGGATCCCACACAAATGCGCAAACTAGATAATTCAAACATTCAAAAATTCCTTTAAATATTCTAAGAAAATTATAGATAATTATTTATAAAGAATTCTAATTTTAAGATGATTTCGAAATATTGAGATAAACAATTATCCATAAAAAATTATATCTGCAAATGGACAAAATAAACATCATCTATAAAAGATAGATGTCATATATGGAAATCCTGATTCCAATCAAATTAGGATTAATCAAGATGGACATTATCTACAAGAATCCTAATCTTAGGCTACTTGAGATTACTTCATATTCCTTTATAAATAGACATGCACTCATTCCTGAAAGGTACGTATTTGATACTGGTTTCAACACAGGTTTCATAATTTTTAGTGTCTGACTAAAGCATTGAAATATTTGTGTGGGGATCGTCCTGCACCCTCTAATTGTTTTATTTTTTTACAAATTTATGAGACTTGACAACGACATTTTCATTCAAAAAAATTTATTGTTGTATATACGCAACAATAATTGGTGCCATCTATGAGAAACATGTAAAAAGCTTATAAATACCATAGTGGCTCTCACACAATCTCAAGTCGCAAGAAGACTAATCAAATCAATCGAGAAAGAAGACATTACATGTATGTGATAATCTCATTAATGGTATAATCTTTTGTTTAATATTTTTGCACTTGCCATTTTGTTTTTCATGATTGCTTTATGCGGGAAAAAAAAATTGAAATGGAAATCACAAGGCATTATATGGATATATATATTATAATGCATAAAGCTTAGCTAGGTGGTAGAAAAGACTTTATGTTGAATATTAAAATCAGATAGAAGCTTCAATGGAAAAAGGCAAACATAAGCCATAACGAAAGAAATCCATGGTAGAAGGCCATGCAATGACAGCCAATGACGACAAGATTTGGATGGAAGTGATTTTATTGCATGATAAGGTTCAAGTTTCAGATTCGAGTAGAAGTGATTTTATTGCATGATAAGTTTCATGGTACATATAAATCCTGTTGATCTATCATGTTCTTGGTTTGCAGTTTCAAATTCGGGTGAAAGCAATCTTATTGCATGATAAGGTTTATGTTTTAGGTGTTTTAGTGTCATTCGGACAAAAACGATTTTATCGTGTGATAAGGTTCATGTTTTAGGTGTTTTAGTGTGGTATTGCAATTATGTTGACCCGTCTTATTCTTCTGTCTTTGTACACCTGGTTTACTTTTGCGTCTTCGTCACTGATTTTGGGGATTTGAATAATTTTTCATCGAACGGTGAACAAGATGGTTTTTAATGTCTAGTATGAAAGACAAGTTGTTTGATGAAATTTCTTTTCCAAGTCAAAAGCTTGACGTTTTCAATTTTTGAAAGAGATAGTTTGCGTGTAGATAACTATTGGTTGCTATGAAGATCGGCAGGTGTCCCAACTCTTTGATTCCTCAAACTTGAGTCATTTGATGCCCTTCTTCTATTGCGTCAGCTTTTGGATTATTTGGATATGACGAAAAAAATATAATATATAATATGCACACACACACACATGCATAGGTTATGCAAGTTAACCATCTTCACCTCTTTTGACTTAGAAGCAAAATTGTGGTTAGCCACGCTGCTATGAAATTTTGGATGTCAGTTCCATCGATAATACACCCCCCAGGGGTTTAAATGCTCTGATTAATGGATTTCTTTATTATTGGTCTTTTAATGGTGATGTTCTTGTAAGTTCAATGATTATAATACGAATTTGGGTTCCTAAAGGTACAAACCTAAAGCAGATATGGGTTAATATATATATATATAATATGTGTATTCTCTCTGAGCGTAGAAGTAAGAGTTATGTTGAATAGTGAAACAAAATACTTTTTTTGAGCATAGACGTAAATATTTTGCCAAATCGCAAAAACAAAAATATGGATATTCTTTAATTGCGGACGTAAGTATCACATCAAACCGCAAAAACAAAATACTAATATTCTTGCTAATTGCAAACGTAGGCATTTTGTCGAACCACCAAAAAAAAATATGGTTATTCTTTCTTATTGTAGACATAAAGGTTACGCTAAATCGCGAAAACAAAATATAATTATTCTCTTTGATTGTGTACGTAGTGGTTATGCTAAATCGCAAAAATATGGATATTCTTTCTTATTACAGACGTCACCCACAATTCCAGCAAACATAAACACATGAAACTGGGGAGCTGGGACATTATGATAAAAAGTCTCGTTGCCCTGCTCGTACCTTATCGCAAGCCATCCATCAACTATCTGCACGTGGGTCCCTAAATCCAGATCTGTCACTACGATCACCAAACCAGTAGTGCCGTCACGCTGTTAGGGTTCCTTATCCCGTCTCTACATCGGTTGTACCACCACCAGCTTATCAATCGATGTAACTCATATATGCCATCACTTGGCCATTTTCGGTTTCTTGTTTGACCCAATTTGTTGGATCCTTAATCTTTACATCTCATTACCGAGACACTAAATGATCCTCGAAAATACTTATCATTTGATCCTAACTCTTTAACCAGGCCATGTCACATCAGATTAATCATCCATGATTCGATCATCCTTGATAACCATAGTTATCCTATCATATCTTTCATGAATCCATAGTCATAGTTACCAAGTCAACCTTATACCCATATCATCGGTTCCTAACTTCAATAGCTCGATCATTGTACTAGCTTCTATCAGGATTTTACTATTCACCAAGAATAGTAATCGTATACTAGAATAGTTTATGTTCGTGAATAGTACACCAAGTAAGTTCCCAGGAAAGAGAGGTGGGTCACAAATGGACACACTTAAATACCAAGTCTTTCCTTAGCCAGAACTTGCCTAGACATGCACTTCCACTACTCAACACTGAAATCTAGTAACCACTAAGCCTTCAACCGACAATTCCTGAATCTCCTAAATAGGGGTTTCGTCTTACGAACCCTTGTCTCTTTTCCCTAAGCCTCTACTTGGGGTTCCTACTAACTGGTTCCATCAATACCGGATACCCTTAAGTCTCCAAATAGGGTTTAACTCTGATATCAACTATATCCGAGTCACTTAGGGCTTCCAATAATCTTAAGCTCTGATACCAACTGTAACACCCCGCTTTTCTGGGCGCGTTATAAATTGGGACAATTCCGGGACAATAAATTTTTTTTCTTCCAAGCACTAAAACTGAACCATATCATTCCTCGAATCCGTTCCAGAATTTCCATACATTAATCTCGAAAGAGAATCATTATACACATCAAATGTGGAAGCAAAGATCGAAACCTGATATCTTAATATTAATCATAAATAAATTCAACATTCCTCAAAACGTTCAGGATTCAAAGTAGCAGAACTTAAATATAGGGGTTACGTAACATACATTTCATACACTCTGCTAAATGCCATTTCATGCCTCATTTATCCTTGTATCTGCTACAATCTCCACCTGGAACGTTTGAATATTGCAGGGGGCAAAGCCCAAGTTAGATGATGAATCATCTAAGTAAAGGTACATAATGCTATATCATGTGTGTATGCAATCTCTTTCATCGTAGGTGTCAACTGCACCCCTCATGCTACCTACCATTTTTGCGGCCCCCTCTTTCGAAGCTGAGGTGCATGGGTGCACCCTTGGTAAAGCAGCGGTGCCAGTTCGTACTCCCTACGGCCACAAATGCACGTGATCGATGATATCAACGTGTATTTATGCATTTCATAGTCATGTATGCAGTCTACGTGATGGATATATATCAGGGCATGTCAATATGATGAAAACATTTTTGAGGAAGTACCACTCACCTTCTCAATCTTATCGAGCTACCTCGAAATTCGTGCATCGTCTCAATTTGCGCACATCGCCTCGATTTGCGTGCCAACCTCAAAATTCGCACAAGCTACTTCAATTCAAGCCTCAAAGCATCCTAATCACCATATTTATTTAAATAAACATTAAAACCTATTTTTTCATAATTTCCCCTGCTGCATGCGCTGCCATGTGCGCGCATGGCCGAGCTCCACCGGTCTTCCTTCCAACGCCCGTCGGCCGCCGCGATCGTCCTTGCCGGACCTCGGCGTTGCACGCACCAGCCGTTAGCTGCCGCTTGCGGCCGCGACTGGTTGCTGGTTTGGCCCAACTGCCTGCGGCCATGGCCGCACCAGCTCCCTTCGGCCATCTCTGAGCCTCTACTAGCACGCCTCATGCGCGTCTGGCCCCAGCTCGCAGCTCCGCCTTGCACTCAAGCTGCCATGGCAGCCCCTGCTCCACTCGAACTTGCGGCCATGGCCACTTGAAGTTTGCGGCTATGGCCGCTTGTTGCTTTGAAGCAGCCACCGATTGGCCTCCCTCTCACTTGCAACTCTCTCTCTCTCGGCTCTCCTCTTGGTGCTTCTCAATCAACCAAATCCCCTGCCTATTTATAGGCAGTCATTGCTTGCTCTCCAATGGCGTGTATGTATATATATATACATCACATTAATTGCACAATCTCACAAATTCGGCTACCATATCCCTTAAATCCAGCTGCAACTATCCTCCGCAAATCCGGCTGCCATTATCTTCCAATTTGTAGCCCAAAATTGTGGCCATTAAAGTTTCACAAAATCTGGCCATCACGCGCACTGCTATGCCACTTATATATACAACTATAATTATATACTACATATATATAGAAAATTGCATATTAATCCTTAATTTTCTCATAATATCACTAGGAAAATTCTTTTATTACAATTATGCCCTTAAACCTCAAATTAATTTGCATTACAATACTAAAAATTCACAGTTAATAATTTAAATTTTACTCGATATAGACGATTTTGCCTTTGCGTCCTCACCGGGCTATCGATTGATCCCAAAACCACTGAAAGGTTGATCCTTACGCAAAATCGGAGCCCCCTTAGGGTTCCGTTGATTTTTTGAGAGCCTCCTACAAATAGAGAAAAATAAAAGTCCTATTACCCTCCTTATAACCCGACAACAAGGAAGATAACAAACCCATTGCCTCGCACATGGCCTAGCAAAGAGGAGACAATGAAGCCCATTGCCTAGCCTATAGCCTAGCAACGAGGGAAATACAAAAGTCTCGTTGCTCTGCTCATAGCCTGACAACGAGCAAAACAAAAATGTTGTTGTCCCGCTTATGTCTCGATAACAAGGAGAAAGGTAGGCTCGTTGTCATGCTCAAGATAGCCCGACAAAGCAGTAAACACCCAAGGCTCGTTGTCTCGCTACTAGCCCGACAATGCGGTAAACACAACAAACCTGTTGTTTGCTAACAGCTCGGTAACACGACAAACACAACAAACCCATTATCCCACGTATATCCCAACAACGAGAAGGTATAAAATTATTGTCCCGTGAGTAGCTCAATAGCGACAAGGCATAATATCCGTTGCCTTAGGAGCGAGATACACCGTTTCTTCTAGTGATTGAATGATATAATATCTATTGTCCCATATAAAGCTCGACAACAAAGAGATGTCATATCCGTCGTAGCATAATATATGTTGTCCCACAAGAAGCTCGATAGCAAAGAGACGTCATATCCGTAGTCTCGCAAGTTCGTCCGCATGTTCACTATAATAACTGTGATACTGTCCGTTGGCCACGTATCCCCGACACAAGCAACAAGATAATCAATATACTTTTCCCTTTACCTTAGAGTCATAGGCAAGGGTGAGAAGCAATTGTTGTTTCATGGATAAAAACCCATTAAAAGACAAAAGAGAAAAAAAAAAAAAAAAACCCGAGAGCCCAAAATATTATTTTTGGGCTAAAAAGTGTAAATTTTTCATACGTCGGGGGGTCCCGCACAAACTCATAAACTAGATAATCCTAACATTAAAAAATCTCTCTGAATATTCCAAGAAAATGATAGATAATTATCCATAAAAAAATTCTAATTCTAAGATGATTTTGGAATATTAGAATAAACAATCATTCATAAGAAATTCTATTCACTAAGGGGCAAAATAAACATCATCTATAAAAGATAGATGTCATCTATGTCAATCCTGATTTCAATCAAATTAGGATTAATTAAGATGGGTATTATTTACAAGAATCCTAATCTTAGTCTACTTAGGATTAGTTCATATCCCCGTATAAATAGGCATGCACTCATTCATCAATAGTACATCTCTAATACTGGTTTTAATATAACTTTCATAATTTTCAATCTCTGACTTACGTATCGGAGTGTTCTTAGGGGAATCTCTCTGCGCTTTTTTATTATTTTACTTTTTGTAAATTTATGCGACTTGATGACGACGTTTTCATTTAAACAAATTTATTATTGTATCTACGTAACAATAATAATAATAATAAGTTATTATTATTATTATTATTGAATGGTTGAGCCAATTCATAAAGTTTACATAAAATTAAAAACGTGGCATCACGTGCATAAATTTAAAATGTAATTATCACATCAGTGCAGTCTGCAGCCCATGGTAGAGGAAGGCCGACTCTAGATGGTTGGTTGAGCCCAATTTATTCAATCTAATTGGGCCTTACAAGAATACTGAACATGAGATTGAGAGCCCAAGCTTCAGCCCGTCCATAGGTCTCGAGTCACCTCCATTTATATAAAATAAATTTTGATTTTATAAAATCAAATATATACTTGAATTTTTATAAGTACAGTAATTATATAACACTGTCAAATTAATTTTTTTTTAGTAATCCCATCACTTTTAAATAAATAATTAATCAAAATATCTTATAATTTTGATAACATTAACATGCACCTCCCCTTCACTAACCTCATTGGGCGAGTACTGAAGAGGAAGAAGATGTGACAAGAGATAAAGGAGGAGAATGGGAATTGGAATTGGAATTGGAATTGAACCATATGCTAAACCAAAAGAGGAGAGGGAGAGAGCAAAAGATAGATAATTGAGAAAAGAACCTTATTAGCGACCAAATTATTATACCATAACAACCCTCCATTAATATGGCCTTTTGCCCTACATCTAAACAAACAAAAAAGCTACAATTTTTTAAATAACAAAGACCTATCTGTAATGAACATATCCCATCAAATTAGTTTTTTTAACATTTGGAAGAAGGGGTTCGTTTTGATTTTATCAATTCAATTCAAACCCACCGCTAGAGCTAGCTAGTTCAAGATATCTTTCTATCATCCAAATTCGATGCAAACACCCTGAACGGATGGAAGCACCAACGAACTTCCCAACTTCCAACTCTTCTTCTTTCCCAAACATAAAGCAAAGTGCGTATGTACTGTACATCTTAACCACAAATACAATCACTCATTCATTAAGTTTAGTTATGCAGTAGAGAGAAAGAAAAGAGAAAAGAGAAAAGAGGCCATACAACAACAACAACAACAGCACAGAAAGGAGGAAGAAGAAGAAGAAGAAGGAGAGGGGGCCTCCACAGCCAGCCATTTACATTGGGAATTACAGTCATCGCATTTGCCAAACACCCCCCAAATCCCGGGGGAAATGACCTACTCACTCACTCCAACTCCATGTTTCCAACTCACCAAAGTTATGACTTTAAAATAAATTAAAGAAATAAACCAAAGAAAAAGACTAAAACATTAGAAAAACCCAAGAAAATAAAATTAAAACAATTAGCACTAACGCCCCTAAGACTAATCATCATTCAGACCCCTACCGGTGTGGCCACCGCCGGTTTCACCTTCGGCGGCCGCCCTCTCCCTCTCTTTACTCCGGTCAGCGGTGCTGTCGAATCGCTGCCACCAGCAGGAGTCGTAGTCTTGGCCTTCTTCGGTGGCCTCCCACGAGGGCGCCCAGTACTAATACCCGAAGTCGAAGTAGGTGACTTTGTCGGCGGTGGAGGAGCTGCAGGGTCTCTGGGCTTGGGAGGGCGGCCTCTGGGCCTCGGCGACGAAACCGCCGTGTCAGGCGGCTGCGGATCCTTGGGCTTCGGCGGACGGCCCCGGCCGCGGCGCGGTGGCCCATCAGGGTCAGGCTTCATGTAGTTGTTCTTGACCACGAGGAGCTGACCACTCTGCTTCATCTTGTTCAAATGGTGAGACAACAGCGTGGAGTGCGCCGGCGGGAGTTCGCCGTAGGTGGCCTCGATGTGCTTCGAGATGGAGGACTTGTTCGAGCCATTCTTGTCGTTGAGTGCTTCGATCGCAGCCAAAATCATCTGCAAAACCCCATCCACCAAAATCAGCGACTTCAACCCCAACTAAGCCAAACCCTAGCGGGGTCTTGGAAGAAAGAAAGCGAGAATTGAAAAGAAAACAAATTCCCAGAAAAATGCGTAAGCAGCACATACGTAATCGCCCACAAGCGGCAAGGATTCGGACTCAGAAAGCACAAAAGTAACAAGTAACACACTAACACTGGTAATCAACAAATTAAACACAGCTCAAATTAAACAAGCAACACGCAAAAACAGCAGGTGTAGAAATGACGGGGGAAAGCAAATTCCAAGAAAATCACTCAAAACTGCAGCTCAAATTAAGCTCGATCCTGTGAAAAAGAAAAACACTGCTCCTGCTTGGAACCGCATTCATATGTTTACCTCTGGGTACTGGGGCAAAGAGGCAGGTTGAGCTGGGGGGTTAGTGGACTCTTCAGCGGCCATGTCGGATAGAATCGGACAGACACAGATACAGAGAAGGAAGCCTGGGTCTGGTGGAGGAACAAAAGGGATTCGATTGATTCAATTTCTTTCAGACGCACAAGGGTTAATGGAGGATGGATGATGGCTGATGGATGGGATATAGCGAAAAAGAGAAGATTGTAGGTGATCTAACGGCTAGGGGTTATTCGTTGCTGCTGGTGATCGACGGCTGTATTTGCTCATTTCTCCGTCAAACACGGATCGATGACGTGACATAAATTATTATTATTATTATTGCATTATTACTACCAGTGTATAAATAAATATTTTATCTTCCTGAAATTACCACAGTATCCCCAGCAGCATTTGAAGCTAATTTCGATGATAGGGTCTTTACAGGAGACTTACAGGGCGTTGAAAAAATCATCTTGCCCTTTCCTTTTTCTCTCTTCCCTCTCTCACTTTTCCCTTGCTAACGATTTTACCCTTCCCTCCCCTCTCTTCTCTCTCTCCCGATCCCCTCCAGCAACCAGGCTCTTGCTGTCGCCGCCGACCGTTGCTGCCTCCTCGCCCTCGCCGCTGCCCCCTCGCCGACCGCCGCGGGCCGCCACCGTTTGAGTTATCCAATTTATCGCTACTTCAGTTTAGATCTAAAATATCTTCAATTTATCGCGATAATATCGCCCTGTAACCCAATTTGTAGAAGTCTCCATGTACAAATTAGCATGACCCGCCAAGTATTTATTAAGCCCCATCCGTCCATATTCTCACCTTTTTGTCGTTCAGTTGCTAGATTGGCATCTGCTTATAAGGTCAAGCGGCAGATCCAGATCCGAAAGTTACACCAAAAATCTTCCCCCAATTCTTCAGGTATGATTGCTTTTTGGCACTCTTCCTGGCTTCCATCCTTCTTGTTGTTTCTTTGGAACTTAATGGCCTACGTGTTAGAGAATGACAGTGCTACAAAATTTCTTTAGGAATTGGATTGTTCTATTTGATTTTAATTTTTTTTTTTGATAGAATGTTCAAAATCAAATCTCTCTCTAGGTGGCAAAGTCAACCATAAGGTTGGCACGGATAAGAGGGAACCATATGGATCTTCTGATGAAGAAGAGTTCGAAGTAAGCACTCATAATTTGCTCCAACATCAATAGGACCATATTTGTACCTTGCTTCTGGCAGTTTCAGTAATTTATGCAAATTCTTATCTATTTATGTTTACCATTTATTACTTACGGAAGTCTATTCTATGTTTCTGAAGGGAACTGTTCAGGCGGATTTTGCTTTCTTTGATCCAAAATCTGATGACTTCCACGGGGTGAAGGGTCTGCTGATGACATACCTTGATCATCAGGAATGGGATATAAGTGGTTTTGCGGACCTAATATTAAGCCAAACAACAGTAGGGACAATCATTAAAATAGAGGAAGATGATACACCATACTCTGTCGTTACCGCTCTTAACTTGGGAAGATATAAGGCAAACAACATATTCTCTTAAAAGTTTACATGTTATTGCTTCTTAGTTGCTTAACATGTCTATAAATTTGTGTAATGGCTAGTACGTGCCAATTTTACTTCAGAGAGTTGCATTTGTACCTTATATGAAGGAGCATAAAAGTCTCTACATAAGTTAAATGACACTTTCTTCCCCTTAAACGTCTAGCATGTCTTTGACATGTAGTCAATGTTAGGCTTCTGTTTGGAACATCCATGATCCATCATCCCACTTGTACATATTCAAATAGCATGGGTTTTTTTTACCAGGATCATAAATGTATTAAGGAACTCACAGACTTCTTGCTTAAAGCATGCAAGGACAAGGATATACTCGGTAACTTGAGATCCTTCTTCAAAGAGCAAATGCAGAATGTCGGGCTTTTGGTCTCTCAGCGTGTTGTCAATCTCCCTCCCCAGCTCCTGCCACCTCTTTATGATGCGCTCTTTGATGAAATCTCATGGGCGACAGAAGATGAGGTTAGTTAAGAAACTGTGCCAATGGGTGAACTTGACAGAAAATCTCCCGCTTCCCCCTCCGCCCCCATCCCCTTCTCTCTCTCTCTCTCTCTCCCTCCCTCCCTCCCTCATGTTTACTTGCTGTAATTTTATCAAAAAACTTATGTATTATTCTCCCTCTTCTTATAGCGGACGGAGGAGCTCAGGAGGTCCTTTTGCTTAAAGCACTATCTATTGCTAACTAGAATCTATGAGGTGCTTAAATGGGAATTTACCTGTTATCATTTTGATTTATAATTGCTTCCCGTATGATATGTTAGCTTCAACATTTTCCCCTTTTTTCTTTCTTTTCTGTTTCATTATTCAATCTACAGCATATGAATGGTGGAAAAAAAAAAGGCAGCAGTAAGGAGGCTACAATATTTATTAAGGCAGAGGATGAAATCTTTTACCAGGTACTTAGGGTTGTTTTTTAAGCATGTGCGTGGGTTTTCCTGGTCCACTGAATTTGTAACTTACCCACAATTACGCTCCTGATTGTGTCTTCAAATAATTTCAGCTCAGTTCCTGGTCCTTTAAGTTCCCATTGCGCATTGAGCAACTTGCAAACGAAGAGGTATTTTCCAGTTGATGGCATTAGTGTTATTAAAGCAACTATTATGATTCTACAATTACAATTTTTTTTAGTTTGTATAATATTTACTCTTTGTGTGACTCATTGAATGCACCATGAATCAAACTAGGCATGAATTCTTTTGCATCAAATTGGCATCTTTATTATTCTATTTTGTTTACTTTTAGATGCTCAATTTTTCTGAGCATGTGAGATTTTTGCATCTTTATTTTGGACAAGGGCAACAAGAAATTGTTCAAATCAACAAGTGTAAGTCAAAATTATGGGAAATTATTTCCTTATATTTAGAATGCATATCAGGCCAGCCAAGTGGTGGCTTGCTCAAGCATGTTCGAACTTTATATGTTCACTTTGTGAGTCAATATCAAAGGGCATTTAATGAGTAAATCAGAGTCAAACTTGAGTGGCATAGTTATTGTACGTGCTTAGTTGTAAGCTTAGCTTGCTGAGTTTGAGAAGAGCTCAAAAAGTTGATAAGCTCAAGGCAGGTCAAACATGGGATTATATAGATAAATGTGGCTTGGCTTGTTTAGATAATGAATTATGTCCAACTTAGACAATCTGAACAGCTCTGAAGCTCCAATAGCTTGCCTTATTCTTTGCATTTATTGTTCCAAGTCATTGCTGGAAAAATGGAATTAGTATAACTGTACTTGCAGCTGAAGAATTACAGGTTGATGGGTTTAGTCATGGTTGTTGAAGCAGAGAAGATTTCAATGTTCCGACAACAGTTGCATTCTTTGATAAGTGAATCGTGATGATACTAGAAGATGCACTGTCTCATCAATGAAGTGTGTTTGCTTCCGACATTTCTCAAATAATATAACAAGTAGAGCTGATCGTTGTTTTTTAGCTCACCTGTTACCTAATAGGGAAATCCTCATTAGAAAATCTTTTGTGATGTTGGTGGCACAAGTGCATTAATCTTATTCAAGACCTGCCAGTTCTTTGTGGGCGTTTTAGTAGTAATCACCAGCTATGGTTGTTATTTGTATTGGACCTCAGTGAGTAGCTACATAGACTTAAAGAGTTAATTTTATTGAACTTAATGCTAGAAATTTTGTTTTCCTATTGTGTTAAAAGAGCATTGTTTCATACACACTTATGCCTCGTTCTTCAGAGTTGGCCACTTGTTCTCTATAACTCCTGCCATTTCAAATCTCAAGCTTGTATCTGTGTTGTAATCTGGACATCTTCTGTAATGTAGTGCATGGCCAACTAATATGACTAGTTGAACGGATGCCATACTACTAATAATTTGGCCAATCCAATTCATTATCTGTGCATGGCTACTAAAAAGAAAATCAAAATATTGAACCCCTGACCTTAGGAAGGTTAGGGGTTGGTGTTTTACGAATTTCAATTTTAAATTTATTTTTAATTTTGTGCTTTAAGTGTTTATTTTAATATTATTGAAAATATTTTTTTTTGTCTGTAATACTTTTTTATATTTTTAAAATTTTAAACATATTTATAATCAAAATGACTTTTTATTGTTTGAGTTTTTTTTTTTAATAAAATTTTTATATTTTTAAAAATATAAAAATAAATATATTTTTACTATTTTAAAAAATTAAAAACAAAAAACGACTATTTAGACTGTTTTTGGTTGTCTGTGCATGGCTATTTAGGCAAAATTTCAGTAACACTCCTAGTATTTAGAACCTTTGGAACAACCAATTCCAAGGATGATGAATACCCAATCCAATCATGGAAATGAAACAAACTCTTTGCCCATTTCCAGAGGTTGCTAGAAAAGAATCTTTGGTATTTTTAGAGATTTCCATTCAAGATCCTCCACCAATAAAACTAGTATAAGATGGTATCCCAATCTCTTTCAATGCAATACATGATAAGCACATGTATGCGTCCAATTAATAGTATGGTATGTAATGTAGGCAATTATTGCTGGCATCAAGATTCCTAACTTAAATCTCAGTCATGCTTGCAATGGAATAGCCTAGAGTTCTCGGGCACGATTCAAAAAAGGTGCTTAGGACCATAGCTGAAACTACCCCAAAAAAAGGGCTAGATCATCCCTTAATAAAGCTAATCAAGAATTTCTTGACACGCAAAAACCACGTGTAAAACAGATTGTGTGAACAGGTTGTTGTTAACTTTTGCATACTAGTAATTGCATTGGGAGAGGGCACAAGCTCAAAATGGTATCCTCAAATACCGACCCAACCCGCCATAAAACCCAATCAAACAAACACTCCAAAGCAGACGCAGACAGAATGCTCCAAAACTGAAGCAACAAGGTACTTCACAATCATTATAACGTTCGTTCCAATGGGACTTAGCAGCATCAAAATTAAACTAAATCCAACAAATTTACAAAGGACTAGGTCCAAGGAAAACCATGCTCAGCATAAGATTGGTAGGATTTTTTCTATGTAGGAGAACATTCCTAATCATCATCAGCAGCAGCAGCAGCAGAAGCTACTGTCTCAACCTTTGTTTCCTTTTCCTCCGTACACTTTCCATCCTGCCAAACACAAAAAACACGAGGCCAACTTAAACCGCATCTGTGTAATTAAAAAAAGTAAAAAGAACAACTAAACAGATACTAATTTCAAAACATTTAAGCCATCATCCACCATCAAAGAACTTACATCTGCTGCACCTTGAGCGTTGTTCTCAGACTGTAAGGCCTTCTTATATTCCTCCTTGAGCTCTGCAGCTCTATCCATGTAAGGCTTTTCTCCTAACAAACGAATAGAGATAGAAGGGGTCAGAACAGTTGCAGCAAACAAAGGATCTTCTTGGCTCAGAAAATAATGCGACACTGGCACTCACCTCATCCGTCATAGACTTCCACTTCTCACCGCCTTCCTTGGCAACCTAATTTCAAACCAGAAAGATTAAGCCCCCTCCATTGACATTCAACAAACCCCATTAAAAGAAGAAAGTTTAAGAACTCAAATGGTACCTACCATCGAAACACTCTTGCAATCTGGGTTTGCTTCCTTGTAAGTTTTCCTAAATTCATCCCTGAAGCATAACATTTGATTTATCAGCATGAAAATGCGAAAGAATTCTAACAAAGGGAGGCATTTTATAATCTTACATGAAGAGGAAGAAAGCAGTTGGAGGACGTTTGGGAGCATTCGGATCTTTGCCCTTCTTTTCCTTCTTGGCTTTCTTTGGATTTGGCTCAGCAGTAGATTTTGCTCTTTTTCTGGACAAGCATTTTGGTTTAGCCAAACACTAACGCAAATTCCGCTATTTGTTTCCAAGAAGAAATCGGAAAAATACAGCCCCAATACCCACATCATAGGCGCACTCAGCGAGACAGATCATTAACATTAAGGACATACAGGAAAGGAGGAAAAGATGGGGAGGGGGGAGAAGAGAGAGGAAGTAATGCTTACTTTTCAGGTGCTACCGAATCAGATTGTTTTTCTTGATCTGCCATTTGTGTATCTGTATTAAGCATCATCAACATATAAAATACCAATTACATGATGTATCATGGGGACACAATAAGAGCAACGGAGGGAGGAAAAACAGAGTGGATTAAAAAGCCAATCATAAGTAAACGACAGTTTATGAGATATGGGTTCTTACCTAAAGTCCTCCGAATTTGAGCCTCCATTTGACAGTCATGCCAATCGATCAAAACGACGGGCACCTGTTTGTTGCACTTTTCACTGCGAAAAAGAAACCCTAAACCAATCACTATTATATGCACAGAGAGAGAGAGCGAGGGGGGGGGCATTGGTTTGATGGGGAATTACCAGGAAGTGAAAGCGCTGCCATCGCGGGCGCGCTTGAGCGTAGCATCGGAGACTTGGACCCTCTTGGTGTTGCGGCCTCTGGCTCTGGTTGCACTGCTGTTGTTCTCCTTCTTCCCTCTTCCTTCTCCCCCCATTTCCTCCCAATTCCAACCCAGCAAAGTTTGAAGAAAGAGAAGCAATCAATCACACGACGAGACGAGACGAGAGACGAAGATGAATTTGAGGCGGCAGCCAAGTGCCAAGCCCTAAGCATATAAATTGAAGAATTGCGAAAAACGAAACTTGTACATTTGGCGCCCCGCCCATGTTTTATCGACGGCGGGAAAATCAATCTTAAAAACATCAAAACTAAAAAAGAGGGAAAATCGTACTCACCGCCCCACTTTCATGCGGATTGCTGACGTGTCTCTCGTTTTGATGGGCCTGGGCCATGGGCCTTTGATAGCCCAGCCCAAGCTCATGCCCAAGCCCAAACCGTTTCTCCCATTATATTATATCCTTTGACATTATTTGCTAGATAAAAGTAGATAATTAGGGAGCAAATAAGATCATCTACAAAACCAGAGTATCAAGCTTGAGGATACTTGAACGGGCAACATTTTGAAACCAGGATTGGGATAATGGAATCAATTAAGATTTATTTTTTATTTAAGAATAAATGTCTGATAATTTAAATTTAAAAATAAAAAATAATAAAACCATAATCGATTTTTAAATTCTATCACCTTTGACCTTCCCCAAAAAATAATATATAAATAACTTATCAATTTCCATAAAAATAATATATAAATAACTTTCATTATCCTCTTGTTTCTCTCCTACTCCTTTTCTTTTCTGTCGGTGGTAGAGAAGAAGGTGAACTGCTAGCAAGAGCGACAAACCCAAAGAGTTCGCCAATAGAAACAAAAAATTCGGGATTTCAATGTGAACAAATTGTTTCAGGCAATTGAAGATATCAACAATCAAAAGCATAAATCAGCAAGAAGAAATTGAACAAACTACACCATAGATAGCCACAAATGTTGAAGATCAGCGACTTCAACACCGTAGGAACAAGGCTTTTTCACTTTTGGCCTTCAGACAGCTCTGCTCTTTTTGCATCTCTTTTTGCATCTTCATGGTAACACCTAAAGTAGTCAGTCATACACTGAGAATATGATGTCTACGCGGCATTTACCAATGAAATCAGTTAGTTCTTCGCTAAGCTGAGGGGAGGAGGAACCATGTTTAAAGCCTTCAATAAGAAAGCAAAAATGAAAGCATCTTCTTGGAGCTTCTCAAACCTGCATCAATAAAAAGGCCGCATTGATCAAAACAAGCATCTACTCACAAACTACTGTAGAGTATGCTATTTATTTTGCTTTTTTCCTTTTTGTAAAATTACACTAACCACTGTTACTGTCGGAAGATAAGGTTTTTCTCAGGTTTTATCAAGTTTATCCGATGGATTGTGTCTTATTAGTTTATCCTTCATTTGTTGGTTATTCTTATGTGGTAGTTATGGTCTATAGTGGATTGAGTCTTGGTCTTTTATCTATTTGTTTAGTTTCAGATTAGTGGGTTCGATAGTGTGTCCTATTTTTAAGGAAGGATTAACCCCCAAAACTATATATATTGAGTTCTATTTTGCTGAGAATGAGAGAGGTTTTTCTTGCTAAAGTCTTATCATGGTAATAGAGCTGTACTCAATTATTTTCCTGGAAACTAATTTTGCCATCCTCAATGTTCAGCCTTGCAAGATCGAACTCTAAACCCATTTTTTTACTCGAGAGATCAAGCGAGATCTATCTAGAAACCATGTCTAACGCAACAGAATCTAGTGGTGCATCTTAGGCACCAATTACAGTAGCTGTTAACGAAGAAAATAAAGGTACAAATCTAATAAGAGAATTACAAAATATCCAAGCAGCCTATAGGCTAAATGGTAAGAATTATCTGAAATGGTCTTAGCTGGTTCGTAAGTTCTTGAAAGGAAGAGGCAAGCTGAGCCATTTGCTCAACACTGGACCTAAAAAAGGGGATCCTATATTTGAAGCTTGGGATGAAGAACTCTATGGAAATGTCTTGGCTATGGAATTCGATGCTTCCGGAAATAAGTGACATTGTTATGCTTCTAAGCATAGCTCAAGAAATTTGAGATGCTGTCAAATAGACTTGCTCTAAAATTCGAGAGTCTAGATTTATGAGATTAAAACAAAAATCTCAGCCACAAAACAAGGAAGCTGATCAATCACTGAATACTCCAATCTCTTGCAAACTTCATGGTAGGATATAGATCATTATTAGTGTATCAAAATAACTTGCAGTGAGGATGCAACCCTTCTAAAAAGGTTTGTAGAAAAGAACAGGATTTATGAATTCCTTACTGGTTTAAATATTGAGTTTGATGCAATGAGGGTACAGATACTTGGGAAAGAAGACTTGTCATCCCTAAAACATATGCGACAAACACTTAGGAATCTAGGAAAAGGGATTCTCTAGAATCACTAACTGAATTAAACAAGAAAGAAATTGCAAAATTGAAACAGTTACTTGGATTCCTAGAGAAACCAACTAGATCAAGTACTTGTACCTTAACCTTTTCAGGTATTTCTTCCTACTCTTATGCTCTAAATGACTCAAATGCTACCCGAATCAAGTACCTGCACCTTAACCTTTTCAGGTATTTCTTCCTACTCTCATACTCTAAATTGCCTCAAATGCTACCCTTTCAAGTGTCTGGATCATTGATTCAAGGGCCACAGATGACATGACATGTTCCTCCCAAAAGTTATATTTCATATACTCGTTGTCCTAGCAATAGAAAGATTACTATAGCTAATGGTACAACAACTACGGTAGCCAACCAAGGAGATGTTTACATCAATCACTCTTATATTAAAAAATGCTTTGTCAGCACCTAAGTTGTTTACTAACATTGTTTCAATTCAAAAACTCACAACATATTCTAATTGTAGAGTGATTTTACATCCCTCTTATTGTGAAATTCAAGAACAGGACACGAGAAGGATAATTGGGTGTGCTAGAGAGAAAAAGGGTCTCTACTATCTTGAGGAGCAAAGTGGACAAGAGAATAGGGCAGCTAAGTCCTTTCCCACTATCTTTCTTGACCGAGTCCTCAAAATCACGTAAAGAGAAAATTTGGTTACAACGCTTGCGTTTTGGCCATCCATTTTTTAATGTTCTTAGATGTACGTATCATTTATTGTTCAAAGGATTAGTTAGAGAAGACTTTCAACGTGATATATGTGAATTTGAAAAACATAAGAGAACATCATTCCCAATTAATATGAATAGGAGTTCTTTTCCATTTGTTCTCATCCATAGTGACATATGGGGTTCCTCTCCTATTCCTAACATCAATGGGGCTCGGTGGTTTGTCTTTTACTGATAATTGTACTTGTGTCATCTAGGTTTATCTTTCAAAGAACAAATCTGAAGGGAGTTCTATATTTCTAATTTTCTATAATATGGTGAGAACCCAATTCAATGTTGAAATCAAGAGAATTCAGTCTGATAATGCTATGGACTATTCCTTACTTCCTATTTTCAAGCAAGAGGCATAGTTTATGAATTCTCTTGTATTAATACCCCACAACAAAATGGGGTAGCCAAGAGGAAGAATGGACACCTACTTACTATTACAAGGGTTCTCCAATTTCAGATAAATGTTCCAAAACAGTACCGGGGGAAAGCCATTTTAACTGCTACTCACCTTATGAACAGATTGCCTTCAAGAAACCTAAATTCCCAAAGGCCCACTTCAACTGTTGTCTCAACTCTCTCCACAAGTTTCAATTTCTAATGGTCTTATACCTAGAGTGTTTGGGTGTGTAGCATTTGTTCATTTACATTCTCAACACAAGGAAAAACTTGATCCCAGACTCTTAGATGCATCTTTGTGGGGTATTCACTTACTTAAAAAGGCTATAAGTGTTTCCATCTATCAACCAAAAAATTATTTATATCAGTGGATGTTACATTTGCTAAACAAAATCAGTAATTTGCTCAGCATTCTCTTCAGGGCGAGACCTCAATAATTGAGGATATGGATAGAGATCTATTTCTTCTTGAATTTCCATCCTCGTTAAATCCTTTTGTCCCACACTTACAACCTACTGTTTCAACCCCATAACTTGTATCTAATACTATTTCAAGAAAAAAAAACTTGTATCTAATACTCAGTCCAAAACTCAAGAACCTATACAAGATGGTCCAATCCAAGAACCTATACACTGTCCACTTCAAGTATACTCAAGAAGAAAGAGACCGGCTACTCATCGGCACCTGTTCAAGCATCTGAATCAACACCTGGTCCTGACATTGATCATAATGAGGTAATCACTTCTCCTTTTACCTCTCCTAATGAGATTGAACCTGTTGTTAACCCATCTAACTCAAGTGGCAATGAACTTCCTATCGTTAATCGTAGCATCCTCCACATCTATTCATGTCCTACAAAAATATGTCCCCTAGTCATAAAGCTTTTCTTACCAACATAAACTCTATTCCTATACCAAAAACAATATCTGAGGCATTAAGCAGTGAGAATTAAAGAAATGCTATGGGGGTAGAGATGCAGGCACTTGATCAAAATAGGACATGGGAACTTGTAAGGTTGCCTAAAAGGAAGAAACCAGTGAGGTGTAGTGTAGGTGGATATTCATAGTTAAATATAACTCAAATGGGTCAATAGAAAGATACAAAGCAAGATTGGTTGCTTAGGCCTATACCCAAACATATAGTGTAGATTATCTTGAAACCTTTGTTTCGGTTGCAAAAATGAACACTATAAGGATATTGTTATCTCTAGTAGCTAACATTAATTGGAAATTACAGCAATTTGATGTGAAAAAAATGCCTTTTTACATGGAGATCTCGAGGAAGAAATCTATATGGAAGTGCCACCAAGATTATGTTCAAAAGCAGGAAAAGATGTGGCATGCAAATTGAATAAAGCCCTATATCGTTTGAGGCAGTCTCCAAGAGCATGGTTTGGATTTACCAAAGCCATGCTAAGTTTGGGATACAAGCAAAGCTAAGGTGATCACACTCTATTTGTGAGACATTCTATATCCAAAAAGGTAGCTGTTTTATTGGCCTATAGATGACATTATAATGACAAGGGATAATCTAGAAGGAATTGGAAGTCTAAAGAAGTGTTTGATAAAAGAGTTTGAAATTAAGGAGTTAGGGAAACTGAAGTATTTCTTGGGTATTGAAGTGGCTCACTCCCAGCAAAGAATTTTCATATCACAACAGAAGTATATTCTTAATTTGTTAGCATATATAGGTATGCTAAGATGCAGACCTATTGAAAACCCAATTAAGCCTAATCATCGACTTAGTTACAGCCTAAAAGATGCAGCAACAGACAAGAGCATCTACCAAAGATTAGTTGGGAGGCTCATCTATTTGTCACATACTAGGACAGACATCGCATATGTTGTGGGAGTTGTTAGTCAATTCATGCACAATCCTAAGGAGGTACACCTGAAAGCAGTGCGTCGAATTTTGCATTACTAAAAGGGTACACCAGGTAAGGGAATTTTGTTCAAAAGAGGGCAAGAACTAACTCTTGAAGCCTATACAAATGCTGACTATGCAGGTCAGTGATTGACAAAAGGTCAACATCCAGGTACTGCACATTCCTAGAGGGAAATATTGTGACTTGGAGAAGTAAGAAGCAAAGTGTTGTAGCAAAGGTCTAATGCAGAGGCTAAATCTAGGTCAATGGCCCTTGGGATTTGTGAGTTATTACGGGTAAAAATAATTCTAGAGAACCTGAAAGTCAGGTGGAAAGCTCCTATAAAGCTATATTGTGATAATAAGTCAGTTATTAATATTGCACACAATCTAATGCAACATGACTAAACGTGTGGAAGTTGACAGGTATTTTATAAAAGAAAAACTTGAAAGTGGTCTAATTTGTACACCATTTGTGTCTACAGGAAATCAACTTTCAGATTTACTCACTAAAGGTCTTCCGGGTGCAGTTTTTCAAAGGATAACAAGCAAACTAGGAATGAAGGATATCCAGTCACCACGTTGAGGGGGAGTGTTGAAAGATAAGGTTTTTCTCAGGTTTATCCAATGGTTGTCTTATTATTTTATCCTCCATTTGTTGGTTGTTTTTTTGATTATTCTTATCTGGTAATTATGGTCAATAGTGGATTGAGTCTTGGTCTTTATCTGTTTATTTAGTTTTAGATTAGTGGGTTAGATAGCGTGTCCTATTTTTAAATGAGTGATTAACCCCTCAAAATTGTATATATTGAGTTCTATTTTGCTAAGAATGAATGAGATTTTTCTTGCTAAGGTCTTATCAGTTACCCCCGCCAAAGTTTTTCAGAGATGTTAGAAAATGTTAAAATAACTTTTGACTCTTACATGGAAACAGAAATATAGCCAAACAATTTAAGGAGTAGAAAGCTAACCCCAATTCCCCATTACACACCTTGATATTAGTCAACATCCAGTCTACCTCCATCTCTCTGTCCCCAAGGCAGAAAATCCTTTATTCTCTCTTGTTACCTTCTCGTGGCTCCCCATTAGCTAGCTCCACCAGTAGTTCATACTCTGTTTACTTTGTTTTAACCTCACACCACACCAATACCTGGCTCCACCCCAACTAAGGAACAAAAATTTCCTTTGCTTCCATTAAACAACCCAAACTTCCTTGAGACTTTTACTTGCTAAGCATATCCCATCAGCTCAAAATTCAAAGTATTGACAGGGGTTGGCATTTGGATATAACCTACCATCAGTGAAAATCCCTAGATAGTAGCCATCTTCATTCTTAAGATATAAGACCATGTTTATGTGCTTAAAAGATGGCCTTTAACACTGCCACCATTGCACCACACAATGACCCAGAATAGGCATTGCCAATTGGACTTTGTAAGCCCAAAGCCTGGCCTTGTCCAATTTTTCTGTCCTTAGCTTAATCAGTTGATGTTGTATGGAGATCTGTTGATGTTCTGCCCGAATCATTATGCTGGAAGTCTAGAGGAAATCAGAAGAGATTATGAGGAAGATCGAGTGGCAGTTAGATTGCAGGACTTAATTGTAATTAACTATAATTAGTAGGAGTAGTTTAGACTTTGTAATAGTCGGTTATTTTCCCCTAGAAAGGTCCACCCTTTTAGTTTATAAATAGGAGGGCGAGGAGGCCTAATCCGATCATCAATCGTTGTGTCATTCCATTCTCTCACTTCGAGTGCAATAAGAAAAGAGAGAGAGCTATAAGTATAGTTCTTGGAGTCTTTTCGTGTGAGAATTGTATTCGAGAGATAAGAGAAGACGAGTGAGGGATTCTTGTACTTCTAAGTTCTTAGTGGATTGTTCTCTTTTTGGAGTGCTGGATGTAGTGCCATTTCTATGGCACGAACTAGGGTAAATCAGGTGTGCTGCATTGTGGTTTGCTTTCTTGTTTCTCTTTTTAAATTCTGTCTATTAATTACTTTATGTTATTGTGAATGTATGTGATTGGTTTCGATTAAAGTATTTGAGTGATTATTGGGCCATAACAGTGTTCGGTTTTAACAAGATCAGTTAAAATTGTGCTCACAAATTTAAAATTGAGATAAAACTGAATTACACAAGGCTAAACCCAAACTTAGCTCAACAAAGATTACGTATTTATACCCAAGACACTTATGTTTTATCTATTCATACTTGTGCAAGCATAGGTAGCAACAGTAAGATTGCTTAATTTGTGATTGGAAGGCCACAGGTTTGAATTGTGAAATCAAACTATTTGCAAAATAAGGGTAAAGTAGCTTACACAAAGCAGGGAGCCTTTTGCACTAGGGACACCTTTTATACTTTATGTTAACCCTCCTTGAATTGGTAGATGTTGTCACGACCTGCTAATTAATTAGGGGCAGTTATAGTATTTTTACAGTTATATTCTAGGAGTAATTGGGTATTATTTACAATTAATTTACAATTATGAAAAGTTGGGAGGTAAAGGAGTGATTTAGAAGCAGATATTGGTAGTGGAAGATATGGTAACTACCACAAATAACTGTTAGTCAACTTTCTATATAAACCCGTAACCCCACAGTGCATATCAATGTATGAATTATCAAGTTTATTGAATTCTCTCTATTCTCCCTCAAGTTCTGTCTATTTTTCTCCCCCCCCCCCCCCCCCCTTCTCTTGGATTCTCCTCTCATTTCTGTTAGTTCTCCCTAATTTCAGTCTATTCCCCCTCAATTTCCAATTCTATCTTCTAAGGAAACATCAGTTAAGACTAGGGTCCTGACATTTGGTATCAGAACAGCGGTTTCTTGACTATGATTTAGGGTTCCTACCAGTTGATTTTCAATTCGAACAAGGTGCTTATTGCAGCAATGATATGCAATAGATTTTGAAGAATTTGGATTGTGCATATGGCTAAAGGAACTCTTGAGATAATTCAATCACCGGAGAAAGTAATCAAGGAAGAGTTAAATAAAAGTTGGACAACTTAATGATTATGATTTTAAAGAGGTTTCAGGTCAGTCTACCAATATAATTTCTTTCAAGTTCTACAGTAGAATCAATTCAAGTAGGAATTGGGGTCCTTCCTCAGATTTCTAACTTACAAGAAGCCGAGGAACATCCTGAATTAGATGCCAAGAAAGGAATGGAAGTTGCAAGAAAAATCAACGCAACACCATCGGAAGAAATATCGGTTGAAGATGGACCCTTGGGGTACACCAGCAAGCAAGCAACAAACGATGTTGTGCCGTTGGAGAAGGTTATGATTACATCAACTCCGAATATTGAAGATTTTAAGCCTGATATTCTTGATGAAAAGGGTACCCCTCCATTACCTGAGGTCAATGCAAAGATAGTAATGGAGGATTTACTACATAGAGCCAGAAAGGTGGAGGAAAAAAAAGTTAAACATTCGTCCTCGACTGGTATCAGACTTTGCTGATCGTTTAGGCACCATCAAGGATCTTGCACCTTATAGTCTAAGAAGGATGAATCAAATAGTAAAAGTAGGGATTGGATGAAGAAGTGAGGCCAAAAGCTAAGATTTCTAGGGGACAAGAAATCTTTTAAGGGAGAGGGAATGTCACGACCAGCTAATTAATTAGGGGCAGTTGTAGTATTTTTATTCAGTTGTAGTATTTTTACAGTTATGTTATGGGAGTAATTGGGTATTATTTACAATTATGGAAAGCGGGGAGACAGTGGAGTGATTTAGGAGTAGTTATTGGTAGTGGAGGTTATGGTAACTGCCACAAATAACTGTTAGTTGGTTTTCTATATAAACTCGTAACCCCACAGTGCAGATCAATATATGAATTATCAAGTTTATTGAATTCTCTATGTTCTCCCTCAAAATCTGTCTATTTTTCTCCCCCCATTCTCTTGGATTCTCCCCTCATTTCTATCTGTTCTGCCTAATTTCAGTATGTTCTGTTAGAGTTTTACATAGAGTCAAATTGGATCTAGAAGAAAGGATGCATGCAGTCCCGTGAAGGAGTTTTACATAGTGTAGGATGTTTTTTCTTATGTACATTATAAGGGGCATTTTAGACTTTTGTGTAGGTTTAAAATAAACCCTCATAGCCGGCGCCCCAAACCTCTATAAATAGAGGAGAAAGGCACAAGTCTCCAGCATCCAATTCATTCTAATCATTGAGAATCCCTTGAGCGCTTGAGTGTAGAGAAAAAGGGAGAGAGATTGTGAGAGTTGATCTTGGAGCGATCTTGTGTAATCTCTTGGGGAAGGTTGTACTTGGGAGCGTTGGAAAAGAGGGATTGTTGGGACTGTGTACTGCATTTGATTTGTTGGTTTCTAGTGGATTGTTGTGCGCATAGGGCGACTGGATGTAGGGCCAAATATTGGCCTGAACCAGTATAATTATTGGCCTTCTTGTGCGGTGTGTTTGTTCCTTTTAAATTCTGTTAATTTCTGTTTCTGTTGTTTATTTTTCTTGTTCTTATATTTCCATTGCATTCGTGAGTGTTGGAGAGGGCTTATGAGAGGGTTTTTCTCTCCTAAGGGTATAATCTAAGAGTCCTAAAGTTAACATGTTCCCCCTCAATTCTTGTTATTTCTCCCTCAATTTCCAATTCTATCTTCTAAGGAAACATCAGTTAGGACTAGGGTCCTAACACATGTCTCAAGAGTGATCCATGAAAAGAGCCATTTTGACTCGAGAGTGATTCATGAAAAGAGCCTTTAGAGCAGTCATTAGATCTTTGGTCTAACTCTCATTGCTTGGATGCATGTTCTTAAAAGATACAAGATCTATTTCTATTTATGAAGGATCAGTCTACTTGCACTCCAGAAATTGTAATCAAATTTATGTTGACCCCACATCACAGGCCAGTCAATTAGTTGTTCAGAAAGGAAACAGTAGATCTTAAATATGCTAACTTATCTGCTTCTCAGTACCAATTAATATTGAATCAAACACTAGGACAACTGGTGAGCTTATCTGTTTAGTTCAGAGTCCTAAGCCAAACTGATGTTCTTTCGACCTAGTTTGCCCCATTTTTCTCATCCAGGCAACTGGTGAGCTTATCTGTTTAGTTCAGAGTCCTAAGCCAAACTGATGTTCTTTTGACCTAGTTTGCCCCATTTTTCTCATCCAGGCAACTGGTGAGCTTATCTGTTTAGTTCAGAGTCCTAAGCCAAACTGATATTCTTTTGACCAAGTTTCCCCCATTTTTCTCATCCACTACTCCTGTTGATTGACTATATGGAGGGAGGAAAGTGCCACTTATTGACACGAGACAATTGAATATGAGTGAAACCAGTTGGTCAATATATTATAAACAGACCATGGAATAAGCAAAGGTTCATGTAAAGAGTTTAAGGTAATTAGCTTTTGACAAAACATAATGAATTTTCAACTAATTTGACATTTTGAGCCATAGAATATCTTTCTGAATTTGTTGACCAGTGAGAAGGAAATTGAGAATCTTAAGTCAACTAATCCACTCAAGGAATGCCAAGAATCCCATTATTGATCAAATCGGGGCATATAATGGGGGTTAAAAATGTCATAACACTTCACTCCATGTCCATCCATTAGTGACAAAATACTCTTTTTAAGAAACCAGATAAACAATTTTTACATATTCATTGAACCCTACCCTACCATGCAGTTCCAGATCCCAGGCCTCCTGATATGAATCAATGCCTGAAGTATATCACCTACCGTCTACTCTGGCAACAATGTATTCTTCAATCAATAGATGATAGTGGAGTAAATAATGAATGAAAGAAACAAAACATAACCTATGAAAGAACATTACCTCCCTGACTTTGCAAAGTGACCGGCACCAAATTCACATTTGAACAACAGCATATTATTGTCAGTTTTCATGTCTCTCAATTTTGCAACAAACTTGGCAGGTTCTGAATACATTACACGAGGATCTGTGGCATCATATGATATTGGATTAGATTGAAAAATGAATGAAAAGAATATAATACAACAAATATAAGTATAAATTCATGTTTAATGCAGGCCATGTTGGAAGGTCAGCAGCCACTTTCTATCAAAACTACAGCACAAATGCTAATTAGATTCACTAAACATGTCACCTGTTTCAACTACTAAGGAAATCATGCATGTTCAAACAATTTGCTAGCCTAGGAATTCACCAGTTGATTTGGGCAACTACACAAATATGAATTAAGATCCCTAAACCGTGTTTCCCTGTTAAAATTTGTATATTCGAAAGTTCAATGACAAAAAACAAAACAAGTGGTAAAATACACAAACCAGGTAACTTCTATTGAAATGGTAGCTTTGATTTAGAAAATAATCACAAATAAAATGAGTGTTAGAATGACACGGGGAGGTTTGAAAGCAAAGGAGAACATAAAGAACAGATGTTTCTGCCAACTGTATCTGTACACCCACAAGTAAGAACATACTGCTCCATTTGGACAGCAGGAATGGAAATTCCATAATCAATTATCTTATCATCTATGAAAAAGTTGTAGTTTGCTTAATACACCAACAATGTTAAGTCAAATAAAAATTGCAACTTAATCTGATGGAGGACACATTGGAAGCATCCTCTAAAGAATTTTAAGAAGCGTATTAACATTGGTTCTAAGGCCCAAGCATTTTTTAGGATGCTTTTATGAAGAAAAGCCCTCCTAGAAGCTTTGCTTAATTTTGATAATGTTTCCTAAAGTCTTTTTTGGTAAATTCTAATTGTGTTAGGGTTTTATTTATAGTCTTTTCCTAATCTTATTATTAATAGTTCTAGATTTTATTTAGTTTCCTAATAGAACAAGGAAGGATTTTCATTTTGTTTAGTTTCCTAATAGGAACAGATTTCCTAATCCTAGTAAGAATAGGGTTACAAAACTCTAATATACTATTGTAATCTCTCTTTCTCATTAGTGAATGAATCTTCAGTTTTTTTATTTTTTTAGTTGTGTGATGCCATTCTAACCCTAGAAGTGATGCCTAGAAGATATATCTCTTTCTCTTTGATCTTTTATTTTCAAATTCAGATTTGCATAAACCTACGTCCAGCCCTGTTCTCAGCCCCCAAATCTCATCTTTTGAGCTATATTTTGCCTCTAAATTGCCTATACCAACCTGTTACATTCCTAAACTTAGCTTTCTCAGCAATTTTCCCTAGCATTCTAACCCTAAACAAACCTTCAATCACTAGGTATTCACAAAATACCAGATCTGTCCAACATCAGCATCTTTGTCCAATTAATATGATATGGAAGTTCGTACCAAGATTTTAATATTTTGGATAAATTAAGATTGCACCCAATCTATAAACAGATTTATTTATTAGCTACCCTATCATTCTTGAATAATATTTCGCACTTGGTCCTGAAAGAATATTTTCCAATCAGTATGGCATAAGAAGTCTATGACCAAAAAATTAATATCAGCATGAGTTTTTCTCTCTGAGATTAGATTTTGTAATATAAGTACCTGCTAATTTTGATTTTGTACTTCTATACAGTTACCCCCCTCCCCCCCCCCCCCCGCCCCCTTTCTTTTTTTTGCTTAGTTGCATCAACTAAATGCTGACCATATAAAATCAAAGCCATTAGACATCTTCGAGTATTGATGTATTCATTCCCATGAATAAGGGAATAGGAATTGTTGCCACTTGTGTTTTGTTAAGACACCAACTGCTCGGGGATTATCACATTCCTGAAGGACATATTCTAATTAATAATAGTGTGTGATTCCAATTAGCAGGCAACTATCACATTATTTCCATTCTAGTCTTCCATAACTACTAACCTAATGTATTTAAAAAGAAAGAAAGAAAATTAAAATAACCACCCCTGAGGTTTTCCCTGCCCCCACATTTTAGATACGGCAGTGACCTCCCCTGCCATTTTAAAATGGGATAAAATGACCAAAATACCCCTAATCCCTCCCTCACTCTCTTCATGAAGTCATAGAAAAATAAAAAAAATTAAAAACATATTGGTGGGTTCCGGCTGCCACCATGGTTCAGCTAAGGTTCAGCAGACACTGAATCCAGAGATCGGGTGAGGATTCATGCAGCAAGGTTCTTTCTCCACTCTATTTCAAAGGTTTCTCCTCCCTCCAACCCACCCTCTGCTCAAACTAGATTAGGAACAAAACAGTTGATGAGCCTGAGAGACAGTAGATCGAAGAAACTAACACTTGTTGCACTATTGTATACCACCCTTGTTTTTCCTCTGTTATTGCTCTTGTTTTCCCACCTGGTGCACATACATATATCGGGATCACAAAGTATAATTCTTGATTAAGCGGGCCTGGAACTCCTTTTTTAAGGATGGGAGTTTGCCAATGAGCCTTCAGGAAAGAAACAAAGCACTTGTTAGCTAATATCAACAGAAGAAAAACCCTCACCACCATCACCAACCAGCTCAATATCTCCAACCAAGCAAAAAGGGCTGCAGGATTGAGTCGCCATTGCCATTGCCATTGCCAAGAGAAGGCTTAGACATTTTAGCAGCACTTACACAAGACAACTGGCATCTCTGCAGAATGAACTGTGCTTTTATTAGAGCTCACCTCACAATGACATCATCTACTGCATTCAGAACCATGTTAAGCGATTATCCATTGACCAGCCATTCCTAAGTCATAAGCTGGACTCTCCATGGACCACTAGTCTCAGAAAAGATAGTGAAGTTATTTGGGGTTTCTCTCTGTGGGAAGAAGAAACTGCAGAAGGAAGCGATTGATGAAGAGGAATTGGAATCTGCTTTGACCCTTGATTAGCTTCTCTTCCTAAATTTTTGGTTGTTTTCATGATTTACTAGCCAATTCTAACTAGAAAAGAGCACGTATACAAGGGCTGAGGTTTAATGAATATATGAAGTGGTTGTGGCTACTGTATTTTCTCAAATGGTGAGAGCACTAAAAACTGATAAGAAATCCAAGAACTAAGAGCAACTCTCCATTTAATAATTATGAAGAAAAGTAAAGGTCGGTTGCATTTGGGAAACATTGATTGTTCTTAATTTGTTGTGCAGCTGGCAACGATTTGAACCAATCAATGATGGGCGAACCCACATGAACTGTACAAGCAATGGCAAATATCTGGACTGTGAGAAAATTCTGATAACAAAGTTTCAATTTCACTATCTTTAGATCTTCAATGATTAGAACCCAGCATCATGGCTGGGTTCACTAACATCACTGGGTTGGAGGTGAGAGGGAGAGGAAGGTTCAGCCATGACTGAATCTGAACCAGACTGAGGGAGAGGAGAGAGGGAGAAGAGAATGGAGAGAGGGGGAGGGGGGAGGTATTTTAGTCATTTTAAAAAATTTAACTAGGGTTAAGTAATGGCGGGGGTTAGTGCAACACAGTTTGTAAAGTCAAGGGAGATTGTTGCTATTTTCAAACTCAAGAGTACCACCTGCTTTTAGACCAAACCTCAAGGGTACTGAATGTATTTTTCCCATAAATAAAAAGAAAACAAGTGACAACTGAATTTTTTCTTAACAGGATGAAAGTCCTATTCAGCTTTTTCCTTATGAAGCTTAATAATGTATGATATAGCAGACAGTCTACAAATGTCACCTCCAAATGATTGAACTCGGGGAGTTTCAATCTGGAAAAGTGCACATGGATAAAGAAATGGTTGATGGAAGTAAGCATGGTATGCAAATATAATACAAGCCTTCTAATTAAATATAATACAAGCCCTCTAATTACTTCACCTACAAATGCAACAAATTGAGAATGCAACTGAGAAGAAGTTACCTTACCCAGCAAATGTATGCAGAGTAGCACAACAATTTGCACTACCAAAGCAGCTAGGTGCCTTAAAAAGATTAAATCTACATTGACAGTGAAACTCAAAGATCAACTGAAAATTTATCAACTTACCATGTAAACCAGCTGTCACAATAATGGATGGATAATTCTGTGCAGCAATCTGTGCAAAATGAGACAATGATTCAGTTGCATATTGTAAAACTTATAGTGATCGAGACTAAGTCATAAATTCAGGAAGTGAAAAGTTTTTACTCTCTCTAGGTCTGCTGATTCGTGTGGCATTTGTAAGCTGGGAAGAACTAAAATGAATAGACTAAGCATAAACAGGTTGGAACAGCAATGATTATTTGGCACTCACATTATCAACAGGGGAATATGACTTCATGTAGAAGTAGAACTCTTCCTTACGAGGATCTCCCCATTCCTGCAGCAACAAAAGCAGATAAGCTACAATCTTATTTGTAAGTTCACCTAGTCATCAACATCACTTACTCTTAACTTCAATATAACATCTTTAGACCATTTTGGGTCAAAAGATGATGTGTCTTGTGACTCAATCATTTCCAAAATGATTAATATATTGCTTCAAAGTTACCCAACATTAGTTTTCTTTTAATTCCCTAAAGGTAATCTTAGAAAGAAAAAATGATACAATGAAATACAGTATAAGATAATAGAGTTTTGACGTGAAGAAATTAAATTGTTTCTCTGAAATAGAGCTTCCAGTTATGGTCAATTGGATTCCTAAAGGATTTTCTGCCAGTCCTATAGGGAATAAGCAGGGAGGCCCTACCTCTCCACTCCTTTTATTATTTTTATGGAAGAATTGAGGTGTTTTGATAGGAAGGGCAATGCAGTTGGCAGAGTAACTGGTTTTCCTATGGGTGGTAGAGAGGAAAGGGCAGTTATAAATCGAAGGACTCGTTCTTTCCAAGATAGTCATAATCCAAGGTAATGAATGGGAACAGTTTGCAACATGTCAAAGAATTCCATAGCTAGAACAACTTGGAAGTTGTCCATTGGCATGACAAAGAAGTCAATGTTGCCTACGCGCAATCCCACCTGCATCTATACCCCACATGCTATGCTATCCACAGGCTTTGCCACCAGATCAACCATTGAGGACCCTCTTTACTTGGAGAACAAAGTTCCAGTCTCAAGGCTTCTTAAATGGATATGAAATTGTGAGTGGCTCCTTGTCTAGCTAAACCTTGGTGTGCTTCCTAGCTAGTAGCAGTTCAACATACATGAGTCCTTTTGTTGTTAGGCCCTAGGGAGTCAATGTAAGAAAATGGAGTTTAGCAAATTATAGTGTCCCTATCTATGCTCAGACCTTGTCACACTCCATTTCTTCCCCCATAGCATTGAAAACATTCCTTTTAAGGCAATCCCACCTAAAACCAATGAACTCCCTCACAAAAGAAGTGATCAGTATTAGGCTTGGCATTATCTTGCCAGTCCTTCTGATCCCTTTAGTGATCATCCTTCCTGCCTCTGCATCCATCATCCTTCCAGCTCTTGTGCCCTTCCTTGCTGGTGGATGTTTCCTCATCTCCTTCCTTAGAACCATGTTGCTGGCCCCTGTTTCCACCACCTTGGCGCTGGTACTTTCTTGGCTTGAAGGTTTCCTTAGGCTGGAATAATCCATCATTGCCTTGGCAAGGGGAATATAGCAGAAATCAGATTTTACACCTTCTGTCTTAACAACTCCTATTGTGCCCACAACTGCAAACCATCCATGAAATTAAATATCAACTCAATTAGGGCCATATCAAGCAATCAAAGTCAAAGAGGTGAACCCCTAGTTGTACACTTTGATGCTCCCATTTATTTGCAATTTCTTTAGTTTCCTCTGAGATAGGAAATCTTCATCCTTCGAATAGAACTGCCTCTAGAGTTCTCTTTGAAACACCCTCCATTCTAGGATAGGGCTATCAGTTTGTCTCATGCACCACTATCAGCGTAGCATTGTCAGTAAGGCAGAGGGCAGTGGCTCGTACCTTAGCATCATCTACCACACCACCAGCTTATATTGTTCCATCTCCCATAGGAAATTGTTAATCTCCTTGGGCACTTTCTTCACCCTACAAATCAAGTACCACATGTGAGTGCCGCCTGCACATCACCCAATCTTGTTGCATCTCTTTCAACTGAGCTTCAAACTCTCTGAGTTTTTCCAACACCATCTTCATAAAGTCCTGGTGCTCATATAGTGATTGCCCGGTCAAATTGAGAACAATGGACAACATGGCTCCTCAAAATTCCAGAGCACTCACATTATTTCCTCCATGTCTCCCTCAAGGGTCATGAGACACCAAGGAGCATCTCTTGTAGCCACCTCCATCCTTATGAGCTGAGCTTCCATAGCCATAGTGCTTCTTCAAATGAGTGTGGGCATCCCTACCCCTTGGAGGTACTTGCTCATGTTTCTCAATATTGTTTTCTCTATCCAACATCATACCTATCCCCTCACCTTAGCTTCCTTCTAACACCAGCACAAGCCCTATTCATGACTATGCTCAGATACTGTCACAATTATATCACTTCCCCAAGTTGGTTGTGCACAAACCAAACCCCCTTGGTGGTTAACTTTTAACTTGCTTGTGACCTTGGAATGACCAAAGAAAGTAAGCAAGGCTTTCGAGAGAGAGAAAGTGATCACTTTATTATTTGTGAACTCTAGAGATGATTTACAAAATGAGGGAGGGGAGACATACATAGGCTACTACCCGAACAGAGGTGAGATTTAATTAATCTAATAGCTTAGAAAATGTGTCACTTCATTCACTAGGATTCTGACTTCCACATGACACGCCTTTTCATATTACAAGATAATTCTTCAATATTAAAGAGAATTCTTCAATGTAAAGTGCCATGCAGCTCTTCCAATTGTATCCTTTCCATGTTTGTGTGGCACCTGCATGGCATTCAGCCTCTATAATTTCAGTCCATGACATTATGGTGGAAGAGGAATAGGAATTTAACTTAAGGCACCAAATAGGTCGCTAAATAAAAAAGGATTGCCTGCAGTGTCATTTTACTTTTGGTCTCAGTCCTTGTCATTACTTTCATTTTTTTAGAATTTGGGAAGTTGTGTATTCTTCTAAATATAAAGGAGTTGCATGTGTACAGCTTTCTACACACTTTCAGGCTGAAAATCCAAAAGAACTGGACGAAAAGGAGAATACAGTCAAAATCGACATAAAATGTACAGCCACTGGAAGCTTAAATATTCAAAGAACAATAATCTGAAAATTGGAAACTCTGACCTCCCACTCTGACGTGGTAAGAGGAATGGTTGGATCAAGCATTGTAGTCAAAACATCCACGAAGGGTACTCCAGCAACAGCAGCCTTGAACAAATCAGGCCGCATGTTAAGAACAGCACCAATAAGCAATCCTCCAGCACTTCTACCATCAATACACAACTTTTCTTTTGTACAGTACTTATTTTCCATAAGATATTCAGCGCAGGCAATAAAATCCGTGAAAGTGTTTTTCTTCTTTAACAATTTCCCATTTTCATACCACTGCCTCCCCATTTCACCACCTCCACGAATATGAGCAATGCCAAAAATAAAACCACGGTCCAACAAAGAGAGATGTGATGCCCGGAAACTGGGGTTTGCACAATACTGTTGAAAACACAGCATTTGAAGCATGAACCAAATTAGTTGACAATCCAGAAATAGAAGCAGAATTTCATTACTTTCAAAATAAATAATTGAAATCTAGCAAATAATAACAATAATAATAATTGAAGCAAGACCCCTGTCTTAACATTTGTCTAAGCACTCAAGAGGACATCCATGGATAATAGGATTACTTAACAAAACAATTTAATTACAGGTAACTCTCATACTTAGAAAATAGTCACTAGATAGCCAAAATTGCACTCTTTGTGTACAAAAGTAAAGCAGATAGTCTGACAAACCATATTCTGAATTTGAACTCCAATAGTTGTGCATTAGATACATATTTATTTATATAATTAGAATTTTTTAAAGTGATTACGGCTTTTTGTGTATGAGATATAAATTTTCTTGTAAAATTGTGTATGAGACATAAATTAAAGTGATTATGGAAGATAGTTGTTGTCTTGTGTTAGCCGAGACTTTGAACACTCTCCAGCTGTTATACCTGTGGTAAGATCACAATTGTGTGTCTTTTCCTGTGCATTCTTGGGTATATGCTGGTTTGTATGTGTTTGTATTGGGTAAGACAAGTCATGCATGTGAATATAATATATATTGAGCATGTCATGATGCACGCAAACTTTTTGAGCTGAGACAAGTAAAACCAAGGCACGGTGAGTGCCTCTCCTTGTGGATGAAGTAGCTTGACCTTGAGCTGAGTGAGCTGAGGCAGGAACTAAATCTCCCAAAGGAGGAAGTGGCCCTGGCCTTGTGACTGTGGTGCCCAAGTGGTGTGAAGGTTGATTTCATGCATTTGGGGCATGGTTCCAAGTTTATGCATGCATGTGGTCTTACTGAGCTTGTGTCGCTCATTCCTTTGCATTTTTCTAACATGTTTGCAAAGGGGTTGTATGTTGCAGAGCAATTTATATATAAATGATGCCTAGAGTTTCACCCTATGGACGAATAGCCAAGTGAAGTTTGTGGACCTCTTGAAATATAAATTATTGCTGTAAACTGAAATGCAACGACTCTGTAATGATAAGCCAAGTGTTGTATAATGCTTTAAATTACTTACGCAATAGAAGTTTTGGAGATGGCTATGTATTTTTAAGGCCTATGATGTGATGGCTGAGACAAATATTAATGTTTTGTTTAAAGTTACAAAGACAGATAATTATATTTTGGAACAGGTACAGAATATGAATTCAAAAAAGAAAATGTATACCCTGATGAGTCTGGGGCTTTAATGATATGGGATTCTGACATGACCATTTGAGAACAGGTTGGGTTGTTATATGTGAAGTATGATAGCTAACAAATGGTTGAAGACAATTTTAAGTAGTCAGTCGACTGCAGGAGTCAACTGTGGAGTTCATTTTAGAACCCTAGTGAAACTGGAAGCTTGACTATGAAATTGAAGAGGATGTGTTGAATATTGAACCGAACGCTATACACACAATTCTCACACTCTCTCTCGAAAAAGAACAAAAAATACAAGGGGCAAAAGATTTATCTTGGTTCAGACTTTGAATAACTCAAAGCCCTACATCCAAACTGTAGGCGATACCAAGAAATCCACTATGGAACAGAAGGATATTCACATAGCCTTCTTACCCAGCTTCCCTCGTAGAGATTACAAAGTCTAAGAACCTAGGCTTTTCTCTCTCTTGTTTACCTAAAAAATGAAGAAGACCCTCTTAGAAACAAAGCTGACCCTCTATGTATAGAGGATAGAGGCAGCAATTACAAGACACTTCAAAGAAACAAAAATAAGTCGATACTAACCGTTACATGGTTAGTTACCGTTATAATGATTTAAAAAATAAAACATAAACTTTTGGTTTCTTTCATGCCTTTTGCTCTGAATTTAAGACTTAACTGTTGCAAATTTCAACAGAATGCCTAACAAATAGAGAAAGAGCACGCTAGTATTTATTTATAAGAACAAAAAAACATTCAAAATTGTGGAAAACAAAGGATTTAGCTAAAGAGCTACACTATGAAACTTTGGGAGAGGGAGATTGAGCAAAGGTTAAGAGGAGAAACCAAGGTGTCTGGAATAACCAATTTGGTTTCATGCCTGGTAGGGCAATCGTCAACAATGGAAGCTATATTCTTGCTAAGGTACCTAATAAAAAGACATAGAAATAAATAAAAGATTTACACGTCGCTTAGGGATTTTTTTTTTTTTTTTCCCCCGGGGGAGGGGGGGGGGGAGTACGACAAAAAGTAGAGGTTTATTAAAAAATGAATATAGAATGTACGTTTAGTAATAGTATAAATGCAGTGCAGCGTTGCTATGGTGAAACTATAAGATCAAGTCATCTAAAAAAAAATCCCTTCAAATATCTTAGATCAATCATACAAAAAAATGGAGAGATTAATGCAGGTGTTACCCATAGAATTAAGGTAAGATGGTAAGATGAAGAGATTAATGCAAGTGTTACCCATAGAATTAATGCTGGTTTTGGGTAGAAAATTCTGGAGAGTGAGGGCCTCTCGAATGCCCTGGATTGTTCTTGTTCCTTGTTGGTAATTACTGAAAGCTATTGATATTGGGTTACAAAATTGGATAACTATCAGGGATCTCATCAATTTGGTATCAGAGCACTGCAAATCCTCATGGTGAACTTAACGAAGCGAGTGGATGAATTGGAGTCGAAGATGGAGGGCATACAACGAGGAGTCGAAGCCATGAGAGGCGACATCCAGGCGATGAACGAAATGTGGCAATGATGGTCGAGCAATTTGCTTTCATGCGAACGAAATGGGACGAGCAGGAGCGAGAGAGCAAGAGCAAGTCTAAGGAGCGAGAAGGACCTTTGGAATTCACCATGGATTCCGAAATAATCCCAGGGATTGTGGGAGGCCGCAACTTTGAAGGAGGAATCGGAGGTGGGTACCGATCAGAAATACGGGGAAGGAGGCTAGAGATGCCCATATTCGAATGAGAGAATCCAGATGAGTGGATTTTTCGAGCCGAGGGGTATTTTGCGATTAATCAATTAACGGAGGAGGAGAAGATCGAATCTGTCGCACTGAGTTTTGAAGCTGCGGCCTTGGCTTGGTTTCAATGGGAGTCAAGGCGAAGAGGAATTTGGAGTTGGGAAGGCTTGAAGCAGGGAATTCTGGGCAGGTTTCACTCCACTCAAGAAGGGTCTTTGGAGGAGCGTTTCTTGGCTCTCCGGCAAGAGGGGACTGTTAAGAAGTATAGGTTGTTGTTTGAGACGTTGGCTGCATCCATGCCGGATGTTCTTGAGGCGTTTTTGGAAGGCCAATTCCTAAATGGTCTCAAACTGGAGATAAGAGCTGAGATTAGGGTGTTGCAACCTCGGGGGCTCGATTGGATCATGGTGGTGGCTCAAAGTATTGAGGACAAGAACGCAGCTCTTCAGAACTGTTATAAGGCAGCAAGGACCACCAAAGAGTGGCTACCCTTTGGCACCATCGGTCCCCAACCGAATGTCCCCTATACCAGTGAAGAGTGCGAGTTCCTCCCAAAAGTTCGTGACCCAAACAGGACCCCGATATCACACCTCTGGAAATGTCGAGAGTTTCCCTTTTAAACAACTTAGCGAGGCTGAACGGAAGGCCAAGCATGAGAAGGGCCTTTCCTTTCGTTGTGATGAAAAATATTCGATAGGTCATAGGTGTAAAAACAAGGAGCTCCAAGTTATGATAATCTATGATGAAGAAATAGGAGAGGCTATAAGAGAGGAGGAAACATTGGAGGGGGGCGAAGAAGAGTTGGGGTGTGGGGGTGAAGTGATCAAGCTATCCATGAATTTGGTTGTGGGATTAACTACACCACAAACGATGAAGCTAAGGGGACACATAGAAGGGCAGTCAGTAGTGGTTCTTGTGGATGGAAGAGCAACCCACAACTTCATAGCGTTCGAGTTGGCGCAACGTTTGACTTTGCCGAGAACAGAAACTGCTGGATATGGGGTGATAATGGGAACCAGGATGGCTGTGTAAGGAGCGAGAATTTGCAAGGGCGTGAAACTGATCCTTCATAACCTGCAAATAGTGGAAGATTTCCTTCCGCTAGAGTTAGGGAGTTCTGATGTCATCCTTGGCATGAAGTGGCTAGCTTCAGTGGGAAAAATGAGCATGAATTGGAGAAATCTGACCCTGAAGTTCTAGGTTGATGGAATGGCGGAGACTTTGCAGGGTGACCCTAGTTAAGTAAGACGTTAGTCTCCTTGAAGGCTATGATGAAGGCATTTAAAGAAAATGGGGAAGGAGTACTGCTGGAAATAGGAAAGGTGTCTACCGAGTTCAATGAATTGTAGGTGGGTCTACCTCGGGGTTTGGAGGAAGTGTTGGCTGAGTTCAAGGGGGTTTTTGCCAACTCGAAGGGACTACCACCCACCAGAAACAAGGACCATGCCATCAACCTCCTACCTGACACTTCTCTAGGTTAGTGTTCAGCCTATCTTCAAAAAAATGAGATTGAGAAAATGGTACATGAGATGTTAACAGCTGGGATTATAAAGCCAAGTGTCAGTCCCTATTCCATCCCAGTCCTGCTAGTGAAAAAGAAGGACGGGGGGTGGAGGTTTTGTGTAGATTACTGGGCCTTGAACAAGGTAACGGTCCCCGACAAGTTCCCAATTCCAGTCATTGACGAGCTACTAGATGAACTACATGGGGCTACGGTTTTCTCAAAGCTAGATCTCAAATCTGGTTATCATCAAATTCAAGTCAAGGCGGGGGGACGCGCCAAAGACTGCATTTTGAACACACGAGGGCCACTATAAATTCCTCGTTATGCCCTTCGGATTGACTGAATGCACTGGCCACCTTACAATCCTTAATAAATGACATATTCAGGAGTATTTGAGATGATTTGTGCTAGTATTTTTTGACGATATATTGATTTACAGCTGTGATTTTGAACAGCATGTGCAGCACTTGCGTTGTGTTCTGAAGGTGTTAGCTAAAAATCAATTGTTTGCAAACAAGAAAAAATACTCATTCAGGCAATTGGAGGTTGAGTATCTAGGCCACGTCATTTCCCAACAAGGTGTGTCGGCTGATCGCTGCAAGGTGCAAGCCATGATAGATTAGCCCACACCCACAACTTTGAAGGAATTGAGGGGGGTTCCTCAGTCTCACAAGATACTATCGGAGGTTTGTAAGAGATTATGGCAAGATGGCGTGGCCCCTCATGGAGAGATTAAGGAAGAATAATTTTTGGGGGGATATGGAAGCTGAGCAAGCCTTCCAGCAACTCAAGACAGCGATGGTATCTCTTCGTTTTTAGCATTACCAGATTTTGATCAGTCATTTATCATTGAATCTGATGCTTTAGGGTAAGGATTGGGGGCAGCGCTAATGCAGAATCACAGGCTCGTTGCGTACTTCAGCCACGCTCTTACGCAGTCGAAGAGAAAAAAATCAGTTTACGAAAGGGAGTATCATGGCTATGGTGGTTTGCAGTTCAAAAGTGGAGGCATTACCTTTTGGGAAGAAAGTTCATTGTGAGACAGATCAGAAAAGCTTGAAGTTTTTGTTGGAACAACGAATAGTGAGCCCGGAGTATCAAAGATGGATGATGAAGTTGATGGGGTTTCACTTCGAGATACACTATCACCCCGGGTTAGAAAATAAGGCAGCAGATAGTCTCTCGAGAATCAGTCACTCAGCAACCCTATTAGCCTTAATGGTTCCAAAGGTGGTTCAACTAGACTAGCTAGCCCAAGAAGTGGAAAAAGGACGCCTACCTACAAAGAATTATAAGGGAGCTACAACATGATCCTTCTTCCCAATCAAATTTCCAGCTAGTGGATGACCAGCTCCTCTACAAGAGGCGGTTGTTCCTGCCTAAGGGTTCTTCCCTAATTCCATTATTACTCCATGAGGGTCACGATGGAAGTGTTGGAGGCCATTCATGGTTCTTGAAAACGTATAAACGAATTGCAGTGAGTGTCAGGACTCGAGGATTGGGCCTGACTCGATTGGGAATTAGCAGCAAAGAGAGAAAGAGAGAGAACAAAAGTGAGAGAATTCTGGAATTACTTCTTCATTGATGCCTACTTCTTTACATGGGCAGTATTTATACAATCAATCCTAATAGAATAACCATAGTTGGTTATGGCTAACTTCCCGCCTTATAGCTCCTAACTAACATACAATGTAGGCTTATTCCCTAACTGCCCTTAGGATCGTGACAATTGCCCTCCCCTTCAATCAATTCTTGTCCTCAAGAATTATAAGAGTCCGGCAGCCCTGGGAAACTGCTGCAACAATTCTAGTAAATTTTCCCAAGTAGTATGCTCCGATGGTCGATTAGTCCACTGAACCAGTACTTGTGTAATCGGTAAACTGCCCCTGTATATGATCCTTCTCTCAACAATGGCGCAAGGCTCTACCTCCTCTTCCAGCTACTCAGCTATGGGAGGTAATTTTGTGCTGACATTAGCTAGGGGCCCTTTAACTGGCTTATGTAATGAAACATGAAAAACAGGGTGAACTTGCACCCCTTCTGGCAGCTGCAATCAATAAGCCACTGCTCCCACCTTGGCCACGATAGGAAATGGTCCAAAATACTTAGGACTCAGCTTGGAAACTAGAATTGTGGTGTAAGGCTATTGGAGGAAACGTCTGACCTTCAAATAGACCTGCTCCCCCACTTCAAATGACCTTTCAGTCCTCCTTTTATCCGCCATCTACTTCATTCGGTTTTGGGTAGTGGTTAACTCCTTCCTTAGGATAGTTATCAGCGACTACCTTTGTGAGAAATACTAGCCCACTGCTGCCATAGTAGGATTAGGGCCTGAGATTGCAGGTAGGAGGGTTGGTTTATACCCAAACATGGCCTCAAAAGGACTCATTTTAATGGTACTATGGTAGCTAGAATTGTACCACCATTGAGCTAGGCCTAACCACTTATTCCAGCTCCTGGGTTTTGTGAAACACATGCAGCGCAAATAGGCTTCAACACACTGATTTACCCGCTCCGTTCGTCCGTCCGTTTGGGGATGGTATGCAGTTGACATATGCAACCCGACACCTAATTTTTTGAATAATTCCTGCCAAAAGCGACAGGTAAAAATGGTATCCCTGTCAGATATTATGGATTTGGGCACCCCATGGATCTTGACCACCGAATCTAGGAAGACTCATGACACATCTACTGCTGTAAATAGGTGAGTTAAGCTGATAAAATGGCTGAATTTGGTCAACCGGTCTACTATCACTAATATCACATCCTTCCCTTCTGATCTAGATAGGCCTTTCACGAAATCCATTGATATCTCCTCCCATGCTTGCTCCGGAATTGCTAAAGGCTGCAACAACCCAGGGTAAGGGACCTGTTCATGTTTACACTACTGACAGATCTCACATGATAGCACCAATTGTACCATATCCCTTTTCAATCTTGGCCAAAAGAAGAGTTGCTTCACCTTTTGATAGGTGACCCTTACACCCGAATGTCCCCCTATTGGTGAGCAGTGTAAGGCCTTTATAATCTGCTCTTTAAGCGTTTGGTCTTCTCCAACTACCAATCTGCTTTTGTAACGAAGCACCCCTTGAGTTAAAGTATATCCCTTAGGATTTCCTTGTTGCCCTGCTGGTTGCACTGCTAATTGGGCTACCCTCTCCTTAATCCAATCCATGGTGTCATAACTTCGTACCAACTCCTGAATCGACATAGGCAGAACAGTAGATATTGCATGACAAGTGCCTTTCTCATCCCTCCTGGACAATGCATCTGCTACCAAGTTTTCTCTACCCTTCCGATATTGAATTGTGAAATCTAACCCCATCAGTTTGGAGATGCCTTTCCGCTGTAGTTGTGTGTGCAATCTTTGCTGTGACAAAAATTTAAGGCTTTGGTGGTCTATTTTTATCACAAACGGAAACCCTTCCAAGTAATGTTGCCATCTTTCTACTGCTGCAAATACTGCTAGTAGTTCTTTATCATAGACACTCAATCCCAGGTGTTTTGAGCTAAAGCCTGGCTAATGAATGTCACTGATCGTTCTCCTTGCATCAGCACAGCTCCTATTCCTTTGTCACAAGCATCCGTCTCCACTACAAAACCCTTTGTAAAATCCGGTAATGCCAACACCGGGGCCTCAGACATAGCCTTTTTAAGCTGAATAAAAGCAGTTTCAGCTTTAGGATTCCATTGGAAGGCATATTTCTTAAGTAATTCAGTTAGGGGTTTGCTTATTGTCCCATAATTTCGAATAAACTTTCTGTAATACCCCGTCAATCCCAGAAATCCTCTCAATTCTTTTACAGCCACTAGTCTTGGCCATTCTACCATGGCAGCCACTAGTCTTGGCCATTCTACCATGGCAGCCACTTTAGCCGGATCTGTCCTCACTCCTTCTCCCGACACAATATGTCCCAAGTATTCCACTTCAGTTTCAACAAAGGCACATTTAGATAACTTGACATACAATTGATGAATCCTAAGGACTTCAAAAGTAAGGTGAAGGTGAGTAACATGTTGTGTTAAATCAGGGCTATAGATGAGGATATCGTCAAAAAAAAACCAAGATGAACTTCCTCAAGTAAGGCTGGAAGATTTGGTTCATTAAAGCTTGAAAAGTTGCGGACGCATTGGTTAACCCAAAGGGCATGACAGTAAATTTGTACAGCCCTTGGTGTGTCCTAAAAGCGGTTTTGTGGATGTCATTAGGTGCCATACGGATTTGGTGGTAACCAGATCTGAGATCCAGTTTGGAAAAAACCTTGGATCCATGGAGTTCATCTAGTAAATCTTCAATTAAGGGTATAGGGAATTTATTTTTGACAGTGTGAAAGTTAAGCTGCCTATAATCAATACAAAATCTCATGTACCATCCTTTTTTTTAACAAGAAGTACAGGAGAGGCATATGGGCTTTGGCTGGGACGAATTATAAAGGTTTTCAACATAGAATTGACTTGTTTTTCTATTTCAGATTTTTGGATGGGAGAGTATCTATAAGGCCTAATGTTAATAGGGTCTGAATGTGGTTTCAAAGGAATGGAATGGTCCAAAGAACGTTGGGGTGGTAAGGAATGGGGCTCATCAAATAAGTCCTTAAAATCCATCAAAAGTAGGCGCAAGGTATCCGAATTATGTACCTTCCTAGAGATTTGAGCTTCAATGATCTGATCAGCTGGCTGTTGGCTATTTTGGGACTTGCCGTCCTCCTGCACTGCCATGGCTTGTATAGAATACAGCTGTGCTATTTGTCCTCCTTTAGTGAGCATCATCTTGTGCAGCTTGCTGCCCTTAATCATCCTGCATTCTCCTTGCTCCAGGCTGCCCAACAAGGTAAGCCTCCTACCTTCCACTTCCACAGTCACCTCTAACTTATTGAAATCAAAAGTTAAGGGACTAACCGTCTTCATCCAGTCAACACCGAGGACTATATTGCATCCTCCCAGCTCCAAAACTCTAAGGTCAGCCACAAATTCTTGATCCTGCATCACCCATTTATACCCTTTGCATTTGTAATTGACTGAACATCCTACTACCATTAGCCACTGTTACAGATAAGGGAGTAGTTGCCGTTAAGGCCCATTTCAAACTTTTGGCTGTAGTTTCACTAATAAAACTGTGGGTGCTCCCACTGTCAATCAATACCATTAGTCTTGTTTTCCCCACATGCCCTTTTACCTTAATAATTTGTCCCATGGGACTGCCTTTTAAGGCATGAAACGAAATCTTGCCCCCTTCCTCCTCTTGTAGTTCCTCTGGATTCCCTTCTTCTTCCTCTATCACTGCTTCTTCTTCTTCTTGATCCCCTTCCATTTGCATTATCTGTTTCTTGCATTGGTGTCCAAAGCTATACTTGTCCCCATACTTGAAGCAAAGCCCTAGCTGTCGCCTCTATTCCATAACCGTATTCTTGGGCTCATGAGGGTTGTAGGCCCCTTTAGATGTTCCTCGAGTCACTAATGGAGTCATGGTCTTGAAATTACCCCCACCCGATTGGCCATTTCCCAATCCTACTCTCAGGGGTACCCTGTGTTTCTTGAAAATTGCTTTCAATGTCAACTCTTGGAGCCTCGCTTTTTCTGCCGCTTGACTTACAGTCGCTAGCATCATCATCTTCACCATTGACCGAAGCTCATCCCTCAACCCACTAATGAAGGTCAAGACTAGATATTGCTCCGTTAAACCAGGTTGAGCCAAGCACACAATGGCTCTCAATTCTTCAAACCTTGTTTGATATTCCACCACTGACCCTTCTTGTTTTAGTTTACTGAACTCTTCAATTACATCCCCAATACTCCTTTCCCCAAATCTTGCACATAGCTTTTCTGCAAAAACACCCCAATTCCTTTCCTAGTCTTGATCTTGGGCCCACCCTTGGTACCAACAGTCAGCCATATCGTTTAGATAGGCTGTGGCCATCATAACCTTCTGCTCCTCGGGTACCTTATATAACTGGAAGAATCTCTCACAACACCTCACCCACTGTCATGTACCGTTGGAGATAAGGGTAGTTTTGCAATAAAATGTAATAGAAGGGCTGGATAAGAAAGGTTGGGCTGAGTTAGTTAGTTGTTGTGGGGGGTAGTACATAATCTGTTGCTACTTTATTAAGCTTGTACATTCCCTATAGCTGTAATCGGTTACAGCACGTGAGGAGAATCCCAGCTATATATGGGCTATCTCTCCCGATTGGATATTCATTGAGAAGTAATATCACTATTCTATCAATTTCTCCCTCTGTTCTTCCTTCCTCTCTCCTAATTCTCTCTATTTTCCCTCTCCCATTCTCTAAAATATCCAGTCAGTCCTCCAGGACCTGACATTCTGGTATCAGAGCCTCCTTCTTGGGCATCGGCGACCACCATGGCAGACAGAACAAGAATGAAGCAGATGGAATTGCAGCTACAACAAACGACGACAGCAATAACGAAGGTACAGAATTGAGTGGGATCACTGGAACTATCGATCGGAGTGGGAGTCGATTCCAGAATTGACCAGGCAATGGAACGTTGGAGGATGGAGAGTCGCGAGCAGAACACTCTCTTTCAAGAGCAAATGATGGAACAAATGCAAATGATTGTGCGAATGTTCACTCAACAGCAGCCATTGAGACTCTCTCCTGAGTTTCCTCCGAGAAACCGAACGGAACCCATTTTTCCAGGAGTAAGGCTAGAACCTCGACCAGGAGGAGCATCGGAGTTCGAGTTTGATACGGATACAGTGGGAGAAAATGTAAGGGAAAGGAGGCTGGGAGTGACGGCTAATCGACACCATCCGAATTACCCCACATTGAAGCTTGAGATTCCTTTATTTGAAGGAGAGAACCCGAGGTGGTGGTCGAGAAGATGCGAACGAGTATTTTCCTTATATCAAATTCTAGATCAGCAGAAGGTCACCATGGCTTCTGCTTATCTGAATGATACGGGAGATGCTTGATATCAAGGTTGGCTCGCGGCCAAGGAAGGGAGTCCTTGGAGTGTGTTTGTAGAAGATTTGTGTGTAAGGTTCGGAGATAAATGCATGCGAGACATCATTGAAGAGTTTAACAAACTTAAACAAGAAGGGACGATGCAGGTATATCAGCAAAAATTCAAGGAGCTTAGATCGCTGATGATGATACATAATCCCTAGCTATCCGAGGAGCATTATGTATCGAGCTTCATCAGTGGCTTAGGGGACGAGGTCAGACCCATGGTGAAGATGATGCAACCGCACTCGGTGAAACAGGTTGCCAAGAGCGCAAGGTTGCAAGAGATGATCGTTGATGCCATGGCTAAGAAACAAAGGAATTCGGCGAAAGGGGTGATCACGGGAGGTTGGCAAACTGGCAATAGGTTGCCACCCAGAGAAGGAGGGTTCCAAGGAAGAGGTGTATTGGCTCTACCGTCCACCAACCCTGCTTCCGCCCAGGGAGGAAGACTGATGGAACAGAGGCGAGTAGCTGATCTATGCTACAAGTGTGGTGACAAGTATTTCATGGGCCACAAGTGCAAGAGGCAACTACTGTTGCTGGAAGGGGAAGACGAGGACAAGGAGGAAGGAGAGGAACTCTCGGAGAATGAGAGGGAGGACCAAGGAGAGATTTCATTGCATGCCTTGAAAGGGGTTAACCATAGTAAGGTTATCAAGGTAGAAAGAAGGGTCAATAGCAATCCGATTATGGTTCTCATCGATAGTGGGAGTACTCACAGCTTCTTGGATGAAGCTGTGGCAAGAAAATTGGGATGTGAAGTTAGTCCTTCCCTGCCATTATCAGTCACAGTTGCGAACGGCAGCAAGGTGTTAAGTCAGTCAGCCTGTAGGGATTTCCATTGGGAGATGAATGGGAAAAATTTCTCAACTGACTTAAGGTTGCTTAAACTGGGAGGCTGTGATGTCGTGCTGGGAGTGGATTGGATGAAGGGAGTTAGTCCAATCAGTTTTGATTTCAACAAAATGGAAGTGACTTTTGAGAAAGATGGTAGTAAGAAGGTTCTAACGGGCAAACCAGAGGTGGGAGTATGCAAAATCATCTCGGGTAAGAAGTTACAAAGGATACTCAAGAGCAAGTTATCACAGGTGGCTCAACTATTTTCTATCCATACCAAGGATGTCACCATCGGGGAGCAAGGGGCAGAACTTCAACTGGCACACACAACGGGCAGTAACACTCATAGCTCGTGGCAGGTACATGAATTTGACTCTCTTAACATAATGTTAATTGATTATAAGGACCTCTTTTCCGAGCCAAGTTCCCTACCACCCCAGCGACCCTATGACCATGCTATTAATCTTAAGCCTAATGTAGAGCCAGTGAACCTAAGAGCCTATCAATACCCTCCCAGACAAAAGACTGAGATAGAAAAACTCATAACAGATATGCTAAAGAAGGCCATCATCCAACCCAGCCATAGCCCATTTGCATCACCGATATTGCTTGTTAAGAAAAAAGATGAGTCATGGAGGTTTTGTGTTGACTACCATCAACTTAATGTTATGACCATCAAGAACAAGTTTCCCATCCCAATTGTGGAAGATCTCCTTGATGAACTAAACAATGCTTCTGTTTTTACCAAGTTAGATCTCCGATCAGGCTACCATCAAATTAGGATGCGGCCTGAAGACATTCCTAAGACAGCTTTTACCACTCATCAAGGGCATTATGAATTTCTTGTAATGCCCTTTGGCCTAACTAATGCCCCCGCTACTTTTCAGGCGTTAATGAACAAAATTTTTGAACCATATTTGCGTCAATTCATCCTAGTATTCTTTGATGACATTTTAATTTACAGTCCCACCTTTGCTCAGCACCTAAACCACCTTTGAAGTCCTTAGAATCAATAAGTTATATGTTAAGGAGTCAAAGTGTACTTTTGCTAAGCAACAAGTTGAGTATCTTGGGCATATTATTTCCAGTTCAGGGGTAAGCACAGATCCAAGTAAGGTTACAGCCATGGTGTCTTGGCCTCGGCCGCAAAATGTGAAAGGGTTGAGAGGATTCCTAGGGTTAACCGGTTACTATCGCCGGTTCGTTAAAGGGTATGGCATAATTAGTCGGCCTCTCACTAATCTACTGAAGAAAGATGGATTCAGGTGGGATGCCACAGCCGAGGAGGCATTCTGCAAACTTAAGCAGGCTATGAGTGAAGTGCCCACTCTAGGATTACCTGACTTCAACAAACAGTTCATCTTAGAAATTGACGCCAGCAGCAATGGGATTGGAGCAGTCTTGGTTCAGGAAGGTAGACCCATAGCCTTCCTCAATCAAGCCCTTGCACCAAGACATCTCGGATTGAGCATATATGAGAAAGAACTTCTGGCAGTGCTGATGGCGGTAGAAAGATGGCGCCATTATCTTGAGGGAGGGAGTTTTGTAATCAAGACTGACCATGAGAGCCTCAAATTCTTGTTACAACAAAAGCTGCATACTCAACTACAACGCAAAGGTATGACTAAATTAATGGGTTTGAACTATGTGATCCAATATAGAAAGGGTAAAGAAAATCTTGCAACAAATGCTCTATCAAGATGTCTTGAAGAGGGAAGTGCAACTGCCATTTCAACCATTGTTCCAGAATGGTGCCAAGAGATCGCTGCTAGTTATCTCTCAAGTGACAAGACCCGAGAACTCTACAACAGTTGGTAGTCAATCCCTCATCCAAACCAGGATACACTTTGAGTAATGGGATGATTAGACACCGAGGGAAGCTAGTGATTGGGGAGGAGGAAGCGCTGAAGAGGAAAATTATAGAGGCACTGCATGCCTCCCCCATAGGGGGCCACTCGGGTATTGTAAACACCTATCATCGAGTTAAGCAACTCTTCCGATGGGCAGGACTCAAGAAGGATGTTATGGAATTTGTGATCAGGTGTGATACTTGCAGGCAGTGCAGACCAGAAAATGTGGCAACACCTGGGTTACTCCAACCTCTAAATATTCCTGGGGGTCCATGGGAAGATATTTCAATGGATTTTATAGAGAGGCTACCCAAATCAGAAGGTAGAGACTGCATTATGGTGGTCGTGGACCGTTTTACCAAATATGGGCACTTTATGGGATTGATTCACCCATACACTGCCCAGGAAATGGCCAGGATATTCCTCGACCAAGTAGTAAAACTACATGGAACACCCAAGGCCATAGTTTCCGATAGGGATAAGATCTTTACCAGTCGACTATGGAAGGAATTGATGGGGTTGTTGGGAGTGAAATTAAAGATGTCTAGTGCATACCACCCTGAATCGGATGGACAAACCGAAAGGGTTAACCAGTGCTTGGAAATGTATCTCAGGTGTACTTGTTTTCTGCAACCAAAGACATGGCATAAGTGGCTTCCGATGGCTCAATGATGGTATAATTCTACCCGCCATTCAGCCATAAAATTGTCCCCTTTTGAAACCCTTTATGGTTACAAACCCCCACTCCTATCGGCACTGGCGGATAATTCAACTGTGGCCTCTCTAGACGCATACCTACAGCAAAGGCAGCAAGCCTTGCAGGGAATTAAGGAGGAGCTAGCTACTTCCCAAAATAGAATGAAGCAATTTGTTGACAAGAAAAGAAGTGAAAGAGAATTCCAAGTTGGGGATATCGTGTATCTCAAATTGAAACCGGGACACCTAAGGACACTACTTCCCCATCCCAGTTCTAAATTACATCCGAAGTTCTATGGACCTTTTCCAGTTATTGCACGAATAGGATCAGTGGCATACCGTTTGGAATTGCCGGAAGGTACTAATATACATCCAGTTTTTCATGTTTCGCTTCTCAAGAAAGTAGTGGGTGCACAACCAGCAAGCTCCATCCTACCTAACCTCCCCCAAGCTGAAGCTCATCTCCGAGAACCTATAGCTATACTGGACAAAAGGGTGATTTATAGACAAGGTGCTCCAATCACTCAAGTTCTCATTAAATGGGCTGATCAACACTTCGAAGATAATACGTGGGAGTACCTCCCGAACATTTTGACCCAATTTCCGCGTGTGGCCAGCCTCCTCCATATTTCTTGTGGACAAGAAAAGTTTTGAAAGGCGGGGTAATTGTCATGTACCGTTGGGGATAAGGGTAGTTTTGCAATAAAATGTAATAAAAGGGCTGGATAAGAAAGGTTGGGCTGAGTTAGTTAGTTGCTATGGGAGGTAGTACATAATCTGTTGCTACTTTATTAAGCTTGTACATTCCCTATAGCTGTAATCGGTTACAACACGTGAGGAGAATCCCAGCTATATATGGGCTATCTCTCCCGATTGGATATTCATTGAGAAGTAATATCACTATTCTATCAATTTATCCCTCTATTCTTCCTTCCTCTCTCCTAATTCTCTCTATTTTCCCTCTCTCATTCTCTAAAATATCCCGTCAGTCCTCCGAGACCTGACACCCACCACCTCGGCTTAGTTCCTTCAAACATAGGGATTTCTAATCGTGGGCTAGGGGTATGGTTATGAGAATTATATAGAGGGTTTCGCACCTGAGTTTCTTGATTCGACCTCAACTCCTCCGCCCTTAGCTGGTCTCGATTGGGTACATGATCCTGGGTTGACAGTAAGGGTTCCGAGTTCCCCCTAGGAGGAAATTCTGGTGACAATCGGAATTGCGGCAAGGACGATAAGATGCCCAAGACGTTGTTCAGTCTTTGTCCGTATTGTTCTAAAGCTTCACGGGTTCTTTCCGCATCCCCTTTTATCTCGTCCTTCATCGCGACCAGTTCCTCTCGCATCTGCGTCATCGCTTCTTGAGTCTGGTGCACCTCAAATTCCATCGCCTCCATCCGCACTTCCATCTGCCGCGTCCGTGTTCCTTCGACCATTCTTTTCGATCCGTCGGTCGCAGGCCTCCGCCCACCCACAGTCGGTTCGACCGGCTCTGATACCACTATGTCAGGACCCGAGGATTGGGCCTGACTCGATTGGGAATTAGCAGCAAAGAGAGAGAACAAAAGTGAGAGAATTCTGGAATTACTTCTTCATTGATGCCTACTTCTTTACATGGGCAGTATTTATACAATCAATCCTAACAGAATAACCATAGTTGGTTATGGCTAACTTCCCGCCTTATAGCTCCTAACTAACATACAATGTAGGCTTATTCCCTAACTGCCCTTAGGGTCGTGACAGCGAGTGTGTATTGGCCCGGTATGAAGCATGACATACCTCAATATGTGAGCAGTTGTGACGTTTTCCAGCAAAATAAGTACAAATCCTTAATGCCGGGGGGACTTCTACAGCCTCTACCTAATCCAGATCAGATTTGGGATGATATAGCCATGGATTTTATTGAAGGTTTACCAAGGTCGAGCCATATGAATTCTATATTACTGGTGGTAAATAGACTCAGTAAATATGGACATTTCATTGGTCTCAAGCATCCATTCACAGCAAGAGTAATGGCAGGGATTTCGTCAAAGAAATAGTGAGGCTTCACGGCATGCCCCAGTCTATTATTTTGGACAGAGACAAGGTATTCATGAGCTGTTTTGGGGAGGAGTTGTTTCGACTCCAAGGTACTAAACTTAATCGCAGCACGACCTACTACCACCCACAAATGGACGGGCAAATAGAGGTCCTCCTCGATAGGACCTTAGAGACGTACGTACGTCATTTTGCATCATCGAGGCCTAAGGGATGGTATGTGTGGCTGCCATGGGTTGAATTATGGTATAACACCTCATACCACACTGCTTCAAAGGTAACTCCTTTTCAAGCAGTGTATGGGAGGGAACCGCCAACCTTGATCAGATTTGACAAGGGAACTACACTCGTGTCTGCAGTGGAACAACAACTGATGGAGCGGGATCAAGCCCTGGAAGAACTCAAGAACCAACTATCAAGAGCTCAAGCTATCATGAAAAGGGGAGCTGACCGGGAAAGAAGGGATGTTCAATTTGTTGTGGGTGACTTCACTTATTTGAAACTAAGGCCCTACCGAAGGAAGACCCTAGTTATCCACACTAATGAGAAGCTGGCTCCTAGGTTCTATGGGCCATTTGCAATTGTGCAAAGGGTTGGGCTAGTGGCTTACAAACTGGCACTACCAGCACACTGTCATATTCACCATGTTTTTCATGTGTCCCAGCTAAGGGAGGTAAAGAGAGAGGGGGGAGCAAGAGTGGAGAATTCTTACCAGCTGAATGCAGACCTAGAGATGAGGGTTGAACCAGAAGCGGTGCTGGGAGTTCAGCCTAGAAGGGGTACTAATTTGCGTGGGCTGGATGTCTTGGTCCAATGGAAGGGTTTACCCCCATTAGAGGCAACTTGGGAGCCCCACAACATGATTCAACAACAATTTCCTACTTTTCACCTTGAGGACAAGGTAAAAGTGCAGGAGGGGAGTAATGATAGGCCACTAGTGTACCAAACCTACCAAAGACGCCACAAGCAGCAACAGCAAGCATGAAGGTTAGAATAGGGAATGTGCGCATGGGGGTAGAATTGTAATCCACATGCTAAGGGAATAATCAACATGTGCAGGGGAATTCAGTTAGAGAGGAGCTGAGGAGAGGTATAAATAGCTGAGAAGAAGAGAGAGAGAGGATGGCTGGTTTTTGGATAGAAAATTCTGGAGAGTGAGGGTCTCTCGAATGCCCTGGATTATTCTTGTTCCTTGCTGGTAATTACTGAAAGCTATTGATATTGGGTTCCAAAATTGGATAACTATCAGGGATCTCATCAAAAAGATAGAATAAAAAATGAAGTTATTCAAAAAAAAGTTGGAGTGGCTCTTATTGAAGATAAGATGAGTGTGACCCAATTAAGATGGTTTGTCAAGTGAGAAAAAGACACCACAGAGCTTCCTTTGAGGAGAGTGGATGGAATGGAACAAGTCTTCAGCAAAAGAGGTAGATGAAGATCAAGTAAAGCTTGGTGGGAGACTCTAGAAGAATGATACAAGGGCCTTACAAGATATGACCATAGATAAATTAGCTAGATTCATATAACCAATCCCACCTAATGAGATTAAGACTTAGTATGTTGTTGTTGGTAATTAATGGAATTAATTATTAGGTACTCAAGGAGAAGGCACAGACAAGTAATGGTATCAAAGTGAAAAAAAATCAGTGAGCATGTTTAGGTCATCATCTCACCCTTACAATCTATTACCCTGGCTAAAAGGACAAAAAGTTAATGTTCAAAATTTGGTCCTTGAAGATGATAATGATGAAAAAAAATTAAGTAAAAAAACAATGGTTTAGAAGTAATATAGATAAAGTAATATCGTGGAACTGAACTTGAGCACCTAACTGGTGCCATGATTACCAGAACATTCAGAAGAAAACTTACAATTTTTTTAAAAATATCTATATCAGCAAGAGATGATAATGCACTTTTATAGGAAACAATCCCTATCACTAACAAGTGTAGAATTTCTGGCTCATACATGACAGTTATTTGAACAGTAAATCAGTATTACCTCATATGAACCATATCCATAAAGTAGGAATGGATCAGAGCCATCAAGTTTTGCAAGATCTTTTCGATAAACAATTGATATAGGAATATGAGTGCCATCTGGAGCAGTAGCCCATAGCCTTTTGGTTGTAAAATTTGAGGCTTCAAAATCTCCCAACACCTGATTGAAATAGTAAAGAAAAACAATTATAAATTTGGTAGATAGCTTAACACAGCACCAAGTAAAAACTTAAAAAAGTAGTGTAGAATGAATATTTAACATTAAAAAGACACAAATGCCTTAAACAATCTGGGCCTTGCATAGAATGCATCAAGGATAGGGCTTAAAAGTAGTATACAAATTGTCAAGATAATGTACATAGACAACAACAACAGTCCTGAAGAAACGAATACTTAGGGCGGTGAGACAATGTTGGTGTGTCATAATGTCCAACACAGCCCTGAATAAATACCACAAAAAAGCAACTTTTCATAAGAAAAAAGCAAAGCTCTGTGATTCTCACTAATATAAATTGGAAGTAAACAACCTTTAGTTTGAAAAAAACCTTATATTCATTTAAAGGTTGTTTGTTATTCAGATAAACGGTGATGTGATAAAGTTAAGGATGGAATAAAATAGTGATGGAATGGAACTAAATACTACTGTCCACATTTGGTAAAGGAGGTAATACCGGACGTTATAATTATGCCATGTTTGGTGTGTGAAAATGTAAATGAGGTACTTGGTATTAAATGGAAAATGAACAAAAATTGATTATGTGGAAAATGAAACAAGAAAAATTATCATACTAACACAGTTTAGTATCAAAAAAATCCCTAACATGTAATTTAAAATGTGCAAGTATGAGATACCACTATACATCATGTGCATAAGTCATGCTCATTGATGAGATTAAACAGTATGTGAATTACAAGATAGATGGATAACGTGGCATCCAATTTAAACTGCTAAAAAATTGATAGTAACTTCTCATATAACTTACCGTCTCAATTTTCTTCAGTACAGAAATCCCAGTGTTCATGTCATAATCATAAATTGAGTGGGGTGTCCTCAATGAACTATATGAAAAACGTAAAATGATGGAAGAAAATTGGGATTCTGATTGTCCCACTGAATATACAGGATCGATAAAGTCAACATTCCGTTTGCCTTGTAACCTACCAAGTGGTTCTCCAACAGGGGGAAGGCCATATATAGATATTTTATGAAGACCATTTTCACGCTCAAATACAACAAGATGATCAGAGAATAGTCGTACGTCCTCAATCTTTACACTGGATAAAAAGCAAAACTAGTTACACATTAATAATGAAAATGTCAGTACAAGAAAACGTCTGAGAGGGCATAGAAATTTTTTATAATAGGCATCTCCTAAATATGTGCAAACATATCAGACTAATCTGACCAATGATGACACAAATTAAATTAATCATTAAGCAAAAAATTCTCAAAAATTTACAGGGGCAGAGCTAGGATGATTTTTCATTTTTTTCCATCTTTTCTTTTTTTCTTTTTGTTTTATTGTGGTAGGAGAGTGGAGATTTGGGACTGGAAATATATGTTAGGGACTCATTGAAGATGGCCTATTACATTTGGGTCTAATAATAGAAGGTGCCAATTATTACAAATGCAAGCGTGTGTAGCACAGAGATGGAACATGAAAGTATAAAAAGATGAACTACCCCAATTGACGAGTAACAATCATTTTTCTTTTCCACCATAGCCCCAGTGACAAACAGCAGTAAGTAAAATAAGTCCAAGAAAATATCTAAAAGAAGATAATGCAACCATCCTATCTGTTCAATATACCTAGAACATTGAGTTGCTCTTTGAATTCTAGGAACTATTTCAGTATAGAAATGAGAAAGATGGAGTTTCAATTTCCTTTTTTTTTTTTCTTTCCAACAAGACAAGAGAAATCAAAATTATGAAGATGAACCTCCAAGCTTGTAGTTTCTTGAAGTTCTATTCCGTAAATAGGGAAAATTCATGAAAGGACCAAATTTTAGCAAGTAGATATCCAGGAAAACCGCTCTAGCAGATGATAATTGTTTAGTTATCCAAAAAACAATCATGTGAAGGAGTTTGGGGAAAGCAACTGATGTGCACCTCAACCAGTGACCAAGGGACAATATTTACTTCAAGGAGCAGAATATTTTTATTTCTCAAAAAAACTGAGATGAAATTTAGTGAAAAAATAAAGTCAAGTGTTTCTACTAGAAACATTTGAAGGAGCATTGAAGCAGAAAGAAAAGTCATATGACATCCGAGTTTTGTGGCAGTCTTAGAAATATGAATTTGAATAGTTTCCTTTTGACTCTTTTGTTTATGAGAGTATCCAAATTATCATAGAATCCATTAAAGCAGATGGAGAAAGAGACAGAGAGGTGAAGGGAAAACAAACATAGTTATATCACATATTTTATATCTTTATCATTATGGATAACCTTTTTTATAAATATAATTATCAGTAAGTTTTTTCATTCCTATTACAAGAATCTAGCAGTTTTATCCTTCCCTCCACCGTGGAAAACACCCTTACCTCCTGACTCTTTAAACCTTTTTGCTTATAATTTTAGTAATCAATAACAGTTAAACTAATCCTTAACATTCTTAAATAAAAAAAGATCAACCAAGATAGTGTCCTAAGGCCTCCTACACATAGGATAACCTTTGACCATTGGCAATAAGTTTACTACAGGCATTTTGATACGTACATAAACCTCATTTATTAGATACAAACACATCTTTTAGAATTATACTTGTGTGTGCACGATAACACTAGTTTGACAGTAAATTATGATTGTTGGCTTGCATTGACTTAACATTGAAATTATTCATAGGTACCCCTTTAATCGTTGACTTTACGTTCAAATTATTCATAGGTACCCCTTAAATAAAAAGACATATAGACCTCAAAGATAATCAGTTATTTAGCTATTGGCTTCTGCAAATATTGTGTCAAAAAGGTCCAAAGATAATCAGTCATTTCCATTTTTTTTTTTTATCATTTTCCTTGTTTTCAGAAACATTTTGAAATGAAAAGGTCAGAACAAAATATAAATCCTTGCCCATCCCCATATTAACATTGTGCTAAGGTTCCAATTCTCTATTTTGGTCAGAATGCCATTATGTAGATAAAATCTAATCCTGTGGTTTTCTTCCAACTAATAATCCATCTTACTTCGCATGCACGCGCGCACGCACCCCCTCCCAATATCATTTTTGGTCACATGTATACTGAGATTGGCCAAGATTTTAAACCACTTAAGGAGAAATAACCTACATGCATCCAGTAGACAACTAAGATCTCCAGGATGATAAATCATAAACGCATACCTTGACCTCACTTTCCTAAAAGCATAGAAAAACATCAAAAAATAATACCATGTGTGAGTGCCACAAACACAAAGATCAAAATATCCTATGTTTCAAATTCCACATCGCAGTCATAAGATCATAGCTCAACTAATAATACTAGTTCAAGTTAACCTTTGGACTTCCAAGACCAAGTAATATATCAAGACTTTTCCATTATTCTACCAATGTGAAAATGGGTCATGACTAACTCCCTTCTTTTCTGACTTGGCATCCTCACCATGCCAAAAATCTCATATATCATAAATCTACCCGTGAGCAGTCTCAAACTCTCTCTTTGATCAATTCCACAAACTAATAATTCTAAGTCAGCTTTGACACCACTCGTAACAGTACAAGTCCTCCCTAAAACTGCTTTTGAAGTTAAACTTTTAAGCCCATGGGACAAATACTATTCCTGATATAACATGTAGCTCGGAAAAAAACTAGTAGACTACTAATATAAAATTAGGTCATCACAAAATTTCATAACATTGCAGGCCCTCACCAAAAGATCTAACATTAATTTTTATGCCATGGACCAAGTAATGTTTCAAAACTTCCCTCCTTTGGCTATCAATGTGAACTTGGGTTATAGAAATAGTTGGTGCACCTTAAAATTTTTCTCAACTTGCTTCCATGAAACAACTTCAAAGAGAACGGGAAATATTCCCCAAACACAGCCTTTTACTAAGGTTTTTATGGATACTCACCCCAAACCACAACTCCAACACAGCACGTACTTCAGCAAGGACACATGAACCAAAACATACAAGAGTAATATGTACGTATATATATTTTTTCTGTAACTTGCCACACTCTTTTGAGCATCACAATACTCCTTGTGTTTTCAAGGCAGTTCCTTTCCAAGCTAAAAACCTTGTGCTAGCAAAAATACGTCACATCATTGTGTTTTTTGTGCACTGTATTCAATTTGAACCCTTGATGAAAAAATTAAGAATATCAGATTTCACCATATTATGCAGAACTAAGGTGCTAAAATGAACCACCACAAAGTTAAAACAAAGCAATGATTTAATATTACCTTTCCCGGTGAGGCAAAAGAACTGTGGTTGCAGATACATTGTCCACTGGACAGGCTACTAATTCTGAGTTAAAAAACTCATCACTTCTCCTTGTGATAAAAAAATGAGTACCACGATGGCTGACTGATGTGTCAATACCATCAAGGCGAGGCGTCAAAGGTACAAGCTGATTTCCAGGCTTTGAAATGTCAAAATAGAAGACAAACCTTGTAGTTTTACTTTCTGATGCAACAAACAAATATTGCTTGCTTTCAGAAGCCACAACATCAACAGAGAACATGTCATCTTTTTCATGATAGAGACACAAATCACATGATTGCTCTTCCCCCAATTTATGTAACCACACCTATTAAAATTAAGGTAAAACCATTAGAAAACCCGGTACCTAGGAGAGCAAAAGGATTTCAAAGAAGGAATGAGGGAGCAAATATTTGTTTCTAAAGAGTAAAGACGAGCAGAAAAAAATAAATATTTTCTTGGTTATTTTCATTGTCCCTTTGTGGAAAATACTTCAAAAGAACAAGGAAAAAAAACAAAAAAAGAAGGATTTTTTACTGCAAGATCTTTAAATTAAAATGTTCCTTAATCCACACTCCAATGTGTTGGGCTACTTTCCCAAAATAAGCACACTTAAGTTCAAGTCTCCATAAGTTACATATCCATGGAATCAAAGAAAAAATTTTAATTAAAACACACAATAAAATTGCAAGACTGGTTTAGTATTCAATTATATAATTCTAGCAATAAGTGAAGAGTGGTTTAGTATCCACAAATGCCATGCCAATCACAGTTTGCATAGAAGAAGAATATCCACAGATGCTTCCAAAGAAAGCGACATGGGGGACTAATCAAGTGAACATCTTATCATTTTCTGTCCGAAGAGTAAGGTAGGTACTTCCAGTTAAACGACTAAGGTAGGTAATTCCAGTTAAACTGTAACATCAAATGGGGAAAGCAGGAGACAGCTGTAAGTCATAATGTGTGTGTGTGAGAGAGAGGCAATAGTGAAGCAATCAGACAGTAGACAATCAACATAAAAGTTCAATTTTTTAAAAACACACCTTATCTGGCCGAAGAGTCGCATCCATTGTGACATAAAATAAAGCTTCATCACCAGCCCATTCAAGATTTGATGTTACACCAACTAAAGGCTTCTCCACATGTGTTCCACTTTCAACATCCATGACATAAACAGTGTAAATCTCATTTCCTTTAGTGTCTTCTGCATATGCTACTAATTTATTATTTGGACTAACCTGGAGATTAATAAAATTATAGGAAGAAAGGAAAGAGATACAAGCATTAAAGATTAACCTGAAAATGAATTTGGAAACCAAAACATTTACTCTCAAGGAAGCAAAAAAGAGTTGTTACCTTGAAAGCTCCAATACTATAATACGTGTGGCCTTGAGCCTGCACATTCTCATCCAGTATAACATGCTCAGGTGAACCAACTGGGCCAGTTGGCATGACATCATAAACAGAAGGTGGATCCTCATGGTTAAGGACAGGGCGCCGACAGTGCTGAGCATATTCCTTCCCCTCCAAGGTGCTTTTGTAGTAATAGAAAGGTCCTCTGCGAATTGGTGCAGAAATGTCATCCTCCTTGATTCTTCCTCTTATTTCAGCATAGATTTGATCTTCTAAGTGTTTCGTCCCTAAAATAGTGATGGAACTGCATCAAAACTAATCCATCTCACCAATAACAACAAGCTGAACTGAAATCATGACTTAAATAACTGTTCTAACACGAAACAACAACCATAAGCATAATGGCACTCCTCTTCCTGTATGAATGAATCCTTTTTAACAAACTGAAAAGAAATCACTGGTACCCTTAACTCTTGCAAGATGTAAAAATAATAATGCAACCAAAGTTTGAAGGGAGTATATATGAACAGGGGTCAAATTGCATAGATTTCCCGCTCTCAACTTCCTTACCCTCCTCCCCGGCACACAACCCCCCCCCCCCCCCCCAACAAAAAAAAAAAAAACCTTGTATTCTAGGTTTTGCACTTCTCTTCTCTTTCACGTGCGTTTAACCTTTATTTCCTTGATCTGTACTCTAAGAACAAGCACGATAAAGTATAAGAATAAACCTCATATGAAAAGAAGATTAGTTGATGGTCCAGAATATGCATGGTGGAATGGACAGAATCAAAGAACTGTAACGTGCAACAAAAAAATGGGTAATAGTAGCTCTGGTACCAACCGGACATGACAGAGTCAGTGTAAGCATTCTCTTCGCGGAGATAAGAGAGGACTTGGGGATCGGAACGAGAATCGTCGCGAAGCCAGTAGTAATTGTCGATTCTAATGTCTCCGAACATCTCCATTTCATGCATCACCTTCTTCGCCCTTGGCTTTTCTCCCGGAAAAGTAGAAGACGACATCGCGGGCGCTGCTGCTGTTGAGGCCGCGATCGGAGATGGCCTGGCAGGCCTGCTCGCCGTCAAAAAAAATCTTTTTAACGGAATGGAATGAAATGGGTTGAAAAGAGGCCGATGGAATTGGGATACCAGCATCGAACCGCCAATTGGAACACGCCTGAGGTTTAACCGAATAATACAGAGATTTCTATTATTTAAGAAGTAATGAAAAATCTCTTTTATTGTTTGAAAAAAATAAGGAGAAATATCATTTTACCCTTTTATCAATTAAAGAAAATATTTGTTATTTTTTAAATGTCAAGGGAATCTATGTATTTTTGTTAAACCACGAGCTGGTACCTATAAGATAAATTTATAGGAAATTTGCAACTATCTATTTTGCTCTCTATATAATTATCTTTTAATATATCCTAAATACTCTCATTTAAAAATTCAATTTTATCCTCACATGTCAATCACTTTTTCCTAATAGAAAAATAATGACAATGAATGCATACAGAGACACACACATATATACATATACATACACACATCCAAATGCATAAATAGATACATATATATATACACACATATATATATAAACATACAATTGACAATAACCATACCCACTAGCAGCGACCATCAAGTTCGCAGAGCCATGAAGGCTAGCCCCCGAACTTGTAATTTAGCCTGGCTCAAAATTTTAAGGCCAGGCTAATAAAGTGATTGGGCGCATGCCACAAACTCGTACCTAGCACTTACTGTAGAAGAAATACAACTAACACTAATTTCATCGCCTTTTAAAATTTATGAATTCCATATCTAAATATTAATTATATGGAGTTGACACGTGGTGCATTAGGGCAACAAGGACGATAGGGCATTACAGATTAGTTAGAACTTTAAATTTGAGATGACCATGTGTCAGCATGTATCCAACATCAAGTACCTCTAGCAATTAGTGTTAAGTACCTTATAGTGTATGTGTACCTTCTTAACGTGTGAGTCTTTGAATTTTGAAATTTAAAAATTGAAATCATGTTGTGCTTCCTACTCGAGGCTATTTTAACTTACAGGTGAGACCCACATAATACAATCCCACCATTTTTCTCCGAATGCATGGGCCATGTTGCACTTTCCAATTAACCCTATTTTTTACTTTCCCGAGCACACCCTCTTTTCACAATAGGCTTATTATAGTAAATGCGCAAATTTCACGTCAACTATACTCCAAACATGGCTTTTAGCCCCCCAATCATGGGTAAACATGTGGACCAACCGGCTCTCGCCACGTGGCGAACAAAAGGAATAGCAAAGGCTCTTGTAATATTAAAGGGCTTTTACAAATGGAACACTATAAAAGCGACACCAGTTACCACATTATAGAGACTTTTGGAGGGGAGGCCAATTAGTGTTACCTACTATTTACAGAAATGCCATGCGCCCCAAACCATTTTCGAATTAATTACAAAAATATTTTCCTCACTTACCCTCGGTGCTCACTATCAAAAGAAAATTGCCTCCAATAGGTTATTATTATCGAATACTCGATTAAACTCGTTTACATACGGGCTTGCGAAAAGGCACATGAAGATGACAGCCCTCACATTCACTGCCTTATTCAATTTGAGGTAAAATTCCAAACCATGAATCAGAAGTTCTTCGACCCTGTGTCACCGACGAGATCATCACACTTTTATCCCAACATACAGGTGGCTAAGTCTAGTTCGGCAATCCAGGCTTACATTGTCAAATGTGGCAATTACATCGACTGGGAGACATTCTAACCAGATGGCTAGAGCAATACTTTAGGCAAAAGATGTATAATGTCTACGAAACTACGCTTTCCACCAAAGATAAAGGGAAGATGTTGGAGGTCATCCAAAAAGACGATATAAAATGTTACTGTCTTAATTTGGATAAACTAAGTCATAATTTCGATAAGCATTTTAAGAAACCTACCCAAGTATATCAGCCCGAATTTTGTATTTTTCACACGTTCCAGTGGACATGCTTGAATAGGTTGCAAACAATATCAAGCCCGAATGAAGTAGACTTAGCAGACCCAAGAGTTTTATACTTGAAGGCTCATTAAGGACGGGCAAAACTTCGTGGGCAAAAAGTCTCGGGCCACATAATTATTACATGGGCCACTTTGACATGGGTTGACACAACGATGAGGCTTGATAAAGGGATGGTACAACGTCATTAACGACGTGGACCCACAATACTTGAAACACTAGAAAGAATTTATTAGAGCGCACAAAGATTGACAGTTCAGCTACAAATATGCCAAACTCAAGCAGATAAAGGGATGGATTCCCTACATCACTATATGCAACGAGGGCCCCAGGAGCAGCTATAAAGAGTTTCTCGACAAGGACGATAACTCATCCTCAAATATGTGGACTCTAAATAATGCAAAGTTATTATTCATTTCCGACCCCATCTTCTCGGGCGGAGACAACAAAGACACCATCGAGCGTGAAGGTTCAACATGCCATAGCCAAAAGGATAAGAAGGCGTAAGAAGTTCAAGCTGCAGTGCGAGTGCACCCTCTACCACGCTAATGGGTGCATATGACCCTACGTTGTTCCTACAACTGATGCGGTCAAGGGCCTACTCCGACACCCTGAACAGCCAACTCTATTTCAAGACGATGAAGAGATTCTACGACAACCAACACAAGATCATAATCAAATTCAACTACAACCTCCTCAAGGCATTCAAAGCCAAGTCTGGGATCATACACTTGATCATTTGGATGTCTAGCATGATTCGTAGTGATCTCCCAAAGCAGGTTGTGGATACGCGTATTTGGCAATGTATAATGATGAAGATAAATTCAATAGTTTGTATTTCCCCTTATTTAATTTTAATTTGTATTAAAGATGCCATGGATGAATGGCAACTATGTATGAATCACGAGGCTATGTATGATCATATTTTTTTCTACCAAGAGTACGACTAGAATTTATAAATATAAATAAAATTTTATTTATAAATCATAGTTGCACCGATATATTTTACATTCTACGCATGGGATGAAGATTGTGGGGTCGAAACAGGGCTGTTTTGAGCCTAAGTGGCATTTTCTCCCTCAACTACCTTGGGCTTCGTTACACAGCATGATAACTTCTTGAGGTCGTCAAAGATCACGAATTCCTCAAGGCCCAACCCATTAAGCCCTGGTGGTCATCGCTAGCGGGTATAGAATTTTCCAATTGTGTATGTATACATGTGTGTGTTTGCATGTGTATATATATGTGTGTGTCTGCGTGTGTATATATAGTGTATATATACATGTGTGTGTGTGTGTGCATTGTTTAATCAATAAAGTCAGGGGGTTATGAAGGTGCGATTGTCGCAGGAGGGTATGGTTACCCCATCGAGCCCATAACCCTGAGTTGCGGCCATGATGGTGGTGGCGGCTGGTAGCGGCAACGATGCAGGCTTTGATTTTGTAAAGGTAGCCCACACCTACATCCACACAGCATACCTCTGATTTTACAGTATTCGACCTCTTATGAAGCTCGTATTCGTTGCAAACACCAACTAATGATTTGAGTTGTTGGGGTTTGAGGATATGCTTCAAGATTACTGTGTGTATAGGGATGGCTATGGTTGTGTACGATGATTATATAAGAGGGTATTTTTAAAAAATATTGACTATAAAGAGTTGTTAACGTGGCTGCAAAGAATAACAAAGTAAAAGAAAAATAAATTTCTACTAATTGAAAAGCAAAAACAATGAATACAAATAAAATCTCTTTAAATTTATAGTTTAAAGACTGGTGATTCTTGTTGCAAGACTTAATTACATGAATTGCCCATTTATTTTAAAAAATTTCAATAACTCTTTAAACCATTAAAAACTTATAATAAAATAATAAATTTTCCCCAAACTTTCAAACTATTTCATTTTCTATTTTGTACTCCTATCAGCCCTATCAATAAGTCTTCACTTGGTTAATTCTCCCTCCCGATTCTTTTATTTGTTTCCTTTATTTTCCAACTCTATTGAAAAAAAAAGGGGGTTATATTAATGATTTTTGAAATTTTATGTAATTAGAGATGGGGAGATAGAAAGAGATTATAAATAGTGAATTTGAGAAGACAAAAGTTAAATTTTATGTAATTTTATCTTATTTATTGACGGGTGAGTTGGGTTGCTTTATAATTGTTGAAAATAAAGATAGGATTAATAAATAAAAGACATAATCAACCCACTCACCTTTAATCATTTAGCCTTCTTAATTTAAACAAGGACTATTAGGTATCTCAACTTCCAATTTTGAACTGGTAAATACTTAGGTTAGTGTGTGTGTTACACATGCGATTTAGGTGCGTCCAGCACCTTTATCTTCCTCTTCATTCTTTCTCGTCATTAGTGACCACCGTAGAACCATCTTCTTCATTTTCTTCTTCCTTCATTCTCGTCGCCAGCAACCGTCGCAACACTATCATTTTCTTCTTCCTTCCTTCTCGCCAACCACTTGCCGCTCGCTGCCTTTCTCTTGCTCTTGCTCTCTCTATCGATGGTCGTCAACGGCGTGGGAGGCGTCGACCGGGGTCGGGGGGCCGTCGATAGCAGTGGTTGGGCATAGGGAGGGCAGATCTGAGTCGACGGCGTGGGAGGCGAGCGGTCGCTCGCTTGCATTTCTCGTGTGGGTGGCCAGCTATGACGTCGGGGGGGTGCGGCGGAGTAGACGTTGATTTGGGTCAGGGGGCCGATGATGGCATCGATACGCGGCCAGGGCGCTAGGCGCGCGCCCCTGGCCGTGCTGCGTGGGTGGCCATGCGCCACCCACCCCTTATCCCTTGCTGCCACGTGGCAGCATGCAAGAGGCCCTAACAACTTTATTCCTTTACCCCTTCGCTAATTCCTCATCTTCTAGCGCTTATAAATAGCGCTGTTTCGTAGTTGTGAACGCTCCATAATTTTTAACGCGTCGAAACTCTACCCGTGTGTGTACGCGAGGTATAAAACTGTTTTAAATCTATTGAATAGTGTTGTTTATGAATCAGTCGCATGTTTAACTAAATTAATTAGCGATGTATTGGCGATAATTAAAATTGACTGCGCGTTTAATTAAATTATTTTTATTTTACGATTGTATAGGAAATTGGAACGTGAAACCAACGCGCAACACGAGATTAACGCATGGTAAGGTTTAATATGATTTGCGTGTAAATTTATTTTGGCATAGCTTGTAATAGACTGTGGGAGAAGTGTCTAAGCATGAGACTATAGATTTGGGCAGTGTAAGTCTCGAGATGGGGTCCTAAATAAAATCAGTGGGGCCACCAAAATCCGGTTTAGGGTTAGGTGGACAGGCCATCATGCATGATGCACTTCACATTATTCTATAATTGTCATGCATTATAATTTATCGCAACTCATATTACCCTTACTGAGTCCCCGGGACTCACATCTGTATTTTCCCACTAACCCAATAGGTGGCTCAGGATCCGAGAAAGGAAAGGCGGTGCTGATAGATGAGTCGTCAGTTGGTAGCGACTGTAAACCGTGGGGGTGTGAGTTAACCCCGAATGTTAATAATGTAATATAACTACTGTGTGTTAACTACGAGTGTCGGATATGGCTTAACTTGAAGTAAACCAGAACCAAGTTAAGGTTCCCACTATGAGCAAACCCAATAGGGTAGGGTATTTGTACCTGTCGGCCACGGCCGAAAACTGAGTTATGTTTAATTATGTTTGATGGTTGAAGTAATTTATTGAGATTGTGATATTTGTTTGAAATTGGATTTATGCTCCAAGGGCCTAATCAGGCACGAGGCTTGGGTGAGTTTCCGCTGCCCTTGCAATTTACTCCTGAGCTCTCGTTCGGCTGAAGGTGGCGAAGCCTGGACTCCACTCAGGGCGCCCATATTATTTTAAAATTTTATTTTGGTAGGGGCATAACCGTTATTCGGGCAGGCCGAGATTGTAATGTAGGTTATGATGACACTCGATAGTGAGGTCGGTGCGTCACAGTTCCTATTGGCTTGGTTAATATTGGGCCTACATCAGACCGCATGTGTAACTTATGCGCAATACTTGTTGCCTTGAGGCATGTAGCTGTTATAAAATACATAATAGGTTTAAAATTAGAACTTGAATGGCCTATAGGTCTAGTTTTAACTTTAAGTTATGGGAGTAAAATGGTTAAATGGTGAGGGAGGGGGAAATAAAATAAGGCGGTTCGGCGCACCCACACACATACACGCGCGCGCACACGCACATACACATGCACTCAACCCATGGAGGACCGCTAGCTCCCCAGACTTCTGCCCTTGAATTGATCTGTTGCCAGAGGAAAGGAAGAGAGTTAAATTAAATTTGTTGCTGGGTTTTGCATAGGTTAGGGTTAGGTAAATTGGGAACGGGAAGCAACAAATGGGTACAGATTCGACTTCGGCAGAGGCTGAGGCCGCTGATTCACCCATCGCCTCATCTAATATTGGCTACAAGGTTTCTTCGCAATCCCTTTGACTTGCTTGTCTTTAATTAGCTTCCCTACCTCTCCCTCTCCTTTTAACTCACGGTTCTTTTCGCATCTAAAAGGGCTAATTTCATTTTATTTCTTTAGAATTTGGAATTAAATTAATCTATTATTTATTTTTTGCAGCTCCTGAAGAAGCATGGCTGGAAGGAAGGCACTGGCCTCGGTATCTCTGAGCAGGTTCTGTTCGTTTCTTTAATCGGTTTATTTCATATGTACTAATTAATTCTTTAAGTAATATTGTGTCCATTTTTACTAGACTTTTGTATGCCTATCATTGATTGTTCAATATTTGTTGGGGCATAACCCTTCATAGCAACGCGTTGCATTGCTCGATTGTAGTGAAAAAAGAATGAGCTTGGGCTCCTGAATTGACACTTGAATCTAGTGTTAAACCTGCAAGGGTTTTTATAGACAGATGCCAATAAAAAAGTTAGTCCAACATCATAGATTAAGCTCAAAAGTAATTTGAAGATCTGATCTCTAAAATGCACAAGTCCACTCTTTTTAACAGCTCTATTGATCTTCAAAATTGCTGGTATTTATAGACTCGAACATCCTTGGAAGATTTCTAGCCATTGGAGATCAAAATGGCAAAGGATCAGTCTGCAGAAAACTAGCTTAGTGATTTTCCAAGCAGAAAAGAAACTCTTGACAGTTTTAGTAGGTAGTGGACAGTTTATTATGAAATTTGAAAAATCCATAGACAATTTTTCCAAGTTTAGAAAACAGTCGACTATTTAATCATGAAACATTGACCAGAAGGTATGCACTAAAACTGGTCGACTTGATTTTGGAAGCAATCAACAGTTTATCTTAACCGGTCAGCAATCTTGAAAAGGAAGTCGACAGTTTATGTTAACTTTGAAGAACCAATTGACATTTTTAGAAAATGAGTCGTCAGTTTTGCCACTGGATTCATTATTTAAATAATTTTTCTTCTACTTTAAGCTATTTTCTTTTCGTTTTAAAACTTTGAAAATATTTCAAAATTCACAAGATTTCATTGATTTAAAAGATAAGGGCCTGTTCTCTTTGCTGTTTTCGACCCGTTTTCTGTTTTCAGTTTTTCAAAATACTCAAAACATGTTCTCTTTGTTATTTTCAAAAACAAGAAAAAAAATTGTGAAGAAAACGCAAAACATGAAAAAATCGTTTTGGCCATTTTCAAGCCAAAACACGGTGGAAATTAAAAACACAGAAAACGCCTCATCTTCCTTCTCACGCAGGCCTTCTCTCCCAGACTCCATCTCTCTTCCTTCTTCCTGAAACTCGAGCACTCCTTCTTCCTTTTCTCTTCCAAGCTTCACTCTCTTTTCCGACCAGCAACCCATATCTTCCTCGCCGTCGATCCCGCCAGCCATGGCCATCACCGCCGCCAGCGGTCGTCGACTGCCATCTCTTTCCCTATTCCAGATCTGACTCCATCTCGCCTGTCAATCGCGCTTGCCACGACCATCACCACTGGGAGCAGTCGTTGGCCGCCATCTGTCTCTCTTCCAATCGTCGTCGACTTCCTCTCTTCCTTGTTGGCCATCGCAGCGCTTGCCACCGCCATCGCCACCGCCACACGTCGTTGTGACCAGCAACTCAGATTTGCCGCGCCTTGCCTTCACCCAGGTCGGTTGTTTCTTCTTCCCGTTGGCCGTTCGCTTATGCCGGTTGTGTCTTCTTCCTCGTCGCTGGTCGCCGCGCCTTGTCTTCGCTTAATTTGATTTGTATTCTGATTTCAGTAATTCTTTGTATTCTGATTTCATTAATTTTGTTTCAGTGATTTCATTAAGATGTTTAAATCTGGATCTCTGTTTGTAATTTGATGCTTAAATTTGAATCTATGTTTGTAATTTGATGCTTAAATTTGAATCTATGTTTGTAATTTTTGGATTATGAATCTGTTTTGGTGAGGAAATAGGGTTTTAGATTTCAAAAATATGATGTGTTCCTTGATTCTTTTAAAGATTTTTGGAATGGTTCTTGGATTTCAGATTTCAAAAATATGTTGGGTTGATTGAGTTTGTTTGGTGATTGTTGGTATGATAAATGAGATTTTTATTGGCGATTTTTTTTAGTGTAATTTTGTGTCTTTAGTTTTGAAAGATGGCAGTGGCCTAATTCATTATAACTGATTACATGTGCTTGTTGTGAATAGATGCACAAGAATTTTAGATGCACAAGCGCATTATAACTAATTATGTGTCTTTGTGTGTGTCAAATGAATAGATGGATTCAAAATGTATGATGAAAGTGAATAACTATATATGGCATTATAACTAATTATTTTGTTCTTGTTGAGTTATGTTAAATTGTATATATATATTTTTTGTTGAAAATGTAATATATAGGTACATATATATATCATTGTCACCATACAATTAAACATTTTTTTGTTAAAGTTAATTTATTTTTTGTTTGTATTTTTTTTTAATGAGAAAAAAATATTACAAATTTACTAACTTCAAAATATATATTATTAATAATATACTACTATTAAATTATTTTAATTTAATAAATAATAAAAAAATTTAAAATTTTAAAGTAAACGCGTTTTCTAATTTTTAATTTTGAGAAACAGTTTTTCAGAATGACAAAAAGAACGCGTTTTCAAAAATTTCAAAACAGACACTCAAAACACAAAACTGAAAATGAATTTAAAACTCAAAACTCAAAACTGAAACACGAAGAGAACACCACCTAAGTTTTTCAAGAAGTGTTCAAGTTCAAACCTTAAAGCCCAAAACCTTCAAATTCAAATCACTTATTTCAAAGTCATTTGAGCAACATTTATTAAAGTTTCATGTTAAGATAGTCATCATCAAAACCTCATCAAAATCAAGGCAACACTGGGAAAATAAACTATGAATATTGTTTGTACATATGCATTGCAAGTTATATAGGAGAAAAGATGGACAAAATTTTGGGAATATTTAGAGGGTTTGGTACAAGAAATACCTAAAGAAAAGAGATAATTATAGGAGGCAACTTAAATGGTAATGTGTATAGAGAAAGGACTGGGTATATAGATGTAAATGGAGGTCATGGATTTGGAGAAAGAAATAGTGAGGGTAACGGTGTTTTGGATTTTGCCACTGTATATAACCTCATGATAGCCAATACTAGGTTCAAGAAATGATCACATATAAAAATGACTTGTCAATTATCCAAATATACTACTTTCTTATAAGACAAGACCATCACTTATTTTGTAAGGAATATAAAACCATATTGGTAGAATGTTTGACCAGTCAACCTAGACTTATGGTCATTGATATCCATGTCAAAAGATGGAGGAGAAAAAATAATACAAAACGAATCCAAAGAATCAGATGGTGCTATTTAGAAGGAGGAAAACTAACTATTTTCAAGAAAAAAGTGTGTCAAAAGAGATTGAACTCTAAAATGATAGGCAAACCAAATATGGATTAAAGTGACTATTGCCATTCGAAGTATTGCAAAAATGGTTCTAGGAGAGTTAGGTCTTGGTTGGCATTAAGATTTTACCTCTTTTCCCTACTATGAATGAACTCACTAACATATCCAGGTATAGCTGCCTTGGTGTATGTTATTTGTAGACAACATTCTGTTTGTGGATGAGAGTCATGAGACAAAAGAAGACTTCAATACTACATGGAGGGACACTTTAGAATTTAGAGGTTTTAAGTTAAGCAAATTGAGAGCTGAATATTTAAAATATCAGTTCAGTAAAAATATAAGTATAGATGATATTATTGTAAAACTTAAAGATTAAGTCACACCAAAAAAGATCAATTTAGTTATTTTGGATAAATCATCTAAAAAGATGATGAGATTAATGAGAATGTTGGCCATAGAATTAAGACAAGATGGTTAAAATGAAATAGTGTATCCAAAGTTTTACGTGAGAGTGAGATTTTGTCAAGGCTAAAAGGAAAATCTATAAGCCAATTATATAACCAACTTTGTTGTATAACACAAAATGTTAGGTAGTAAAGCACTAATATTTGCAAAATATGAGCGTAATGCATATGAGGATGTTAAGATGGATGTTAATGACGCAGCGTGTAGCGCGAGTGTGAAGAAAACACACCAAAATAAACCCTTGAAAGAGCAAACTTCAATGGCCGAAGCTTGGCTTTCAAGAAGATGCAAAAACAAGACTGTTTTGCTAAGAAAACCTAAATAGGTTGCTGAAATTTGATTAAGAAAAACTTGATTACAAACTCTAGATCCTAGGCATATTTATAGTATTTGGCTAATCCAAATCCATCTAATATTTGGAAAACAAAATCCAACTAGAATCCTAATAGAAATAAATCTTAATCCAACATGAAGTAGAATCCTAAATCAAGTAGAAATATGAAATTGAATCCTAAATCAAGTAGAATTCTAAAAACTTAAGAAGTATTAAAATATTGTTCCGGCGTGGTCGAGAGTCAGCTTTGGGTCGGGTCTTGATTGGTGACCGCATCATTCACCTCCACTTGAGAAGAATTCGTCCTCGAATTATGATCTGGGTATGACAACTCAACGTCCGGCAAATACAAAGAAAGATCAGCAACATTGAATGTTTTGGAAATACCCATATGATTTGGCAAATCCACAACATAAGCATTATCATTGATCTTCTTTGTAATCTTGTAAGGACCATACTTCTTTGGCTTGAGCTTGTTCTGTTGTCCTGTAGGAATCCGTTCCTTTTTCAAGAATATCATGACTTCATCTCCAACCGCAAATACCTTGTGCTTCCTATGCTTGTCAGCTGCTGCCTTGTACTTCTTATTCGCCTCGTGCAACTTTTGCCTGACATCTTCCTGAACTGCTTGAACGTGTTCGGCTAAGTCACTGGCTGCAACACTAAAACCTGGTACCTTTGGCAATTTTACCAAATCCAATGCATGATTAGGAACTTTCATGTATACGATAGAGAATGGTGATCTTTCTGTTGAGCTATGTACGACATTGTTGTAGGCAAATTCTGCTTGAGCTATGACTAGGTCCCATTGTCTTGGCTTGTCTTTGCAAACACTGCGAATCAGATTTCCTAAGGTACGATTCACCACCTCTGTTTGTCCATCAGTCTGGGGATGTGCTGTGCTACTGAAATTCAAAGATGAATCGAACATTCTCCACAAGGTAATCCAGAAGTGACTCAAAAACCTTGTATCACGATCCGAAGTAATAGTTTTAGGGACTCCATGTAGTCTAACAATCTCCTTGAAAAACAGTTTGGCTGTAGCTACTGCATCTGCCGTCTTCTTGCATGGGAGAAAGTGCGCCATCTTGGAAAACCTGTCAACCACTACAAAAACAAAATCCAACTAGAATCCTTCTTTGATACCACCTGACGCAGCGTGTAGCGCGAGTGTGAAGAAAACACACCAAAATAAACCCTTGAAAGAGCAAACTTCAATGGCCGAAGCTTGGCTTTCAAGAAGACGCAAAAACAAGACTGTTTTGCTAAGAAAACCTAAATAGGTTGCTGAAATTTGATTAAGAAAAACTTGATTACAAACTCTAGATCCTAGGCATATTTATAGTATTTGGCTAATCCAAATCCATCTAATATTTGGAAAACAAAATCCAACTAGAATCCTAATAGAAATAAATCTTAATCCAACATGAAGTAGAATCCTAAATCAAGTAGAAATATGAAATTGAATCCTAAATCAAGTAGAATTCTAAAAACTTAAGAAGTATTAAAATATTGTTCCGGCGTGGTCGAGAGTCAGCTTTGGGTCGGGTCTTGATTGGTGACCGCATCAGTTAACCATAAAGAAAAGATCAAATTAAAAGTGAGATTATTCGTGTTAAGGTTGGTGTGGCTCTTATTAAAGATAAAATGCGTGAAACACAATTAAGATTATTTGGTCATGTAAGTAGAAGACCAATAGAGGCTCTTGCTAGGAGAGTAGATGAAATTGAACAAGTATTTAGGAAAATAGGTGGAAGAAGACTGACAAAATTTGATGGGAGACTCTTAGTTATAAGCGCTTTATAGAAGATAAAGTCATATATTGAAATAACTTGCAAACTAAAATCGTTATGTAGCTGATCCCACGTAGTGGGATTAAGGCTTGATATGTTGATGATGGTGGTGGTGCAAAAGAGACTAAATTTGGTAGATGTTGGCTGCACAAGCATACTATAAATTGAGCAATAAAGACCCTAATTACCATTCAATTGTAACAGTATTGGATGTAAAATATAATAGGATGATGCTGCTAGATGCTTATATTAATTAGTTGATATTAATGCTATTTGTGCAAGGAGTTTGTATACTCCATTGCACACTCAGCTTCACTGCGTTGAGCATTTTATTGAACCAAGAGTGCAGCAGTACTTATAACAATGGAATGTACCACCAGTGAAGCTGAGTGTACAAACTCCATGCACAAATAGCATTGTGGTTTGTTTTATCTTTCTCCTCAATTTATAGAGAAATGGGCTTGGGTAACAAAGACTTCAACTACCATTCAATTGTCTGAACCGTTTGAATTCCTCTGAACCCATTCAAACTCACTGCCATAGAATTGAATCTGAACTTTGTATATTCGACCTACAGTTGTTCATGAATCAATCACAAGATGTGCACGTGTGTGCTCATTATCAAGATGCTACTACAATCATTTTTGCAGCAAGATTCACTAAATACCAGTAATTAAATTGTCTTAGCAACCCTAGCAAATGCTCATACCAAGCTAGCTTCATGCCCTTAATTATTCAGTGGAATCCTGTGGTGATAAATTCATTTGGATGGTTACGCTGGAAGCATACAGGTACAATCTCCTATATGGTTAAAAAATGTGAAAATATTTGATCAAGTATTTTTTTCTGTTAACATTAAGGCATGGTTAATGAATATCAGGATCATGCTGATCGGAGAATATGGAGTTGTCATGACCCTTGGGTATTATAGGGGCAAAGCTGTAATTGAGTTACAATTATAGTTAGGGGGTATTATTGTAATAGGGTATAATAGTTTGTTAGGGATATTTGACTGTTTGTTAGGAGCACATGGGTGCTGTTAGAAATTTGTTAAGAAACTAGCTATGCCTATAAAAAGGTCAATTGTAAGAGGAGAGGATTATGTTTTTGAATTGATAAACAAGAATTGATTTCTCTCTAAAATTCTCTTGCATTCTCCCTCTCATTTCTCCCTACTTCCTCCCTAATTCTGTTCAATCTTCCCCTTCAATTCTTCTCTATTCTTCCCCTAATTCCTTCTAAGACCCTAGCTAAATCCTAGGACCATGACAAATGGTATCAGAGCAATCGTTTCTCGGCTATGAGTTCTGAAATTTAGTGGTTGTCCTTGTCTGATTTGATTATGAAGTAATCAAGCCGATTCGAAGCAGAGTTGTACTTTTTCGGCTGTGGTTCATACAATTGTGGGTAAATTGATTCTGATGACTTTTGCCATAATTGATTGAGCAGTGAATTCTGCGAGTGGTGCAGAGAAATGGTTGGTGATTGGGTAAGCAGAAGACAAGTTGCGAGAGATCCATCAGAGTGACGACATGTGTGATGAAGGTTGTCACAGCCAGGTCAAGCAGAGTCGTGATTGCAACTTCGATTCAAGCGAGACAATTCCAATTAATTCCAGTAAGTGATTTCGATGATTTTTGGCTAAGGATTTGAGAGTTTTGTTATCAATGCGTAAGATCTAAATTGTGAAGGCGTGCGATTGAGACTAGTCCAGCTTCTTGGGCGATTGATGATCAATGGCAATTTTGATCTAGTAGCAAAGCAACATTCGACCAATTCTCAAGGAGTTACGCGATTGAGGCAGTGGGGCTTGAGGCGATTCAAGTGGTCTGGTGAATTCAACAGAATTGGTAGTCCTAACCATTGACCAAGCAACTTCCAGGAACGAATCAGGTCGAGCGCTTGAATTCTAGAAGCAACGGTTGAATCAAGGCAATCGCATGTGGCATCCAAAGTATTGGCGGTTTAGTGGGTGTCACAATTTGGACTGGGGAGTGTTGTGATGCAATGGGTTGGACTTGGGAGTGGGTGTAGCTATTGAACCAGTAGTGAGTTCTGGTGATTTTGGAATCAGAGGCTATCACAATTGGGTTGGGAACCTTGGGCGGTGATTGGGTTGAGGAGAACTGCCATTAATTTCTTTAGACGCAGATGCCTGGGGTGATAGATGGTTGTCGTAGTGCTGAGGATTGGAGTTCGAGAGGCGGCGGATTTCGTCGGCAAGCTAGCCAGGTGAATTTCGATCCGTTTAGGCTATTACCGATCAACCTGGTTCCCAGTGAATCAGTGATAGAGCAGTCCCCAGTTCAGACATGTGAATTTGGGAGGCGAAGCAAGGTGGAAGGAGTTCCAGTTTCTTGGCCTATGGCTGGTTTTGCCTGTGAAAGTTCTGCCAAGACAAACAGTACATATGTGAGGCCATGGGAGACTCAAGTGCAGTAGAATAATGCTTTATTTTCAATTGGAATGGAGCCTCAATGCAGCCAAAGAAGGCTGCATTTTCAGCTGGCAACAACAAGAATCAGGAGCAGTTTATTCAGAAGAATCAGGCTTGGGAAAGGTTGGATAATGTGCCTAACCGAATTGACAAGGGAGCAAGCAGTGGGATTCATGAAACGTGTGAGGAATTTGGTTGTATGTTTCGCGAGAAGTTGCAGGAGTTTGCGATGATGCTAGTTAAGAAGTATCTAATAGGAACCCCGATAGAAATCCAAACAACAATCAAATATCAATAGCTATCAATACTTTTCAGCAAGAAAACAAGAACAATCCAGGGCATTCGAGAGGCCCTTACTCTCCCAATTATTCTATAAAAACTAGCTACCCTCTCCCTCTTTTTCTCAGCTATTTATACCTCTCCTCTGCCCCCTTTCTAACCAAATTCCCTTGTACATGCAGATTATCCCCTCAGCATGTGGATTACAAAACTACCCCCCATGCGCACATGCTGGTTGTAACAACCTGCATGTATTAATTCCCTATTCTAACATTCATGCATGTTGCTGTGTTTGTGGCGTCTTTGGTAGGTTCGGTACACCAGTGGCCTATTAGTATCATTATAACTTCCCAGTGTAATACTTCGATGATTATCGATGAAGTTTTAACAATGAGGAATTCCTTAAAATGGAGCAGCCGAAGGAGGACAGCCTTGTTGAAAGTAAATCCTTGGTGTACTCCAACCACCAGCAAGTAAAAGTATTTTCACTTGAGGAGGCTCCTACTGAAGATATGGAAGGGTCTAAACATACTGCTCCCTTGGTCTTGGTTGTGGAGAGGGCTAAGGAGTACATGGAAGAAGAGATTGGGGAGGAGGAAGTGGAGGATGACACTCAATCAGTTGGTAGCCTCTCAAGCATTGTCATTGGTGTTGAGACTCCTGATGCCATTGATCTTCTGAAACAACAAAATAAAGAGTCTAAAGAGAAAGAACAAAGGATTGCATCAGGCACCTAGCTGGAACATCTCACATGTATGTCATTGGCATGGGCACACAAGACAAAGCAAAGTTAACATTGCAGCCAGAAGAGTCGGAGGATGGGGTTGTAGGACTGACGACACATTTGGAATCATTTTTAACGGCAATAAGGAAGAGGTGGATGGCTGAAATTGGTGTTGCAACAAGTCATAATGATGTTACTGTTGAGGAAAAAGAAAAGAGGAAGCGAGAGACAAGGGAAATTGGAGATAAGATCAATAAAAGACGAAGAAAAAACCAGTGGATGAAGATGGGCATTGAATAAAGAAGCAACGGCTACGTGGTAATAAGTTTCTTGGGAATAAGAAACATTCAAGGAGGGAAAATTGTCACGACCTTTGGGTATTATAGGGGCGAAGCTGTAATTGAGTTACAATTACAATTAGGGGGTATTATTGTAATAGGGTATAATTGTTTGTTAGGGATATTTGGCTGTTTGTTAAGAGCATATGGGTGCCGTTAGAAATTTGTTAAGAAGCTAGCTATGCCTATAAAAAGGCCAATTGTAAGAGGAGAGGATTATGTTTTTGAATTGATAAACAAGAACTGATTTCTCTCTAAAATTCTCTTGCATTCTCCCTCTCATTTCTCCCTTCTTCCTCCCTAATTCTGTTCAATCTTCCCCTTCAATTCTTCTATGTTCTTCCCCTAATTCCTTCCAATTCCTTCTAAGACCCTAACTAAATCCTAGGGTCATGACAGAAGTTTTGCTGCCTCTTTTTGTTTTTGGGGTGGGGATGGGGGGATAATTTTTATTTTATGATTGTAATGCATCAATCTGAAGCTGGATTCTTTTCAACCTCAGTACGCATATCTCTAAGTGAAAGTGATAAATGAATTATTGTACAGGGCAGATTGGAGCCTGTACAGGCTTATTTGAAGAAGAATAAGCGAGGGTTGGGAGCAGAAAAGGTTAAGAAGAAACCACCAAATTCAGAAAGTTCTGGAAAACTTGCTTCTGATGGGAAAGCTGAAAGGTGGGTTCTATTTTACCTTCAGTTTTATCTATTGGGTAAAAAGTTTCATTTATTTAGTTTGCTTGTTGGGTAAATATTCCTTTCGTTCATTGTTAAAATAAGAAAAATTTATTCCAGAACATATGAAATCAATAGCTTAACTTTCCCCTTAAGGGAAAAAGGAAGAATACAGAGTGAAGATGGCTTAGGCTGCTTATAAAGAGTCTTGTGGAACCATGATATAATACCATCAACATGGTGCTTATAAGCAGTACTGGTTTGGAGGCATTCGTTCATGGCCAATGTCATATAAAACTAAAACTTAATGATTCCTACCCCTCAAACAAGGGGAAAAAGTAAACAAACATAACAAAGAAGTCTCATTTCCGTCATTTGGCTAATCATTGGGACATGTCTGGTGGTTGGTCCATTGGTAGTTCCAAAGCTCAGGACCTTCACTTCCTAATGGCTTCTAGGCCATCCCAGAGGTCTAGAGTTTTCCATATTTTCCCTACATCTTCTTGGTCAGTTACCTTGGATGAAACCCATTGCCAAAAGAGGAGGAAAATGTTGCATATTAATGTGAGAATTTAGTATTGATGATTATAAATACCAGCAGAAGAACCAAACAAATTGTTTGATGTATTAATTTATTATTGCCTTTAATTTACATTCCAAGTATGGAGATCTTATATTATTGGGGGGCAATGTTCGGACAAATTTTGAGGCTGAAGAAACAGGGACAATGTTCTGTTGCTTTCTCTTGTTTGTATTATATTCTTTGATATTTGAGATCTCTCATCAATACCTGCTATGACACTGCTGTTTCCATTCATATATACACGCATATACTCATATACTAAAGAGAGTGCCATAGTTCACCTTATAATTTCTTCTTCTTTTGGACACTAGTTCACATTTAAAGATGGAACTTGAGTGCCATCCTTCACTAGGTTGAGTTTTATTTTCCACATCATAGGCAGAATAAAACAAACCTTGAATAGGTTCTTGCTTCTGAATAATATTTGCATAAAGATGAACAATGGTTAGTAGACTTGCATAGCAAACCAAAGTAACCTTTTTGTATGTCAAAAATTTTCAATCGGCACTTTCACGGGGAGATAGCAGACAATTATTCAGGCTTGAGTGCCATAAAACACTGGTTTTAGTTTAGTTTCTACTTGTGCTTAAATTACATTGAAGAGATGTATCATGAACTAAGCTAGACCACATAAGGTAGACGTGGTTATTATAACTTATGGTGTCACGACCCAATCCTATATCGGTGGAGGTCTTAGATATATTACTAGGTTAAATGAACTGATAAGTCACCTTCAGTCAGCATCTTGGGTGAAGACTTGTGGCTTTAGAAGTGGTATTAGAGCCAACCTAAAACCACTACGGTGTGGGTTTTGGCTAGTAAGTATTATAATTTGTAAGACTAATTCAGGTCTGATTGACAATATGAAAATCTGAATTGGCAAGGACTTTCGGAATTAAAATGAGGAGACTTCAGACCCAATCCCGCATTGATAGTTGGGAGCTTGAATCTCCTATCTATAGGTAAAGACTGGCAGCGGTAGATGAGCGCTGTCATGCAGATAGGAAAGGATAGAGCTAAGGATTGCGGGGTTTCTCGGTTGCACTAACTAGCTTGTGGGTGGAACTCCCCAGTTGATGAAAAACTTAGAAAGAAAATACCAGAGAATGGGCATCAGGCAGTGGCCCAGGTGTTTGGTCAAAGGGTCTGCTGTCATCATGCTGATGCTAATGCGACATATTTACTTAGTCATATGTACCCTTAAGTTCCATTCATCAACTAATACATTTAGGGAGGACACATGGCTTTACATATATGGCTTTTGACGTAGCGTGTAGCGTGTGTGTAAAAAACTAACACACGAATGATACTCTCAAAGCAACAAGTTTCAATCACCGAAACTTACCCTCGAGTAAGAGAAGAAAACCGAATAGGTCTTGCTGAAGAATTGAATCGAAAAAAAACTATGTACAAACCCTAACTAATGAATATTTATAGTGTTTGGCCACCCCATGGCATTGTTGTAAATAAAAACTAATTAAAATCCTGATAGAATAGAAGCCCTAAAAATTATGAAGTCGTTTGGACCGGCTCTTGAACAGATGCCCTCCATCTTGTCTCTGACCCAGTTTTAGGACCGGTTGGAAACAGTGACCGCACCAGCTTTTATTTGTACCTCTTAATCCAATTTATTAGGATACATTTTGAAATTCATTCATTAATGAACTTGGTGGATTGGATGGGCATTTTTAAGTTATTGATATTAGTTTGCTGAAGTTGCTGCTATGAGAGCATTATTGCTAATCATTACCAGTATTTTTTGTTATAGGTGTCTTCCAAAAAGAAAGGGAAAGGCCATCTCTAAAAGGATGAAGAAAATGTTGGAGTTTGAGAAGCACTTGCAGGAGAAGGAGTTCGAACGAGCCTTCTTCAGGGAGTTTTGGCCGGACAATGTTTGACGATTTCATTTTCTATTCACCTGCTTGTTTCCAAAGTATTAATCCTCATCCCTTGAAAAGCCTTTTCGTTACTCATCAATATATTTGATGGATGGATATGGATGCCCTGGAGGAGAGAATTGACTAAGCTCCCTCACTTTCAAAAGTATATAGCCTTCCAATTCCAAATGTTCCAAGGGTTCGGGGATGTATATGGAGTGATATGTGAAGTATTAAATTAAATTGATCGCAATTTATCATCAAATTTTCCTTAATTTTTGAGTGAAAATCCTTCATTTGTAATTTGAAAAAAAAATAAAAATAAAATAAAGAATACTAAATGTTAAATTGACTAATTTTCGTGAATTATATATACCAAATGTTATATATATATAAGGAGCATGTGGGGGAGTTGATTATAAAAGGATAACCTCCGTCCATTTCCCTGCCCCAATCTTCTTCAGCTAGGGAGTTTCAATCCAGGCGAGCAGAAATGCAATTGCAATGCCACCTCTAATACTAATTAAAATGGTAACCTTACTACATTAATTTAGTGCTACAGTATTAACCTCTTTTTTTTTTTTTTTTTTATGAGCATTCGTTAAAAACTATTATAAAAAAAAAGAAAGGAGACTCACAGATACTGATAATTATATGTTATTGTCACAGTACACATTGTTTTATAATTTTTCTGTGTGAAATTAAATCCTAGCTATATATGTAGATATCATTTTGCTACAGGAAGTAACATGCATGGAAAAAGAAAAGAATATGTAGGGAAACAAACATGAAGCACATGCTAGGGGCCGGGTGGGTTGGAGTCTGTTCTGTGGCCCCAAATCCAGTTCTGATGGAGCTTTTAAAAAAGTGAAATTGGAATCATGAAAGGATAAAAAAATGGAGAGCACAAGGGTTCCTTGAGATGGACCATGCATATATGGTTTTATCTTTCTTCGAGATTTTCTCTCTCTTTTTTTTTAATTTGTACAAATTCAATTAACATAAAAGGGCAGTTCCCCAGTTCTGCATGCCCTAATACATGCAGAACTCCTTTAATACATCCAGAGCCTTAAATTCTGGATGCTCCATCCCTCCTTTAATTAAGATACCACCCCAACTCATAATTTAAGATGCACGTGGAGCAAATTACATTATCTAAATTGTTTATTTGCCTTCGTTCCTATTTCCTATACATACATATATATATATATATATATACTCTAGCTAGCTAGCTTCTAAGGTACACACAGACCTTATTAAGATATGCAAAGCAAATTCATCTGTGGGTGGGTTAACATATATATATATATATGAATTTGCTTTGCATATCTTAAGGTCTGTGTGTACCTTAGAAGCTAGCTAGCTAGAGTATATATATATATATATATATATATATACATACAATCTTATGAACATATAATTGAAACACAGCTACCATTTACGTACAGATTATCAATAACCTGCTGCTCAGGAGCATTTATGAATAGTTATTTCTTCAATTTGATAGATAAGTGAGCTTCTTAAGTACATTTGAGTGCAAAGTGTACTAATTAAGAGGATCCAAGCTTAAAAAAAGACAAATTAAAATTGGGATATATAGCGATCGATGTTCTTTGATATATATGTTGTTAAATTAAGACAATCAACTGCTGAGGGAGCAAGAATTTTTCATTTGTTTGTTTGGTTAGATTATATATATATAGTACCATTCCATTAGTTTCTAATAATGGATATATAGGAGGATTGTACGTAGTCTAAATATAGCAAATTTAAAAACATATATGCATGCATCAACTAAAAAAATTGAAATATTTGGACGTACACTCCACCATATATATTGATCTTAATTTGCTTTCAACACTTAAAACAACAGTACTCATACTAACTAACTGATAATAAATACATTATAATTTTAAATATTTTACCAACTAAATATGAAAGTTTGGATGTACATTGAAAATAAAATACACACCTTAATTAACAAAAACCCAATTAGTAATTATAATTAATACTACATATATATATATATATATGAATTTGAGAATATATATATAGGGTACGTAGGTAAGGCTTGGTGGGATATATATATATATATATATATTCATGAGGTTGTATATATGGCAACCAATTGGGTCCTATAAATATTAGTGGGGGCTGGAGCTTACAGTTTCAACTACATGCAAATCCTTTTGGATGCATTAATAATCCTTAAAAACCATTGCATGCATGTTTCATGCATATGCAACCTTATAATGTGCTTACATACGTAGTATTTATCCAATTAATTAATGTTAATTATTAGCTAGCTAGCTGGTGCGCTCTCTCTCTCTCTCTCTCTCTCTCTCTCTCTCTAGATAGATAGATAGATAGATAGATAGATAGATAACTCATGCACGCACCTGAACTATATATATATATATATATATATGTGCACATATATACATGCCTTAGATGAGAGTAGTCCCTTTGGCTTTAATTAATTGTTTATGTTACTACATATCATGTATTATTATAGCTGTCCACATCCTGCAGGCAGCCGGCACGCCCACTTGAACAAAGAAAGTTTAAAAAAAATGAAAATAGTTAATTACCACTAAGCCAGAGTTGAGTTTAGTGCTCAAAGCTAGCTTTGGTGGCTTATTCTAAAGTCACTTACAGCGCGTCCCATTATGTAGTAGAAAAGATGCAATTTCAACATCACCATTTTAATTAATTAAACAAAATAATTAAAAGAAAAAAAAAGGAATACATATATATATATATATATATAGAGAGAGAGAGAGAGAGAGAGAGAGGTTGTCGATTAATTATATATATAGGTAGCTAGTTCATAAATAATTATAATTAAGAATGCCATTTTTACATCATGGTTCAGTTCAGTGTAAGAATAAATTGGTTGGGGCACTATAATAGAATAGAATAGAATAGAATGGATGTGACGCTGACCTATATATATATATATATATCTTTAATTATTGGTTATTAGTAATTTTCAATTTTCTATATGCAATATTGCAAGTGTATCGTGGAAAAGGAAAGAATGGGTGGGGAGATGGATATTTATTTATTTGATTAAGGAGACGGTGGCGTGTGGGACATGCTAATAATAATAATAATGCATATACACATTCATTAATCCATCTTTTTAATTGATGATGGATGGGATGTGTGACATTAATTGACAGTGACACACATACATATATATTTATTTATATAGAAGATTAATTTTATTTTATTTTTTTATAAAAAAAAAAAAAGGGTATGTGTATGCATGTCAAATGGGAGCTCAGCTCAGCTCAGCTGAGGTAAATAGCTTAGCTAATTAATGATTGTTTAATCTTCTGAATCATATATATAATTAATTAGGAAGCAAGGCAAAGGCATTTAGCATTAATCTTAATTCGTTGATGGTGGGTGATGCAGATTGCAGTTTTGAACCAAATTATCAATTAAATTTCTAAATCCAGCTGAGAATGAGAATTGAGAATGAGATGCCCAGTTGCAGTTGTTGTACTGCATGCACACGTACGTGGCTGGCTGGCTGGCTGGCTGGACGCGGCCGGAAACGGAAGGATCATTAAGGGAGAAGAAGTTGCGTTGACGATTGATTTTCCTTTATTTAATTAGAAGCAATTAACAGCAACCGTTAAGTGTAACTGAACAAAAAGTTTTTTTAATTACTTATAATTATTATTATATGTATTAATAATAATTACACAAAGTTAACAACAATACAATACAATACAACATATATATATTTGTGTATGTCGACGTTTGATTTCGGCCGACCGTGATTCGTTTTGGGTCGCGGTGAGTCAATCCAAAAATATCGAGAAGGAAGGAAGAAAACCCCTCCCCCCGACGTTCCAAGCGTGTACACCAGAATCTTTTACGTGGTTCGGCCAGAACGATGCCTAGTCCACGGCCGCCATCTGATCATTCTCCCAGAGTGGCAGTATCTGATTATATTTTTCTTGTCCTTCTTCCTTGCCCCTCATGGCCTCCTTTATTTCCATTTTTCTTGAGGGACTTTTACAATCTAGATAATATATAAAAATACAGTGTTTGTATAATGGGGGATAAATAGTTCTTACCGCCTTCGCAAGACCGGGAGTGGGATTCTCATTACGAGGGGCATGGGCTGTTACAGATAAAGTGATCGGACCCTACCTCTGACTTCTCAGCAGCTTTGCCGCTCATGCGAGCTGGAGGTTCTAGGCGAGCGACCTGGATGGTCCAGCGATCTGGAGGATATTTCAGGAGCTCGTTAGTCGATTGCTCCGAGCTCGTTGGGGGATTGCCGGGAGCTCGCCATACGCTCGCTTTACGAGTTCCGGATCTTTGGTGGAGGCTGGACCTTCCCTGATGAGGTCGTCCGGGCCTTCTTGGCCTTGGGTGATTGGGCCGGTCTATCGGACCAAGTCTGGCCCATGCGGGGTGATGCGGGAAATACATATAACATAAGCCCCCCAGTTCGCGGCACGATCTTCGTGCTGGGAACTGACGCGTGCCAACTGTTCTTCCATCCCTCCGACTTCTGTCCAATCACCTTAAGTCTCGTTGTTCCACGCAGCACGCTTTGTCGGCAGCGCATTTAATGCGCGCCCCTCCCCATTTCTGCGCATGATTACACTCGTGGGACCCACAAGCTGTTGTGCGGCCGCTGGATGCGGAGCATGTGATAAGTCGTCATTCGATCCGACGGTTGGGATGGACCAGGCCGTCAGTATAAATAGTGGGGAGTGTCCACCCGCTTCTTCTTTCACACTATTTTGAAACTCCCTCAAACCTTTGCCTCCCTGCTTTCTTTCTTTTTTCTCTCTCGAGGCCTCCGTTATCGCCGTGCTTTCAGACGTCTGCCGTTCTCGTTCGGTGCTTGGTACGAGTCCCCGTTCAGTCGTCAAGCGCAGCTTTTAGGTAAGTTTGTCGTGACTTTCTTCTTCTTCTTGTGAGGCCGTCCACCGTTGGTTAGCCGTCGGTGGTTTCTCTGGCTTCGTCGATCGATGTCGTTCTCATTTTTGGAGAAACGACACGATTCGGTTTGTCGTTTGCTGGGCCTTTGGGTCCAATGACCTTAGGATTAGCTTTTCATGGAACACCGGGCTTGCGGCTGCAGCCCCTCCGCCCTAGGCGACACCCCTTTTGCGAAGCGCTCGGCCTGGAAGACCTAGGGGACGTTTTAGGGTTTTTCTTCTAGTTTCTTGAGGTCTGGTTCGCGACTTGCGACCTGACTGTTCTCTCTTTTCCTTTGTAGATGTCCGACCAACACCGTGGAAATTCAGGTCAAAAGCGCTGCAATTATATCGTAGGAGAAAACGACACTTCGAGCTCCGAAGATTGTCTCATTATGGAGGGCCAAAATCTTGGGGGTGCGAGCTCGGGGTGCAGGGAGGTCGCCGTCCCGACCTCTCGGGAAACCGAGCTGAAGGTTCAAGATCAGATCGCTGGTGGGAGTGCTGATCTTGCGGTCTTCAAGAGATTCTCGTCCAAGGCCAAGCTTCACGAGGTGATGACTTGTGCTCAGGAGTTTCGTCTCCCCAGGACCTGCCGAGTATACATCCCTGCATCGAGCTCCCATGCAGCCTACCCGCCAGCCAATTTCATAGCTATTAGCCCCCAACACCTCGAGTCTGGCTTTAGGTTCCCAATAGCCCCATACCTTATCGCCCTCTTGAACGACGTCAAGCTCGCCCCCTTCCAACTAACATCGAATTCGTATGCCCAACTTACTTCTTTGGCTGTTTTATTCCTTATAAACAAACTTCCTCTCCCTTCGCCAAAACTGATAAGATTTTTATTTTCTTTCAAAAATGCCAAGGACGGGCTGTATTACCTGGCGGCTCGTCCTTCTCCGTACAAGGCCTCCCTTCCTCAGGGTAAAGCAAAGGGGAAGTCCAACGTGGGCGATTACAAGTCCAGTTGGTTCTTCATGTCTTGCCCTTCCCTTTCTCTACTTAGGAATTGTAGCTTCGCACTGACCCCTGGTAAGAGAATATGAGCTCTCACAAATCTTTCCTTTGTTCCGAGAGTGCTTGTTTTAACTTGCTCATGCTTTGATGCAGATTTTGGGGGGAAGAAACCGATTTTATCGGCCGAGGAGACTGATATCCTTGGCAAACTTGTGGCTGCGGAGTCGAGCTCGGAGATTCTTGAACTTTCGGACGAGCTACTTCGCGAATACGAGCTTGCCCCTCCTCTTGGCACCGAGACTATCGAGGGAGATCATTTCAGGGACTTGGGTGCGGAGGTTCTCCCTTCCGGCTTACAGCTCGCTGAGACGAACAGTTCAAGAGGGGAAGCCGACCAAGACGATAATATGGTTGATCTCGAGCTCCTCCAACCGAAGCGTCATAGGGCGAGGTCGAGCACTACGTCCTCCATAACCCCGAGCTATAGCTCGCGGGATGGCAGGTCGGAGCAACCGCAGCCGCAATCACGCCCCCAGCAGCAGCAAACCCAACAGTCGCCGGGGGGGGGCAGCAGGAGCAGCGGCAAAGAACACTGCCCCGTCAGCCCCAACAGTCAAAGCAAGCTCATCTGCAGCTGGGGCATCGGCCCCCTGCCTCCCGAGACCATGGTTCGAGTGGAGCCCGTGGGAAGGAGGTCGCAGTGGAGGTTCGAGACGCTCCTGCTGCCAGCTCGAAACGGAGATCGGACCAGCTGCAACAGGGGGAGGATATCAGGGCCAAACGGGTCAGGGTCCGTGAGAAGGAGCTGGCCGTGGAGGCCCTGCCAGGAGGGGTCTTTGTTGGTCCCCTCCTGGATTCCGTGCCCGATTTCCTGGGTCCGAACTCGAAGCCCCTCGACGACCCGAAGTTAAAGGGAATCCCCCTTTGTGATTTTGTCGCCCGTCACAGCCTGGTGGTAAGTAGGAATTCTTCGTACCTTGGTTTCTTAACCTACTTTTTTAATGAGCTAACATTTCTTCTTTTGCAGACTTCTCTTGCTGCCGTGAAGCTCCGAGCTCAGTACAAAGATTTTGAGGAGCAGCTTCAGTCGGTGAGCATGTCCCGTCAGGCCGAAATTGCGAAGCTTGAGGACGAGAAGAACACCCAAAAGGCCGAAATAACGAAGCTCTCGGACGAGAAGAGAGATCTCCAGGTCGAGCTTCTTGCCACTCAAAAGGAGGTGGAGGGTTGCTTGACGCGTCTGAGGATGGAGATCTAGAAGAATAAAGATCTCGACGAGGAGCTTCGCAGGTCGAAGAACATGTGGGAGCAAGCCAACTCCGGGCTCACCGGCGAGCTAAATGGAGCGAAGGCGGAGTTGCGGAGGGCTGGGGAGCGACTCAAATCAACCGAGGCAGAGCTTAGGGCGGCGAAGGAGGAGCGGACACGGGCGGATGATCGTGCCGTCCGATGCGAGGAGCTTGCCAAGAGGACCATTGACGATATAAGGGCGGAGGTCGGAGAGCGGATGGACGTGGCTCGTAGGGAGACCAGATCCGACACCTGCTCGGCATTTCTGTACACCCTTTGGGTGAACCATCCTGAGATGGATTTCTCCTTCTTCGGTGCGCAGGCTGTCGAGGAGGTGGCTCGGTATGCTGCCGAGGCCGCGGAGGATGCTGACGATGCCAGTCCCCTTGACTCGTTTTTGGTCGCAGCGCAAGCTCTTCAGGTCGGGGCCGAGCTATCCGGGGTCGCCGCGGCTCAGCCTGGTGAGACTGCCAAGGAGCCTCCTGTGGAGGTTGCCGAGGTTTGCCCAGCCGGGACTGTCGAGGTCGATCTCCAGCCGACCATACCTACTGAAGCTCGCCCTGTCGAGGTTGATTCTGCAGAACCGAACGCCTCTCTTAGCTAGGATTCCCACATGCATTTTTTTTTTTTTGTAATGTGAGCTTCATCTCATAATAAAAATTGGCATTTTGTGCACGTTGCCTCAGATTTCTTCGCGAATTCAAGTTATCTCTGACGAGGTTTTGGCATGACGATTCTTGAATCATGACTTGAAAGTAACTTCTTCATGGTATAACTTGAAAATTTCTTCAACAAAGCTCCCGTATTTTTGAAAGGTCCATTAATAAGGAACTTTTGAGTATGTAACTTGATAATAAACTGTTCGAACATAGGTCCAGGTAGATCCGGAGTTTTATCAGCTCGTAGACTAACGCTCTTTAACTAGCTCGTTGATGATAGTTGTAATAATCAGCGCGAACACTCATACTTAGGCAATTTCCAGGAAACCCCGTTCGGCATATTTTGACGAAATAACGAGAGCCTTCCCGAGATATATGTAAAGTCGGACGGCCTTGTGATCATGTCTAACATGTGGTGGCTGAGAAGCTCGTTATAGGGCGTGTGCCTGATAGGTCGCGAATGCTTTATTTTTAGCCAAGTTAAGACGGACCTCAGCTGATAGGGTCCAATACGCAAAGTTTGCTAGGGTATGAGATTATGCCACGGCCTCGGCCGGCATGTTGAGGCTTTAATAAGTTTTCAATAAATTGGGAGCGAACACTCAGGTAGGTCGCAGACCATGGCTTTAAGCCAAGATAGGAGGACCCCAGCTAGTGAAAGCGCAGCCTGTACCACCAAGTTATATGTTCAGGCGGGTCATAGAGTGACCCCAGCTAACACACCATGGCTTGTTATTTCGTTTGACTTGTACGGCCGGGATATGTGTCCAGGTAGGTTGCGTTACGTCCTCAGCTAACACCCAGTGGCTTCTACAAGTTTTATTTGAACTGAGAGGGAACACCCAGGTAGGTCGCAGACCATGGCTTTAAGCCAAGATAAAAGGACCTCGGCTAGCGAACCCAAGCTCGGGGTTACTTGTGGAAGTGGTTGCTCAGTAGGTTCCAAACCATGACATAAAGTCAAGATGATTGGTTCTCAGCTCGCAAACCACGACCTGAGGGAGGGACCAAGGTGAATGCTCGGTTAAGCCATTGACCGTAGCGCCGAGGCTAGGTTATTTAGGCCTCAGCTCGCAAACCATGGCTTCTCGACCCCTCGTTACGGGGGCATTCAATCGAATACCAATAAGAATAAAGTGCAATGAAAGTTCATAAATTCTGACCAGAATCATGAAAGTCATTCGTAATGAAAAAGACGGAGCATAGGCAAGAACGATTACATTTATCTAAAGTAAGGACGAAGGTGTTCTGCGTTCCAAGCTCGTGGGAGAGGGAGACCGTCCATATTTGCCAGATGATATGCTCCGTTATTCAAATTTTCTTTGATGATAAATGGACCTTCCCAGTTAGGACCTAAGGTGCCATCGCTTGCCGCCCGTGCTCCAGGCAGTACTAGGCGTAGTACCGGATCTCCGACGTTGTAACGTCAGATTCGGACCTTCCTGTTATAGTATCGTGCCACTCTTTGTTGATAAATGGCGATCCTCACGCGAGCTACATCTCTTGATTCCTCGAGCAGGTCCAGATTAGCCGCCAGTAGCTCGTTATTGCGATCTGAGCTGAAGGTGGCCCTTCAGTGGCTGGCCACTTTATTCTCAGCGGGGATCATAGCCTCCGACCCATACGCCATTGAGAATGGGGTTTCTCCAGTGCTGCTTCGGGCCGTTGTTCGATAGGTCCATAGCACTGTTTGCAGTTCATCCACCCAGGCCCCCTTTCTAGCCTCAAGCTTTGTCTTCAGGGTCTGCTTGATTATTTTGTTGACTGCTTCGACCTGCCCATTGGCCTGGGGGTGATCAACGGCGGTGAAACTCTTTTGAATCCCCATTGACTCGCAGAATTGGATGAATTGCTCGCTGGTAAATTGGGTTCCGTTGTCCGTTACTATTTACTGTGGCACTCCGAATCTGCAGATTATGTTATCCCATGTAAAAGCTTGTGTCTTCGCACTGGTGATCTGTGCGAGCTCTTTGGCCTCTGCCCATTTGGTGAAGTAGTCAACTGCCACTATGGCATGTTTGCATCCTCCGCGAGCCGTGGGCAGCGGCCCGATTAGATCCATGCCCCAAATGGCAAAGGGCCAAGGGCTGCTCATCTGCTGCAGGTAAGCCGGCGGAGCTCGCGGAACCTTGGCGAACCTTTGGCACTTCTCGCATTTCTTGACCGTCTCTATGGCATCTTGCTTCACGGTGGGCCAATAAAACCCTTGTCGGAGGGCCTTTTGTGCCAGAGAGAGTGCCCCTGCATGATTACCGCAGTGGCCTGCATGAATTTCTTCTAGCACAGACTGGCAATCGGTGCCGTCAATGCACCTTAGGAGTGGGGCTGAGAATCCCCTCTTGTACAGTCTTTCATCGTAGATGCAATATCGGGCGGGTTGAGCTCGCAGGCGACGTGCTTCCAGCTTGTCTTCCGGTAGTTTCCCGTCTTGCAGATATTCCAAGATGGGGGTCATCCATGAGTTTTGGGGCACCGTGATCAGTAGCGTTTCATCTCGTTGTTCTGTGCTCGGGGTGGCCAAAAAATCGACAGGTATGTCCCCCAAGAATTCTGCGTCCCGGGCAGTTGCTAGGCGAGCCAGAGCGTCCGCATGAGAGTTCTGGGAACGGGGGATTTGATGCATTTCATATTTTTCGAAAGTGGCTAAAAGTTCGCGTGCCTTCTGTAAGTATGCTGCCATCTTCGTGTCTCTAGCCTGGTATTCTCCCCGCACCTGGTTGACAACTAGTTGAGAGTCGCTGAAGATCTCCAAGAATTCAGCTCGTATTTCCTTTGCCAGGCGGAGTCCTGCTAATAAGGCTTCATACTCGGATTCATTATTGATGGCTAAAAAACCGAACCTCAGGGCGCAGAGGATTTTGTGACCTTCGGGGCTTATTAGCATAACCCCGGCTCCCGCTCCTTGTTCGTTCGATGATCCATCGACGTATAGTTCCCAGGACGGTCCTTTCAGGTTTCCCGGCTCTTCGTCAATTGGCCCAGTAAACTCGGCAATGAAGTCTGCCAATGCTTGACCCTTTATCGCCGTCCTTGGTTTGTACTTTATGTCGAACTGAGCGAGCTCAATAGACCATTTTAGTAAACGGCCTGAGGTATCCGGTTTTTGGAGGATTTGTTTCAATGGGTATTTGGTCAGGACTTCGATCTCATGAGCTTGAAAATAGGGTCGCAGCTTCCTTGATGCCACTATTAGACAGTAAGCTAATTTTTCGATTGGTGCGTACCTTGTTTCTGCATCGATTAGGCTTTTGGAGACGTAATAAATGGGGTGCTGCACCCCTTCTTCCCCCCGAACGAGGGCCGCGCTGAGAGCCTGTTGGGATACTCCTAAGTACAAGGTCAACCTCTCTCCCTCCTTAGGTTTGGCGAGTAGTGGGGCCCGTCCCATGTACTCCTTTAGTTGTTGGAATGCGAACTCGCATTCTTCTGTCCATCTGAAGTCTTTCTCCTTTTTTAGAAGCTCGAAGAACGGGGCACACTTGTCAGTTGCCTTTGAAGTGAAACGGCTCAGAGCCGCGACCTGACCATTGAGGCTTTGCACCTCCTTCTTTCTTATGGGCGACCTCATGTCGAGCAGAGCCTTAATTTTGTCTGGGTTGGCTTCAATGCCTCTGTTGTTTACCATAAACCCAAGAAATTTTCCAGAGGCTACACCGAAGGAGCACTTGAGCGGGTTGAGCTTCATCTGATATTTCCTGAGGACTCCAAACGTTTCTCTTAGATCGGAAACGTGGTCCGTCACTTGCTCGAATTTTACCAGCATGTCGTCAACGTATACTTCCATGGTTTTTCCGATCAGTGTTTCGAACATCGTATTGACCAGCCTCTGGTAGGTCGCTCCAGCATTCTTCAATCCAAAGGGCATGACCTTGTAACAATAGAGCCCCCGGTCGGTTATGAACGAGGTGTGCTCTTGGTCCGTGGGGTTCATGGGGATTTGGTTGTAGCCTGAATAGGCATCCATGAAACTGAGGAGGCGGTGACCAGCCGTTGCATCCACGAGCTGATCGATTCTGGGGAGGGGAAAGCTGTCTTTAGGACAGGCCTTGTTCAGGTCGGTGAAGTCGATGCAGGTCCTCCACTTCCCGTTTTTCTTTTTTACTAGGACCGGGTTGGCCACCCAGACCGGATAGTGGGCTTCCTTGATGAAATTATTCGCCAAGAGTTTGTCCATTTCTTCTTTAAGAGCGGTATAACGCTCCGGAGTCATCGGCCTCCTCTTCTGGCGCACTGGCCTGTAGCCTGGATCTACGTTGAGCCTGTGTGACATGACTTCTGGGGCGATTCCCACCATATCTTCGTGGTTCCATGCGAATACATCAAGGTTAGCTTTAAGGAAATCTGTAAGTTGGGATTTTACCTCGGGGGCTAGACTCTTGCCTAGCTTGAGGTGCCTTTCCTCGTCTGCCTCGCCAACTGAGATATCTTCGAGCTCTTCCATGGGACCGGTGGGCTTTTCGCAGTCGACCTCGCGTGGATCCAGGTCCTCCCATCGGCCGGTTGATCGTGGGCCGACTTTTGCGATGATATTTACTTTCTTTCCCTTTGCTCCCATTTTCAAGGCGTCCTCATAGCAACGTCTTGCGAGGTGCTTCTCGCCTCGTACACACCCTACACCGTCGGGGGTCGGGAATTTCACCGTAAGCGACCTGGTTGAGGTCACTAGATCCAGGTCGTTCATCGCCGGCCTTCCGAGTACGACGTTGTATGTTGAGGGGCAGTCAATTATTAGGAATTCTGCCAAAGTAGTGGCCTGGCGGTTCGCATCCCCGATGGTGAGGAGAAGGCTGATCCGACCGACGGGAATCACTGCGTCTCCCGTGAACCCATAGAGTGGCTCTGGGGACGAACTCAACTGTTCCGGTCCCAAACCCATCTGATCGAAGCATGCTCTGTACATTACATTTACCGAGCTGCCCGTGTCCACCATTATCCTCCGCACTTCGGAGTTGCCGACCTGGGCTCGTATAACGAGTGCGTCGTTGTGCGGCCAATGGACGTCTCTGGCGTCTTCTTCCGAGAAAAACATCTTCTCTGGGATTGGGTTACCCCTAGGCCGCTTCGCGGGAACCGGCTGTTCGCCCGATCTCGCTAGCAAGACATGGTTGGCCTCTCGTATGTATTTGTCGCGGGATTTGTGGGAGGAACCAGCGAGGTGGGGCCCGCCTTGGATCGTGTAGATGGTTCGTACAGCCGGTGATTGGTCGTCATCGGTGGGAGGCTGCTGCTGTACCGGCGGCTGGCTTGGTTGATTAGTCGGCCGTACCACGTAATCTTTCAAGCGACCTCTTCTTATCAGATCTTCGATGGCGTCCCTTAGGGCCCAGCATTCCGAGGTGTTGTGACCCGCCTCGTTGTGGTACGTGCAAAATTTTTCTTTGTTTCGGAATTTGTTTGGGGTTCTTAACGGGTTGGGCTTCCCAAATTCCTCTTTGTTCCTTTCGATGGCGAAGATCCTTTCTTGGGGGTCTGACAGGGCACAGTAGCTGTCAAAGCGCTGTGATCTATGAGATCGCTCATCTCCCTCTGCCTTCCGAGCTCGCTTGAACACTTCATTGCTCGAACGCTCCCCCCGAGCTTCTCTTCCGTCTTCTCCGTTGTGCCTTCTCTTATTCTGGCTGGAGCCCCCAACTTCTTCTCTCGACCCGACGGGCTTCTTCGTCCCGAAGGCGTCTTCCCATCGGATTTCCTTGGAAGCTCGTTCATAGAATTCCCCCAGGTCTTTGACCGGGGTTCGGTAGATGCTCTCGTAGAGCTTTCCGTCTTTTCGGAGGCCGGCGGAGATCGCCGTTAGGATACTTTCATCCGAGGGATCCTCGACGTTGCTCACCTCGCGCCTGAACCTGGCGATGTAATCCCTTAATGGTTCGTTTGCTTTCTGGAATACGGTGGCGAGGTGGTAAGGTGGCGCGAGCTGCCTCCTTAGAGCCCTGTATTGGTTAAGGAACCTCTGTTGGCACTCCTCCCAGCTGTTGATGCTACGAGGCGGAAGGCTCCTGAACCAAGCTCGGGGGATGTCTCCTAAGATTGCTGGGAAGGCGCGACATTTAGCCAGCGAGCTGGTTGTCTGTAGATCCATTTGCACGTTGTACGCATCCAGGTAATCATAGGGGTCGCTGTCCCCATTATATTGTGGCATGCTCGGGACCTTAAACCTCCGGGGCAGGGGTTCGAGCTCAATTTCTCTGGCGAACGGCGTCCTATCCCCACGGCCATTATTCTGGCTGCGGACTCCTTGTCGTTCCTCCAGCTGTCGCACCCTCTGATACAGCTCTTCCACAGTTGAGTCCGGTCCTACTGATTGCTGGGCTTGCGATCGCCTGCTTCTTTCTCGGACTGGAGAGCGGTGAATTGGGGACGGATAGTTATCCCCGATATCTTCTTCCGCGGGTGGGTGTCTCTCCTCCCGCGGTTGGCGGACCCTGCGAGGCGACGCCGGTGGGTCGTGGACAGCCCGTGCTTGAGCTTGGGCCAGAATTCTAACCGCGTCAGCGAGTTGCATTACCGTATTCTCCAATGCTTCCTGGCGCTGCTGCCAGTCCCGGATCGTCCCTGTCCCAGTGATTTGGACAGTAGGCTGGACAGGACCCGTGGTGGTATGCCGGGAGCGTCTTCGGCGGGCGGCGGCAAAGGAGTATCGGCTGTCGGGGCAATGGGTCCTCCATTTGGTGGTAAGTCTCGTGGTCGGTCGTGGTGATTTTCAGGTGGGTCGACGCCGCCTCGGAACTTCTAGTATTCCTTCCTCTAGCCATGGCTATTGATCAGAGCGGCCCCTTCCTCTAGCGCCAAAATGTCGACGTTTGATTTTGGCCGACCGTGATTCGTTTTGGGCCGCGGTGAGTCAATCCAAAAATATCGAGAAGGAAGGAAGAAAACCCCTCCCCCCGACGTTCCAAGTGTGTACACCAGAATCTTTTACGTGGTTCGGCCAGAACGATGCCTAATCCACGGCCGCCATCTGATCATTCTCCTAGAGTGGCGGTATCTGATTATATTTTTCTTGTCCTTCTTCCTTGCCCCTCATGGCCTCCTTTATTTCCATTTATCTTGAGGGGCTTTTACAATCTAGATAATATATAAAAATACAGTGTTTGTATAATGGGGGACAAACAGTTCTTACCGCCTTCGCAAGACCGGGAGTGGGATCCTCATTACGAGGGGCATGGGCTGTTACAGATAAAGTGATCGGACCCTACCTCTGACTTCTCAGCAGCTTTGCCGCTCATGCGAGCTGGAGGTTCTAGGCGAGCGACCTGGATGGTCCAGCGATCTGGAGGATATTTCAGGAACTCGTTAGTCGATTGCTCCGAGCTCGTTGGGGGATTGCCGGGAGCTCGCTATACGCTCGCTTTACGAGTTCCGGATCTTTGGTGGAGGCTGAACCTTCTCTGATGAGGTCGTCCGGGCCTTCTTGGCCTTGGGTGATTGGGCCGGTCTATCGGACCGAATCTGGCCCATGCGGGGTGATGCGAGAAATACATATAACAGTGTATATGTAAAAAAAAAAAAAAAAAAAAAAAAAAACACAAACAAACAACCTACATGCATGCACATATATATATATATTATATGTATAATATGGTGATGGTGATGGGGCTGGGGCGGGTTGCACGAGATGAGATTTTAATTTACTTACTGCTTTATTATTCTTTTACTTTAGGAGGCCTTTTAAGTTTATATCCATATCCAACCACGTATACTAACTTTAATTAATTAATAATAATAATAATGTAATATGAAAGGAAGAGCAGTTAGTTAAAAGGAGGGAAAGCAGCTAGCATGCATGAGCATATTGTAATGTAAAAGCGGCCTCCTTTCTCCTTAATAATATTAATGTTTTGTTTGATTTGATTATTATTATATATATATATATATAGCAGCATATATAGGTGGAGGGGGAGACAGCTAGCTAGCTATTGCTTGCTACATATATATATATATATATATGATGGATGGCTCATCATGGCTGCACGGCGATGGTGTGGCACCAAGTTAATTGGCCAAAAATGTTGCTGCAGGTCAGGTGCCCCACAACCCAACTCTATGTATGTATGTATGTATGTATCATTTTTTATTATATTTTCTTCTCCAATAATTCTCGTGTATGATCCGTCTGTCTGTTGCAACAAATTAACAAACATCAGTATTTTGCATCCATCATGCTCATGCACCTCCCCAAAATAGCGAAATTAACAATCGATCGGCAGCATGCATGCTTACCCTACTCCCTTCTCCACGCCCGCTTGGACCCACCCAATCCAATTATCGCCCACCACCTCCTCAAGTCACGTGCACACTATATATAACTTAAAAAGCGTGTCATGAATCTTCGGCAATTTTTATATAATAATATTAATATACATACATATATATGTATGTGTTTATGTCAGTTAATTATAAATGTAAATACACACCATGCACCTTTTACATGCAAAATTAATTAATTTATATTATTTATGCTGGTTGCTAGCTAGCTGATAAATAATAAAATTGAGCCCACCCTGCCTTCAACGTTCAGAAAAGGAGACCCCGTGAGTGACAGAGGAAGGGCGGTGGCGCTGTGGCTGACCTGTGTCAATCAGTCTGTTGGGCTAGCTGTTCCTAATTCCCTTCCCCTTTCTGGTTTCTAGGCACACGTCACCTTCGAAAAAATATATAAGTAAAATAATCTATTCTATCTATACATGAGTAAGTATATATATGATATATCATCATCATGTTCATGTTCATGTTCTGTTCATTCATGTATTTAATTTAAATTATATACACACACACACGTACGCCACCAGATGCCACGTAACTTGGCTACTGCCGTGTGGAATTCATTTTTGAATGCTTTTTTATTTTTTCTTCTTTTTCTTTTCAAATTTCTAGCCATGCCATGCCATGCTCTCTGTATGTATGATATCGGTAGCTACTAATTAATTATTTAACTATGCTATTGTTATATGTATTTCTCGTATCACCCCGCATGGGCCAGACTCGGTCTGATAGACCGGCCCAATCATCCAAGGCCAAGAAGGCCCGGACGACCTCGTCAAGGAAGGTCCAACCTCCACCAAAGATCCGGAACTCGTAAAGCGAGCATATAGCGAGCTCCCGGTAATCCCCCAACGAGCTCGGAGCAATCGACTAACGAGCTCCTGAAATATCCTCCAGATCGCTGGCCCATCCAGGTCGCTGGCCTAAAACCTCCAGCTCGCATGAGCGGCAAAGCTACTGAGAAGTCAGAGGTAGGGTCCGGTCACTTTATCTGTAACAGCCCATGCCCCTCGTAATGAGGATCCCACTCCCGGTCTTGCGAAGGCGGTAAGAACTGTTTGTCCCCCATTATACAAACACTGTATTTTTATATATTATCTAGATTGTAAAAGCCCCTCAAGATAAATGAGAATCAAAGAGACCATGAGAGACAAGGAGGACAAGAAAAATAATAATCAGATACCGCCACTCTGGGAGAATAATCAGATGGCGGCCGTGGACTAAGCATCGTTCTGGCCGAACAACGTAAAAGATTCTGGTGTACACGCTTGGAATTTGAGGGGGAGGGGTTTTCTTCCTTCCTTCTCGGTATCTTTGGATTGACTCATCGCGGCCCAAAACGAATTACGGTCGACCGAAATCAAACGTCGACAGCTATGTTATTATATACGTACGTACGTACCTACATGCATCAATTATGTGTACAAATAAGATATACATGTTCTTATAACATTATTATTTTTACTGTTTAACTCTTTGTATTTCAATTTAATTCAGAATTTAAACCACAATTGGGTTTAGATTTAAGAAATTCGTTTATATTTCTCTCTCTCTCTATATATATATCTTGTAAAACATAGGCAGATCAGCATTGATTAAAGTTTAGGTAACTAAATAAAAGCTAGAATTAATTAATGTCATGGTCCCAAGAGGAAACTACGAGGTCACCTTAAAAATAGTAATACAAAAAAAAAAAAAAATTATTAATGCTAGTTAGCACATTTTTATTGAAAAAAAAAAGAGAGATACAAATGTGTAACTTTCTAATAAAAATGTGTCAATTAAATTGAAGATGAATCTTCAATCTAAATAAATAACATTATTAAAAAAAAAAAATTTGTCATGTATATGATTACAGATTTGAACTAAAGTTAATTACAACATAATAGTAATTTAATAAAAACTTTTTATTAAAAAACTAATATACTTATTAATAATTATATACTAAAAATGGCTGTTTATATTATTTCGATAATATTTAAAAAAATGAATTATTGGGTATGAATTTGGCTGGGCGATGTTACAATTAATTGTATATATAGAAGCTAGCTACTTAATAATAATTCAAACTATCACGAGTGTATTGATGGCTTTTATATGGTTGGTAACACTTTATCCATACAAATACGAAGTGTAGGTTAACCAAATTAATAAATGGTGCTCACTTCTAGACTCTAGTCTACTCTCCTCCTCCTCCTCCTCCTCCTCTAATTAAATGGGCAGAATCATCAGCACTGCCAATTCCTATATGTATACATATATATAGTGCTACGAATTTCTAATTAGATCAATTTTTTTGTTTTTGTTTTTGTAAGGTATTTAATAGAAAGATAAATGGTAGTGGTTATGTTTCCAAGAAATTATATATGTTTAGAAAAATAAAATAAAAATTTGACATATTCAGTTCAATTTGAAGGCAAGGCAAGGAAAGGAAGATCATGAATTGGGTAGGTTTACTAAAGAGAGAGATGCAAAGAAGGGTGTGCATGGGAAGCGTATGCCATGCCATGCCATGCCATGCCTAGGGGTGTTAATAATGACATTTATTTATTAATTTGTACTAGGAGAGTAACAATGCGTTAGCATTTCCTATTCCATTAGACATTGAAACCAAGTCAAGTTCCCATCTAACCTTTGATTACATTATTATTATTATTATTATTTTCAAGTCGGCAAACCAATTATCCAAAGATTCTTTTGGACTTGGAAGAATCAATTTTAAATTTTATTGAGAGATTCTCTAACAACTATAATTAACTAAAACCCACACCCACATCCACGCAAATAAATAAATAAATAAATAGATAGATATAGTAGTAGTAGGCTATGTTGGCTTAGAAAGTGAAAGTATATATTTACCATATTTGAAAATGAAAATCTACTTAAAAAGAGTACCACAGAAGGACAGTCATGCGAATACGACTGGATCATGTCAATTTTTATATTTAATTTTATAAAAAATATAATTTTATCTTTTCATTTATTATTATAATTATTAACTGGGAAAAGAAAAAAAAAAAAAAAAAGAGTGGATTGTGCCTATCTTATCTGGAAGAGGAGAGCAGCTGTGGTATGTGGTCTGTGGTTGTGGTTGTGGTTGTGGTGGCGGTGTTTGTTGTTTGCCTGTTGGGGTCATTGGAGATCGCGCCCCGTCACGAGCCTTTCTTATTTCTCTCCCTTCCCTCCCTATCTTTTTCTTATTGTTATTGTTGTTATTATTATTATTATTATTATTTTCTTACCAACTCTCTCTCTCGCTGCCTCTGCAACTGCAACTCTCAGAGCGTAGTGAAAATCCAAGCACAGCTCGTCCAATCTCCAATGCCCAGATTCATCGTCTTCTTCAACCATTGAATCCCTCCTTCCTCCGTTGGTTTCCGACTCCCCCAGCCCCCAGGAACTCCCACTTCTTCCAATACCCATATCCAAAATCGTGCCTGCTGATTCAACTATGAAGCGCGACCGCCGCAACCCACTTCCTCCGCCGCACCAGGGCAATTTCTGCGGCGGCGCTATTGGCAGTTCATCCGGCGGAGGCTACTCCGTGACCTCCTCCAGTGCCAAAGGCAAGATTTGGGATGAGACCGAACAGGACGCCGGAGATGATGAGCTACTGGCCGTGTTGGGTTACAAGGTGAAGGCCACCGACATGGCCGAAGTTGCCCAGAAGCTCGAACAGCTCGAAGAAGTGATGGGCCATGCTCAGGAAGATGGGCTATCTCACCTCGCTTCCGACACAGTACACTACAACCCATCTGATCTATTTTCGTGGCTCGAATCCATGATCTCCGAGCTCAAGCCTCTTCCCAATTTCGACGCTTCTTCCTCCTCCTCCCTTCCGCCGATTGACGATCCCTTTCTCGCTCCGGCTGAATCCTCCAGGTCCAGGGGGGCCACATTCCAACAAGATCGTCGAGTATTCGACGAGTCTTCATCGGATTACGATCTGAAAGCTATTCCAGGGAAAGCCTGCATCTATCCCCAAACTCAGCCTCCCCCCAGCAAACGCCTCAAACCCTCGTCCCAATCGTCTTCCTCAACTGCCGCGTCCCCGCAAGTTGACATTTGGAGCCTTCCGAACGATTCTGCTCCGACGGGTTCGGGTTCCGTTGAGCCAACTCGTCCTGTGGTCCTGGTCGACTCTCAGGAGAACGGCATCAGACTGGTGCACGCGCTCATGGCCTGCGCCGAGGCCGTCCAACAAGACAATCTGAAGCTCGCCGATGCTCTAGTCAAGAAAATCGGCTTCCTCGCCGTGTCCCAGGCCGGAGCGATGCGAAAGGTCGCCACCTACTTCGCTGAGGCTCTCGCCCGCCGAATCTATCGATTGTACCCGGAGAATCCCCAGGACTCGGCCTTCTCCGACCTGCTCCAAATGCATTTCTACGAGAGCTGTCCCTACCTGAAATTCGCTCACTTCACGGCAAATCAAGCCATCCTTGAGGCTTTTGCGAGCAAGAGGCACGTTCACGTTATCGATTTCAGCATGAAACAGGGGATGCAGTGGCCGGCACTGATGCAGGCGCTGGCCCTCCGGCCCGGCGGCCCGCCTACTTTCCGGTTAACGGGAATTGGGCCGCCGTCGCACGACAACACGGACCATTTGCAAGAAGTTGGGTGGAAACTGGCTCAGTTGGCGGAGTCGATCCACGTGAAGTTCGAGTACAGAGGATTTGTGGCCAACAGCCTGGCGGATCTGGATGCGTCAATGCTGGATCTTCGAGAGGGAGAGGCGGTGGCGGTGAATTCGGTGTTCGAGTTGCATCGATTGTTGGGTCGTACTGGGGCGATGGAGAAGGTGTTATTGGCGGTGAAGGAGATGAAGCCGGAAATATTGACGGTGGTGGAGCAGGAGGCCAACCACAACGGAGGGGTGTTCTTGGAGCGATTCACGGAATCGCTGCATTACTATTCGACGATGTTCGACTCGTTAGAGGGGGGCGGCGGGGGGGTAACGAACCAGGATAAGGTGATGTCGGAGATATACTTGGGGCGGCAGATATGCAACGTGGTGGCATGCGAGGGGGCGGAGCGGGTGGAGCGCCATGAGAGCCTGGGGCAGTGGCGAGGACGGTTGGGGGCGGCGGGGTTCGAAGCGGTTCACCTGGGCTCCAACGCTTTCAATCAGGCGAGCATGCTGCTGGCGCTGTTCAACGGCGGGGAGGGCTACCGGGTGGAAGAGAACGGGGGGTGCCTCATGCTGGGCTGGCATACACGCCCCCTCATCGCTACCTCGGCCTGGAGACCGAGCAGCAGCCAGATCCAGACCCACCAGAGGTGATGAGCAAGCCCAACCCATTAGCAGCAGCCGCCCACCTCCGCCAAACAAACCTGGTGCCAGTGGAAGAATTGCAACGTGCAGTGCAGCTGAGTTGTGGTGGATTTAGTGAGAGTGAGACCCTACCATTTTGCAAAGTGGCTTCTTCACTCTTGCTGCTTTTTTTTTTTTTTTTTTCTTCTTCCTCACTTCCCCCACCTTTTATTTACCGCCCACCCCTTTGTTTAGGTAAAAAAATTCCTATTATGGTTTTGTTTATCTTGTTTTTTTTTTTTTTATGGTTTTGATTGGGATGGAACGTTGTAATTGGTTTTTTTTGAGGTTGAATCGATCTGACATGGTCGATGTGTATTTTGCTATATGTAGCTGTTGCCTTGTTGGAGAGAGAGAGAGAGAGAGAGAGAGAGAGAGAGAGAGAGATTGATTGTACCTCTAGGCATAGGGGGAGGACGACGATGACTAGACTTTTTGGGAGAATTTGAAGAAGCAGTGAATTTTTTTTTTTTCGTGGGTTTTTGTTATTGTATGAAAAATAGTGGAAATTGATATGATGTATATGGGGGATGGGAAAGTGGAAAACGGGGCCTTTTGGGTTGGTGGCGCATATGATAATTGGGGAAGAAAGATGAAGTTCAAAGGAAGCAACAACAGCCAACAAGCGCGCTATGCCTTTCTCTTGTTATGTCTCTCTTTAGGAAGAACGGCGATCAGTTGATGAGATGGAGATCTCATAGATTGTCAAGTCAGCGACTCGCATCCATCCATCCATCCATCACTTGAAAATAAAATCAAGTAAATGATAAACAAAGCAAACATTACTGCAATTAATTAAAGCGCGTGTTTAGGTCATGTTGTTTTGACTGCCAAGCCAATCCAAGCGTGATCTGGTTTGTTGGACCGGAAGGAAGAAAAGGGGCAAATTCAAAATCAAAAAGCAGTGTCATTGACTTCAGTACAGAGCTGTGGGAGGGAAGGAGGTGCAGTCATTAATTAAAGGAAAGGAAAGGAAAAAGCTTGTGGTTTTTCAGATCTAAAATTTTTATCTTTTTATAATATATTTAATATATATATATACAAAAATCATTCGCAAATTATTACTACTACACTGAATGTTTAAAATCAATAAAATTTCCCAAGCAGCGGCAAGGGAAGGAAGGGAAATGTGAAGTCATGGAATCATTATTCATTACCAGTAATACCATGTAGTTGTAGTAGTAATGTGCACGCAGGTGGAGCTGAACTTGGGTGGGTACGGACTGACGCAGACACGCCAGTCATGAGTCATGAGCCACCTCCTGCTCCTGCTGCGGCTGCTAATGCTTTGCCCTCTCATCACCATCTATGCTAATGCTTTGCTTTTTTCCGTCTAAAATGTGAAATTGGTCGTTTCAGGCGCCCCACACCTGATCTGATAGAACGTGGGAGGAGATTAATTATGATAACTTAATTGAATGTAGTGGTTAGACCCGGCTCACCGCACACAAGGAGTCCTCCTCACTTTGAAGAGAGGTACCTTCACACTATCGTTTGCGAGACTTGATCATTGGTCTTGGTCCAAGATTCACAACGAAAGGCATTTTGTACCCATTTTCTTGACCAATTGGGCTGCCCATGCAGGCTGCTTTGCTTTTTTATTTGGTACAAAGGTAAATGTATTAAGAACAAAGAAATTGTACAAGAAGATTGGGCATACCCAGTCAAAAAATGAAAGAAAAACAATCACTTACCCAAAGTGAGGGTTTCAAAATGAATCAAAACATGCTAATGCTTTGCTTTGCCCTCTCGTCACCATCTTATCTTTTCTTTTCTTTTCTTTTTTCTCTCAAGAGTTGATACCCAATTTTAAGGCAAGCAGGACAACGGTAATAGTCCACTGACCATGTACGCGCTCGCTACTTCCATCTAAATTAATTATTTTCCTAGGACATTAAAGTATGAACTTTTAACTTTTTATATATGTGATGGGCATTTTTTGGATTGTTTTGGGCTATTGACTGGATCGCTTTGGGTTGGGAATAGTCCAAAGATTGGGCCCAACTTCTTGAAATCCAATGAACTTAAGGTCGGAGACATCTCAACAAGGTAACTGTCGACGTTTGATTTCGGCCGACCGTGATTCGTTTTGGGCCGCGGTGAGTCAATCCAAAAAAAATACCGAGAAGGAAGGAAGAAAAACGCCCCCCTCCCCCCAAAGTTCCAAGCGTGTACACCAGAATCTTTTACGTGGTTCAGCCAGAACGATGCCTAGTCCACGGCCGCCATCTCCTTATTCTCCCAGAGTGGCGGTATTTGATTATTCTTTTCTGTCCCTTCTCTTTGCTCCTCATGGCCCCCTTTATTTCCATTTTTCTTGAGGGACTTTTATAATCTAGATAATATATAAAAATACAGTGTTTGTATAATGGGGGACAAATAGTTCTTACCGCCTTCGCAAGACCGGGAGTGGGATCCTCATTACGAGGGGCATGGGCTGTTACAGATAAAGTGATCGGACCCTACCTCTGACTTCTCAGCAGCTTTGCCGCTCATGCGAGCTGGAGGTTTTAGGCGAGCGACCTGGATGGCCCAGCGATCTGGAGGATATTTCAGGAGCTCGTTAGTCGATTGCTCCGAGCTCGTTGGGGGATTACCGGGAGCTCGCCATACGCTCGCTTTACGAGTTCCGGGTCTTTGATGGAGGCTGGACCTTCCTTGACGAGGTCGTCCGGGCCTTCTTGGCCTTGGATGATTGGGCCGGTCTATCGGACCGAGTCTGGCCCATGCGGGGTGATGCGGGAAATACATATAACATAAGCCCCCCAGTTCGTGGTACGATCTTCGTGCTGGGAACTGACGCGTGCCAGCTGTTCTTCCATCCCTCCAACTTCTGTCCAATCACCTTAAGTCTCGTCGTTCCACGCAGCACGCTTTATCGGCAGCGCATTTAATGCGCGCCCCCTCCCCATTTCTGCGCATGATTAAACTCGTGGGACCCACAAGCTGTTGTGCGGCCGCTAGATGCCGAGCATGTGATAAGTCGTCATTCGATCCGACGGTTGGGATGGATCAGGCCGTCAGTATAAATAGTGGGGAGTGTCCACCCGCTTCTTCTTTCACGCTATTTTGAAACTCCCTCAAACCTTTGCCTCCCTGCTTTCTTGTTTTTTCTCTCTCGAGGCCTCCGTTATCGCCGTGCTTTCAGACCTCTGCCGTTCTCGTCCGGTGCTTGGTACGAGTCCCCATTCAGTCGTCAAGCGCAGCTTTTAGGTAAGTTTGTCGTGACTTTCTTCTTCTTCTAGTGAGGCCGTCCACCGTTGGTTAGCCGTCGGTGGTATCTCTGGCTTCGTCGATCGATGTCGTTCTCATTTTTGGAGAAACGGCACGATTCGGTTTGTCGTTTGCTGGGCCTTTGGGTCCAATGACCTTAGGATTGGCTTTTCATGGAACACCGGGCTTGCGGCTGCAGCCCCTCCGCCCTAGGCGGTACCCCTTTTGCGAAGCGCTCGGCCTGGAAGACCTAGGGGACGTTTTAGGGTTTTTCTTCTAGTTTCTTGAGGTCTGGTTCGCGACTTGCGACCTAACTGTTCTCTCTTTTCCTTTGTAGATGTCCGACCAACACCATGGAAATTCAGGTCAAAAGCGCTGCAATTATATCGTAGGAGAAAACGACACTTCGAGCTCCGAAGATTGTCTCATTATGGAGGGCCAAAATCTTGGGGGTGCGAGCTCGGGGTGCAGGGAGGTCGCCGTCCCGACCTCTCGGGAAACCGAGCTGAAGGTTCAAGATCAGATCGCTGCTGATCTTGCGGTCTTCAAGAGATTCTCGTCCAAGGCCAAGCTTCACGAGGTGATGACTTGTGCTCAGGAGTTTCGTCTCCCCAGGACCTGCCGAGTATACATCCCTGCATCGAGCTCCCATGCAGCCTACCCGCCAGCCAATTTCGTAGCTATTAGCCCCCAACACCTCGAGTCTGGCTTTAGGTTCCCAATAGCCCCGTACCTTATCGCCCTCTTGAACGACGTCAAGCTCGCCCCCTTCCAACTAACACCGAATTCGTATGCCCAACTTACTTCTTTGGCCGTTTTATTCCTTATAAACAAACTTCCTCTCCCTTCCCCAAAACTGATAAGATTTTTATTTTCTTTCAAAAATGCCAAGGACGGGCTGTATTACCTGGCGGCCCGTCCTTCTCCGTACAAGGTCGCCCTTCCTCAGGGTAAAGCAAAGGGGAAGTCCAACGTGGGCGATTACAAGTCCAGTTGGTTCTTCGTGTCTTGCCCTTCCCTTTCTCTACTTAGGAATTGTAGCTTCGCACTGACCCCTGGTAAGAGAAGATGAGCTCTCACGAATCTTTCCTTTGTTCCGAGAGTGTTTGTTTTAACTTGCTCATGTTTTGATGCAGATTTTGGGGGGAAGAAACCGATTTTATCGGCCGAGGAGACTGATATCCTTGGCAAACTTGTGGCTGCGGAGTCGAGCTCGGAGATTCTTGAACTTTCGGACGAGCTACTTCGCGAATACGAGCTCGCCCCTCCTCTTGGCACCGAGACTGTCGAGGGAGATCATTTCAGGGACTTGGGTGCGGAGGTTCTCTCTTCCGGCTTACAGCTCGCTGAGACGAACAGTTCAAGAGGGGAAGCCGACCAAGACGATAATATGGTTGATCTCGAGCTCCTCCAACCGAAGCGTCATAGGGCGAGGTCGAGCACTACGTCTTCCATAACCCCGAGCTATAGCTCGCGGGATGGCAGGTCGGAGCAGCCGCAGCCGCAGTCATGCCCCCAGCAGCAGCAAACCCAGCAGTCGCCGGGGGGGGGGCAGCAGGAGCAGCGGTAAAGAACACTGCCCCGTCAGCCCCAACAATCAAAGCAAGCTCATCTGCAGTTGGGGCATCGGCCTCCTGCCTCCCGAGACCATGGTTCGAGCGGAGCCCGTGGGAAGGAGGTTGCGGTGGAGGTTCGAGACGCTCCTGCTGCCAGCTCGAAACGGAGATCGGACCAGCTGCAACAGGGGGAGGATATCAGGGCCAAACGGGTCAGGGTCCGTGAGAAGGAGCTGGCCGTGGAGGCCCTGCCAGGAGGGGTCTTTGTTGGTCCCCTCCTGGATTCCGTGCCCGATTTCCTGGGTCCGAACTCTAAGCCCCTTGACGACCCGAAGTTAAAGGGAATCCCCCTTTGTGATTTTGTCGCCCGTCACAGCCTGGTGGTAAGTAGGAATTCTTCGTACCTTGGTTTCTTAACCTACCCCTTTGGTTTTTTTTAATGAGCTAACATTTCTTCTTTTGCAGACTTCTCTTGCTGCCGTGAAGCTCCGAGCTCAGTACAAAGATTTTGAGGAGCAGCTTCAGTCGGTGAGCATGTCCCGTCAGGCCGAAATCGCGAAGCTTGAGGACGAGAAGAACGCCCAAAAGGCCGAAATAACGAAGCTCTCGGACGAGAAGAAAGATCTCCAGGTCGAGCTTCTTGCCACTCAAAAGGAGGTGGAGGGTTGCTTGACGCGTCTGAGGATGGAGATCCAGAAGAATAAAGATCTCGACGAGGAGCTTCGCAGATCGAAGAACATGTGGGAGCAAGCCAACTCCGGGCTCACCGGCGAGCTAAATGGAGCGAAGGCGGAGTTGCGGAGGGCTGAGGAGCGACTCAGATCAACCGAGGCCGAGCTTAGGGAGGCGAAGGAGGAGCGGACACGGGCGGATGATCGTGCCGTCCGATGCGAGGAGCTTGCCAAGAGGACCATTGACGATATAAGGGCGGAGGTCGGAGAGCGGATGGACGCGGCTCGTAGGGAGACCAGATCCGACACCTGCTCGGCATTTCTGTACACCCTTTGGGTGAACCATCCTGAGATGGATTTCTCCTTTTTCGGTGCGCAGGCTGTCGAGGAGGTGGCTCGGTATGCTGCCGAGGCCGCGGAAGATGCTGATGATGCCAATACCCTTGACTCGTTTTTGGTCGCAGTGCAAGCTCCTCAGGTCGGGGCCGAGCTATCCGGGGTCGCCGCGGCTCAGCCTGGTGAGACTGCCAAGGAGCCTCCTGTGGAGGTTGCCGAGGTTTTCCCAGCCGGGATTGTCGAGGTCGATCTCCAGCCGACCATACCTACTGAAGCTCGCCCTGTCGAGGTTGATTCTGCAGAACCAAACGCCCCTCTTAGCTAGGATTCCCACATGTATTTTTTTTTTTTTATATATTTTTTTTTTGTAATGTGACCTTCATCTCATAATAAAAAATTGGCATTTTGTGCACGTTGCCTCAGATTTCTTCGCGAATTCAAGTTATCTCTGATGACGATTCTTGAATCACGACTTGAAAGTAACTTCTTCACGGTATAACTTGAAATTTCTTCAACAAAGCCCCCGTATTTTTGAAAGGTCCACTGATAAGGAACTTTTGAGTATGTAACTTGATAATAAACTGTTCGAAAATAGGTCCAGGTAGATCCGGAGTTTTATCAGCTCGTAAACTAACGCTCTTTAACCAGCTCGTTGATGATAGTTGTAATAATCAGCGCGAACACTCATACCTAGGCAATTTCCAGGAAACCCCGTTCGGCATGTTTTGACGAAATAACGAGAGCCTTCCCGAGATATATGTAAAGTCGGACGGCCTTGTGATCTTGTCTAACATGCGGTGGCTGAGAAGCTCGTTATAGGGCGTGTGCCTGATAGGTCGCGAATGCTTTATTTTTAGCCAAGTTAAGACGGACCTCAGCTGATAGGGTCCAATACGCAAAGTTTGCTAGGGTATGAGCTTATGCCATGGCCTCGGCCGGCATGTTGAGGCTTTAATAAGTTTTCAATAAATTGGGAGCGAACACTCAGGTAGGTCGCAGACCATGGCTTTAAGCCAAGATAGGAGGACCCCAGCTAGTGAAAGCGCAGCCTGTAGCACCAAGTTATATGTTCAGGCGGGTCATAGAGTGACCCCAGCTAACACACCATGGCTTGTTATTTCGTTTGACTTGTACGGCCGGGATATGTGTCCAGGTAGGTCGCGTTACGTCCTCAGCTAACACCCAGTGGCTTCTACAAGTTTTATTTGAACTGAGAGGGAACACCCAGGTAGGTCGCAGACCATGGCTTTAAGCCAAGATAAAAGGACCTCGGCTAGCGAACCCAAGCTCGGGGTTACTTGTGGAAGTGGTTGCTCAGTAGGTTCCGAACCATGACATAAAGTCAAGATGACTGGTTCTCAGCTCGCAAACCACGACCTGATGGAGGGACCGAGGTAAATGCTCGGTTAAGCCGTTGACCGTAGCGCCGTGGCTAGGTTATTTAGGCATCAGCTCGCAAACCATGGCTTCTCGACCCCTCGTTACGGGGGCATTCAATCGAATACCAATAAGAGTAAAGTGTAATGAAAGTTCATAAATTCTGACCAGAATCATGAAAGTCATTCGTAATGAAAAAGACGGAGCATAGGCAAGAACGATTACATTTATCTGAAGTAAGGACGAAGATGTTCTGCGTTCCAAGCTCGTGGGAGAGGGAGACCGTCCATGTTTGCCAGATGGTATGCTCCGTTATTCAAATTTTCTTTGATGATAAATGGACCTTCCCAGTTAGGCCCTAAGGTGCCATCGCTTGCCGCCCGTGCTCCTGGTAGTACTAGGCGTAGTACCGGATCTCCGACGTTGTAACGTCGGATTCGGACCTTCCTGTTATAGTATCGTGCCACTCTTTGTTGATAAATTGCGATCCTCACGCGAGCTACATCTCTTGATTCCTCGAGCAGGTCCAGATTAGCCGCCAGTAGCTCGTTATTGCGATCTGAGCTGAAGGTGGCCCTTCGGTGGCTGGCCACTTTATTCTCAGCGGGGATCATAGCCTCCGACCCATACGCCATTGAGAATGGGGTTTCTCCAGTGCTGCTTCGGGCTGTTGTTCGATAGGTCCATAGCACTGTTTGCAGTTCATCCACCCAGGCCCCCTTTCTAGCCTCAAGCTTTGTCTTCAGGGTCTGCTTGATTATTTTGTTGACTGCTTCGACCTGCCCATTGGCCTGGGGGTGATCAACGGCGGTGAAACTCTTTTGAATCCCCATTGACTCGCAGAATTGGATGAATTGCTCGCTGGTGAATTGGGTTCCGTTGTCCGTTACTATTTGCTGTGGCACTCCAAATCTGCAGATTATGTTATCCCATGTAAAAGCTTGTGTCTTCGCACTGGTGATCTGTGCGAGCTCTTTGGCCTCTGCCCATTTGGTGAAGTAGTCAACTGCCACTATGGCATGTTTGCATCCTCCGCGAGCCGTGGGCAGCGGCCCGATTAGATCCATGCCCCAAATGGCAAAGGGCCAAGGGCTGCTCATCTGCTGCAGGTAAGCCGGCGGGGCTCGCGGAACCTTGGCGAACCTTTGGCACTTCTCGCATTTCTTGACCGTCTCTATGGCATCTTGCTTCACGGTGGGCCAATAAAACCCTTGTCGGAGGGCCTTTTGTGCCAGAGAGAGTGCCCCTGCATGATTACCGCAGTGGCCTGCATGAATTTCTTCTAGCACAGACTGGCAATCGGTGCCGTCAATGCACCTCAGGAGTGGGGCTGAGAATCCCCTCTTGTACAGTCTTTCATCGTAGATGCAATATCGGGCGGCTTGAGCTCGCAGGTGACGTGCTTCCAGCTTGTCTTCCGGTAGTTTCCCGTCTTGCAGATATTCCAAGATGGGGGTCATCCATGAGTTTTGGGGCACCGTGATCAGTAGCGTTTCATCTCGTTGTTCTGTGCTCGGGGTGGCCAAAAAATCGACAGGTATGTCCCCCAAGAATTCTGCGTCCCGGGCAGTTGCTAGGCGAGCCAGAGCGTCCGCATGAGAGTTCTGGGAACGGGGGATTTGATGCATTTCATATTTTTCGAAAGTGGCTAAAAGTTCGCGTGCCTTCTGTAAGTATGCTGCCATCTTCGTGTCTCTGGCCTGGTATTCTCCCCGCACCTGGTTGACAACTAGTTGAGAGTCGCTGAAGATCTCCAAGAATTCAGCTCGTATTTCCTTTGCCAGGCGGAGTCCTGCTAGTAAGGCTTCATACTCGGATTCATTATTGGTGGCTAAAAAACCGAACCTCAGGGCGCAGAGGATTTTATGACCTTCGGGGCTTATTAGCATAACCCCGGCTCCCGCTCCTTGTTCGTTCGATGATCCATCGACGTATAGTTCCCAGGATGGTCCTTTCAGGTTTTCCGGCTCTTCGTCAATTGGCCCAGTAAACTCGGCAATGAAGTCTGCCAACGCTTGACCCTTTATCGCCGTCCTTGGTTTGTACTTTATGTCGAACTGAGCGAGCTCAATAGACCATTTTAGTAAACGACCTGAGGTATCCGATTTTTGGAGGATTTGTTTCAATGGGTATTTGGTCAGGACTTCGATCTCATGAGCTTGAAAATAGGGTCGCAGCTTCCTCGACGCCACTATTAGACAGTAAGCTAATTTTTCGATTGGTGCGTACCTTGTTTCTGCATCGATTAGGCTTTTGGAGACGTAATAAATGGGGTGCTGCACCCCTTCTTCCCCCCGAACGAGGGCCGCGCTGAGAGCCTGTTGGGATACTCCTAAGTACAAGGTCAACCTCTCTCCCTCCTTAGGTTTGGCGAGCAGCGGGGCCCGTCCCATGTACTCCTTTAGTTGTTGGAATGCGAACTCGCATTCTTCTGTCCATCTGAAGTCTTTCTCCTTTTTTAGAAGCTCGAAGAAAGGGGCACACTTGTCAGTTGCCTTTGAAATGAAACGGCTCAGAGCCGCGACCTGACCATTGAGGCTTTGCACCTCCTTCTTTCTTATGGGCGACCTCATGTCGAGCAGAGCCTTAATTTTGTCTGGGTTGGCTTCAATGCCTCTGTTGTTTACCATAAACCCAAGAAATTTTCCAGAGGCTACACCGAAGGCGCACTTGAGCGGGTTGAGCTTCATCCGATATTTCCTGAGGACTCCAAACGTTTCTCTTAGATCGGAAACGTGGTCCGTCACTTGCTCGGATTTTACCAGCATGTCGTCAACGTATACTTCCATGGTTTTTCCGATCAGTGTTTCGCACATCGTATTGACCAGCCTCTGGTAGGTCGCGCCAGCATTCTTCAATCCAAAGGGCATGACCTTGTAACAATAGAGCCCCCGGTCGGTTATGAACGAGGTGTGCTCTTGGTCCGTTGGGTTCATGGGGATTTGGTTGTAGCCTGAATAGGCATCCATGAAACTGAGGAGGCGGTGACCAGCCGTTGCATCTACGAGTTGATCGATTCTGGGGAGGGGAAAGCTGTCTTTAGGACAGGCCTTGTTCAGGTCGGTGAAGTCGATGCAGGTCCTCCACTTCCCGTTTTTCTTTTTTACTAGGACCGGGTTGGCGACCCAGACCGGATAGTGGGCTTCCTTGATGAAATTATTCGCCAAGAGTTTGTCCACTTCTTCTTTAAGAGCGGTATAACGCTCCGGAGTCATTGGCCTCCTCTTCTGGCGTACTGGCCTGTAGCCTGGATCTACGTTGAGCCTGTGTGACATGACTTCTGGGGCGATTCCCACCATATCTTCGTGGTTCCATGCGAATACATCAAGGTTAGCTTTAAGGAAATCTGTAAGTTGGGATTTTACCTCGGGGGCTAGACTCTTGCCTAGCTTGAGGTGCCTTTCCTCGTCTGCCTCGCCGACTGAGATATCTTCGAGCTCTTCCATGGGACCGGTGGGCTTTTCGCAGTCGACCTCGCGTGGATCCAGGTCCTCCCATCGGCCGGTTGATCGCGGGCCGACTTTTGCGATGATATTTACTTTCTTTCCCTTTGCTCCCATTTTCAGGGCGTCCTCATAGCAACGTCTTGCGAGGTGCTGCTCGCCTCGTACACACCCTACACCGTCAGGGGTCGGGAATTTCACCGTAAGCGACCTGGTTGAGGTCACTAGATCCAGGTCGTTCATCGCCGGCCTTCCGAGTACGACGTTGTATGCTGAGGGGCAGTCAATTATGAGGAATTCTGCCAAAGTAGTGGCCTGGCGGTTCGCATCCCCGATGGTGAGGGGAAGGCTGATCCGACCGACGGGAATCACTGCGTCTCCCGTGAAACCATAGAGTGGCTCTGGGGACGAACCCAACTGTTCCGGTCCCAAACCCATCTGATCGAAGCATGCTCTGTACATTACATTTACCGAGCTGCCCGTGTCCACCATTATCCTCCGCACTTCGGAATTGCCGACCTGGGCTCGTATAACGAGTGCGTCGTTGTGCGGCCAATGGACGTCTCTGGCGTCTTCTTCCGAGAAAAACATCTTCTCTGGGATTGGGTTACCCCTAGGCCGCTTCGCGGGAACCGGCTGTTCGCCCGATCTCGCTAGCAAGACATGGTTGGCCTCTCGTATGTATTTGTCGCGGGATTTGTGGGAGGAACCAGCGAGGTGGGGCCCGCCATGGATCGTGTAGATGGTTCGTACAGCCGGTGCTTGGTCGTCGTCGGTGGGAGGCTGCTGCTGTACCGGCGGCTGGCTTGGTTGATTAGTCGGCCGCACCACGTATTCTTTCAAGCGACCTCTTCTTATCAGATCTTCGATGGCGTCCCTTAGGGCCCAGCATTCCGAGGTGTTGTGACCCGCCTCGTTGTGGTACGCGCAAAATTTTTCTTTGTTTCAGAATTTGTTTGGGGTTCTTAACGGGTTGGGCTTCCCGAATTCCTCTTTGTTCCTTTCGATGGCGAAGATCCTTTCTTGGGGGTCTGACAGGGCACAGTAGCTGTCAAAGCGCTGTGATCTATGAGGTCTCTCATCTCCCTCTGCCTTCCGAGCTCGCTTGAACACTTCATTGCTCGAGCGCTCCCCCCGAGCTTCTCTTCCGGCGTCTCCGTTGTGCCTTTTCTTATTCTGGCTGGAGCCCCCAACTTCTTCTCTCGACCCGACGGGCTTCTTCGTCCCGAAGGCGTCTTCCCATCGGATTTCCTTGGAAGCTCGTTCATAGAATTCCCCCAGGTCTTTGACCGGGGTTCGGTAGATGCTCTCGTAGAGCTTTCCGTCTTTTCGGAGGCCGGCGGAGATCGCCGTTAGGATACTTTCATCCGAGGGATCCTCGACGTTGCTCACCTCGCGCCTGAACCTGGCGATGTAATCCCTTAATGGTTCGTTTGCTTTCTGGAATACGGTGGCGAGGTGGCAAGGTGGCGCGAGCTGTCTCCTTAGAGCCCTGTATTGGTTAAGGAATCTCTGTTGCCACTCCTCCCAGCTGTTGATGCTACGAGGCGGAAGGCTCCTGAACCAAGCTCGGGGGATGTCTCCTAAGATTGCTGGGAAGGCGCGACATTTAGCCAGCGAGCTGGTTGTCTGTAGATCCATTTGCACGTTGTACGCATCCAGGTAATCATAGGGGTCGCTGTCCCCATTATATTGCGGCATGCTCGGGACCTTAAACCTCCGGGGCAGGGGTTCGAGCTCAATTTCTCTGGCGAACGGCGTCCTATCCCCACGACCATTATTCTGGCTGCGGACTCCTTGTCGTTCCTCCAGCTGTCGCACCCTCTGATACAGCTCTTCCACAGTTGAGTCCGGTCCTACTGATTGCTGGGCTTGCGATCGCCTGCTTCTTTCTCAGACTGGGGAGCGGTGAATTGGGGACGGGTAGTTATCCCCGATATCTTCTTCCGCGGGTGGGTGTCTCTCCTCCCGCGGTTGGCGGACCCTGCGAGGCGACGCCGGTGGGTCGTGGACAGCCCGTGCTTGAGCTTGGGCCAGAATTCTGACCGCGTCAGCGAGTTGCATTACCGTATTCTCCAATGCTTCCTGGCGCTGTTGCCAGTCCCGGATCGTCCCTGTCCCAGTGATTTGGACAGTAGGCTGGACAGGGATCCGTGGTGGTATGCCGGGAGCGTCTCCGGCGGGCGGCGGCAAAGGAGTATCGGCTGTCGGGGCAATGGGTCCTCCATTTAGTGGTAAGTCTCGTGGTCGGTCGTGGTGATTTTCAGGCGGGTCGACCGCCGCCTCGGAACTTCTAGTATTCCTTCCTCTAGCCATGGCTATTGATCAGAGCGGCCCCTTCCTCTAGCGCCAAAATGTCGACGTTTGATTTCGGCCGACCGTGATTCGTTTTGGGCCGCGGTGAGTCAATCCAAAAAAAATACCGAGAAGGAAGGAAGAAAAACGCCCCCCTCCCCCCAAAGTTCCAAGCGTGTACACCAGAATCTTTTACGTGGTTCAGCCAGAACGATGCCTAGTCCACGGCCGCCATCTCCTTATTCTCCCAGAGTGGCGGTATCTGATTATTCTTTTCTGTCCCTTCTCTTTGCTCCTCATGGCCCCCTTTATTTCCATTTTTCTTGAGGGACTTTTACAATCTAGATAATATATAAAAATACAGTGTTTGTATAATGGGGGACAAATAGTTCTTACCGCCTTCGCAAGACCGGGAGTGGGATCCTCATTACGAGGGGCATGGGCTGTTACAGATAAAGTGATCGGACCCTACCTCTGACTTCTCAGCAGCTTTGCCGCTCATGCGAGCTGGAGGTTTTAGGCGAGCGACCTGGATGGCCCAGCGATCTGGAGGATATTTCAGGAGCTCGTTAGTCGATTGCTCCGAGCTCGTTGGGGGATTACCGGGAGCTCGCCATACGCTCGCTTTACGAGTTCCGGGTCTTTGATGGAGGCTGGACCTTCCTTGACGAGGTCGTCCGGGCCTTCTTGGCCTTGGGTGATTGGGCCGGTCTATCGGACCGAGTCTGGCCCATGCGGGGTGATGCGGGAAATACATATAACAGTAACATAATTACTAAAGCGCGAGCTCCAACCTCGATGGCAAGCGAGCTCATAGCAATGCCTCTAACTCGCTGGTTGATCTAGTCAGCTCGCAAAGAAGACCACAAAATAGAATAACCGGAGATAATGTCTACCTGTCCTTATCAGTGGTAAATCAATCCCTAGATAGTACGGAACTTTTTCTTTCCCGATTTTATGGAGATAATGACATATTGTCCCTCACGATGTGGCCCCACTACTTGAAACTTTGTGTAAACTGTAATAAATAGGGGGTCAAAAAATTATTGCAAGGACATGATGATAACAAATACATACTGTCACTCTGCCAAAAGGATAAGAAAGCAGTCGTGGACTAGGCTTCATTATGGCTGAATCACGTAAAAATTCATGTGCATTGTCTGATTGATTGTGCCATTACTTCCACCCCCTTACGCTTGGGACATTTTATCAGTACTAGTCGACGAATCACAGTCAACCAAATTTGAACGTTGACAATATATATATATATATATATATATTGGACACTTCAAATTGTTTGGAATTTCATTAAATTAATTATCAGTCAATTCACTCTTAGGGGGTGTTTGTTAATCAAGATAAGAGGGAGAAAATGTCAGATATGGGAAACATTCCAGATGTTTGGTTTTTCCAACGTGTTTGTTAAATTTATCTGACCATTTCTCGAAAAACCTCACGTGATCTCTTATCTCCCCATTTCAAGATAAATTTATCTGTCCTCTCCCTTCGGAGAAATTTACCTGGCTCTTTTAAGATAAGGCTCAATTACTTATATGTCTCTTGTAGGATAGTTAATACCATTTAATGCATTTGAAAGATTTAAATTTATTAAAAAACTTATTTGTTTAAGTCTTATAATTAATATTATTTAATATATTTTTAAATTGTTATATGTTTTGACAATTTTTAAAATTTAAATGACATTATTCATTTCATTGATTTTTAAAATTTAAATTTCACTCTCTATATATATATATATTTTATTAACTAATATAATTCATTTAACTAATTTTTAAATTATTTTATTTAATTTTATATTTTATTATCTATTATGAAAATATGTTTTGGCCATTTTTAATTATCTAGGTGGAATTATTGTAATTCTAATAATAATTATTTAAACTTTTCAACTCCTTTTAAATTTATTTTTGAACATGAATTTAGAAAATATAATTTAATTTTTATTTTTTTGACAATTCATATTAATCATAAATTTAATAATAGGAATATTTTGGTAAAAAAACTCTTATTTTGGTACTTATCAATGCATTAACAAACACATAAAAAGAAAAATACAATTATCAATGGATTCCAAAAAATTTAACAAACACTCTGATAGAAATCTTGGAATATTTTTCAGTCTTATCTTGATCATTCTATATCTTAATCCGGAATGCATTCTAGGCTTATCTTGATATCTCTTATTTTGCTCATTTTAACAAACGCCCCCTCATTAAACACACAAGCTAGTTTGGAATGTGATTGTTAAGTCGATAATTGTTATCTTGACCTTAAATTATTAACATAAAGACATATATATATATATATATATATACCCGAGTGAAACTTAAATTACCAACCCTATTTTCCATAACCATAATTAGGCTAGGCCTATTGTATGATAGACAAAAAACAATAACATACTATTACTCAGAGAAACAGTCACGAACTAAATATCGTTCGGGTCGAATCACGTAAAAACTCTCCTATGTATTTTCTCTTTCTTTTTTTTTTCTTTGAAATCATGTTTTACCTTTCCAATGCAGGCAAACAAACCACAATCGATCGATTCTAACACCGATAGTAATATTATTATTATTATTACTATTGCTAGTAGTAAGAAAGGAGGTCAACAAAATATCGAGTGCGATTTTGTTCACCCCCTTTAACGGGGGTAACCATCACCCTCACTGATTTTGTAAGGGTGAAAAATAACGGGACAACAATTAAATTTTACCCTTATGCCGTCCCGTTATTTTTCATCCTCACAAAATCAGTGAGGGTGATGGTCACACTCGGTAAAGGGGGTAAACAAAACTGCACTCCGAAATATCATCAAATCAAATCACTAGAGGGGGACTCGCGCCTCTTAACTCTTTCGTTTCCAAATTTCAAAATATCAAAATTAATCATATGGTGATAGGGGCAAACAAAAAGAAAGAAGCCCTAACTCTGTTTTTAATTCCTTTTACTTCCACAGACCACCACCCTTTTTTTTTTTTTTTGTTTGCTAATCGAAAATCAAACTCCCACTTTCACTTTGGCTGTGGAATGGCTAGGTAGATATGTCAAGGTGGTTTGAGAGACTACTTGTTGTTGAAGCTGAACCATGCCTTCCAACCATTGTTATTGTTCCCTTTCTGACCAACCTCAAGTTGTTTGCCCTCCCTCTCGGCAGCCTTCTGATTCTTGCACAGCATGAAATTCCTGGCGCCCATCGACCCAATTCTCTCCCATGGACTCAAGGCTGCACCCACCCAACCCCCCCAAGTTTATTTGAAAACAACTTGTAGGAGACACGCAGCTGGTTTAATAAATACAAAAAAATTGTTGAAAGAAATAAATTCCAAACACTACTACCTACCTCTACCTTCAGTTCCGGCAACGGTGCAATATAGATCAAAATCGTTCAGATCGGAGCCCAGCACTGGCAGGCGGCCCTCCCGAGAGTACGATTTGAGGGCGGTGCCGATGACGCCGGCGACGAGCCCATCCTCATGGACGACCAAGCGGATGGGGCCGGCGCTTGCCGCCCTTACCAGCCTGGTTCTTCTTCGGCTTGTACAGCAACATGGTCGAGCTATATATGTATATAGATATATATCGTATCGTACGCGTTTTTATTGGATTGTTAATCAAGGTATATATGGGGAGATGAATGAATTTGGCGATGGGATTGGTGGCGGCGGCGGCTTCTCAAGGGTCGGTCGAGGCCGACGACGCAGCTAGCGGTGGTGCCAGCCTTGCATGCAAGATCCGAAAGAGAAAGGAGATGCGACGTCGGAGACCTCCCGTACGTGAACTCCTCAAGGTCAAGGGGGAGATCATGGACAAGCCGCAGCTCAATTAAGATTTCCACCATTCACAAAAAGAGAAAAACAGTTGCAGATCAAAAGAGATGAAAGAGAAAGGAGCGGTATATATTCCATTCCATTTATATATATATATATATATATATAGGGCACAGCACAGGTTGATCGGAGGAGGAGAGCTAGTAAAGAAACCCCACCAATTCCTTCCGATTATTAATTAATTAATTATTGCCATTGCCATGCCAATGTGGCCCATGCGGATCCGGTACTGGTGCCACTTTTGTGGGGATATATAATTAAGGTTTCAGTACTAAAGCAAGCCAGCCAGCCAGCCAGCCAGCCCCGTCCTTATTTTCTTCATTCATTCCTTCCTTCCAATATTGCTTCCTCTTGTTCATTTTTCTTTTCTCACTTAATTTGTTCCGTATCTTTTCTCTCTCTTTCATATATATCCCTAGCTAGCTAGCTAGGTGCGACTCCAGAACAAACAAAAATCAACAGGCACCAGTGCCTAAAGTAAGTTTCAAGCATATACATTAATTTGATAATAATGAACATGTACAACTTTGTATTTTTATAATCTTTAAAGTGATTTTATTAAACATTAATTTTTTAATTTATATTTGTTAAAAAATTAAAATTAAAATTAAATTTGACCCCTCTAAATTAATACATTTTCTGGTTCAGCCCATGCATGATTTGGTCAAATACAAAATGAATTATTGAAGAATCAAGGACGTAGCTAGCTAGCTTGATGGTTTATATATATTCTTCGATCTTCACAATTTAATTACCCAACTTTCACTTCGTCAAGTAATTAACAAACCCAAAATAATAATGCATATTTAATTAGGCTTGTCCTAAATGTGGACCATAAGAAAGCAACCAGATTGAAACTACAACTTGCTAAAAATGAAAAACAAACCACATTGAGACTAATTAATGGGGCCATCAAAATTTTACGAATCTTATCTTATTAATATATATATATATATATATATATTAAAATCTGTCTAACTATTTTATCAAGTGGCAATCAATGATGAATTATTTTTCCTTAATTCAAAACTTGCATCAAATTAAAGAAATATTTAATTTATTATATTATAGTCTTGAAAATATGATATCTTAGCAAATCCATAAAAAAAAATTAATATTTAAGTTAGTTAAAAGCATGGGTTAATTTTTCAATGCTAATTAAGATTTAATATAATCATATATATTTTTAATACTATGGAATAAAATTAATGCATAGTGAAATAAAAATAAGTCAAAATTCATATTCTCAATAAAACTTCATATTATCAATGTTTTGTTATCATTATAGAAATTAAATTTCAAGATCAAAAATTAAGAATTTCAAGAGAAATTTTAATTAGCATTGAAAACCTCTGCTTCATCACTTTTAGAAATTTTAATTTTAATTTATAATTTATAAATAAATATATAATATAATAAATAATTTTATTTTAATAATTAATTAATCACTATCTTTAATTTAATATTGTAAGACTAATGCACAAGTTTTCAGCTAATTAAGATTTAGGATAACACATTTTCAAAACTAATGCATGGATTTTTCAATACTAATTAAGATTTAATATATCATATTTTCAAAACTATAAATTAAGATATCACATTTTCAAGACTATGGAAGAAAATTAGTGCATAGTGAAAGAAAAATAAATCAAAATCTATATTTTTAAAGTTTTATTATCATTGCAGAAATTAAATTTTAAAATCAGAAATTAAAAAAATTTAAGAGAATTTTTAATTAGTATTGAAAAATCCATACTTCCTCACAATTCACTACAAGAGGTTTGATTTTTTCCGGCGGTTAAAAAACTGCCGGAAAAAGTAAAAAAATCGCCGGTAAAATTTTTACCGGCGGTAATTTCATCTGTCGGAAATACGTCCGTCGGAAAATATTACCGGCGGTTTTCAACCGCCGGGAAAAAAAATTACCGACGGTTTCTTTAAACCGCCGGTAAAAATAAGAATTCCCGACGGTTACTAAAATTTGCCGGCAAAGTTGTTTCTTTACCGGCGGTTTAAAACCGCCGGTAAAACATCATTACCGGCGGTTTAAAACCGCCGGTAAAAGTCGCCTATTAAAAAACTTTTCCGGCGGTTCGAAACCGCCGGTAAAACATAATTACCGGCGGTTTAAAACCGCCGGTAACGGTATAAACCGGCGGTTTAAAACCGCTGGTAACGGTTTTATACCGGCGGTTTAGAACCGCCGGTAAAATCCGGCTATTTTAAAAAATTTGCCGGCGGTTCAAAACCGCCGGTGAAACATAATTACCGGCGGTTTAAAACCGCCGGTAAAATCCGGCTATTTAAAAAAAATTGCCGACGGTTTAAAACCGCCGGTAATAATATCATTACCGGCGGTTTTTAAACCGCCGGCAAAGGTATTCACGGCGAAAACCAAAAACGCACCAACAATACTAAATTTTTTTTTTTTTAAAACCTGTATACCTGTATAACATTAATCAAATGCAATCCTGTATAACAAAAAATCACGAACAATTTTAAAAAATTCACCCACTACACACAACTAGTATAACAATTGTATAATAAATCTATTTAAATACCATTACAATTTTAAAAGATCAATCTTGTCACATCTCATTACACAATACCATTTTGTACATACAAATCAACCCCTTAAACTAAAACATGTCCGAGTGACCTCAAATAACCCTTGACTACACCACCATACTGCTCCAACCAAAATTGCATATTATATTTTTTCGATCTGCATTGAAAAACAATATATCTATAAGTATGTGCATTAACTATGAAATTACATAAAACATGTTCAAAATTGCATAACTATATACAAAAACACTTACATCTGAGACCCTCCATGGTATTGTAGTTTTACTGTTATTAGCATCCCTCAAGACACGCATCCCAGAAAATTGTCGAGGCAATGGATACAAAGGTTTCAGCACTTTCTGAATACTAATTTCAACAAATTCATTACCTAGCTCTACTCCCCCTACAGATTTGGTCGGATCAATGGATACAATAATTGCCTCAGCAACAATATGGCGAGGTATTCGTCCATTCATCAAGTGAACAAATTCACTAATCTGTTATATCATACAAAATAATAAAAATTACTTAGCATATAATATCATGAGTATCCATACATACATACAATTTAAGCTTCCAAAGCACACAGAATGATAAGCAATCACTAGCCTTAGTCCCAGTAGATGTGGCCAAAGCACACATTAACAAACTAAAGAAAAGAATAAAGAAACTTTTGGCAAGTGGATGCCCACTCACAATGATACCCTTTCCAGGTACATGCAGACATAATTTGCACTTCTATGCAATGTCAGTGTAGTAAAATCTTGCGGATCTGACCTTAAAAGAGAAGAGTTAGACCAAAGACATATTTCCAGGAGATGGATGCCAAGCCATTTTTTCTCTCTCAGGCCAAGCATGTAATAACAGTCAGAATTAAAACATGTTCTTTTTAAATCCCCTGTTTTTTCTTTCTTGTTTATAAACAACAAAATAAATGAATATTTTGAACTTGGTTTGTTACGGTGCTTTTCCTTTTCGTTTTTGTTTTGTTTTGTTACGTTTGTTTGTTTGTTTTTAGAACCACAAAACAATTAATTTTGCTTAAAACTAACAGCTATTAGTTATTCTTAAAACCAACTAGTAAAAACAATTAATTTTGCTTCTCTAAAATAAGTCTAAAACTAAGCGAGGGAGGGAGAGGCTCATGCCTGGTCCAATAATAAAGAGCATGTTTTTTGAGGGAGAAGCTGCAAAAGATGAGACATCAAAAGGTGGGACTCCAAAAGAGCATTTCAAAGAATTTGAGGAAAAAGAGCTAGAAATTTGTGTCCTAAAGCCTCTTTAAGCCTCCTTGTTCTTCAGCCCCTCCATCCAAACCAAAATGAAAGCGAAATCCAATCCAAGCATCCGAAGTTAAAAACAAACAGACCAGAGAGGGTTAAAAAGGCTTTCTTTCATCGTCGATCACATATTATCATGATTCATAAAGGTCACGATCAATTGCCAAATAAGCAAATCAAAATTCCCAAATTTCCACAAGCACATATTATCAAAGCATGATTAAAGTGCGACAATCATGAAAGTTCTTCCCACACATTGGCAGGTCCACAAATTTCAAGCATCTAATCTATTTGATAGCGAATTACCTCTAAATGATGATCATATTCTGGTATTGATAATCCAGCACATTCAGCTTCGGGTGATGGTGTGCTTGCATGTGTAGCAGAAGCACTAGCATATGATGATGGCTATATTTCAAAATAGTTTAGTTAATATATATAGTAAACATGTAATTTTAAATCAAATGCACTAATGAACGACATACCTGTCTCGGTTGTGGTATATTGTCTGGAGCTGGTGGTATATGTCCCATTGCCTCAAGTATTGCACGAACTTGCATTTGAACTTGACTTTGGATTTGAACTTGAAATTTTTCTTCTAGCTCGGCAGTAATTTGCGCACGCATTTGGTCATACTGCTCTTGAGGCACTTGATATTGTTGTCTTTGTCTAACCTTAGTTGGGCATGTTCCAAGTCCTCCCATCCTTACCCTGCCATGCCCATCTTTGCCTAGTATTTGAGTAAAGACATCCTCTAGCGAATCTGGAGTTTGTTCATCTGTGGGTATTTGTGACAACCTTTCATCCATTTGTTCCTCAAAAAACATTTCACAAGTTAGTTACATAAGTCGACAAGTAAAAGAAACAAAATATATCTACAACTTTCAAATTTTAGAAATACATACGATTACATATGAAGATGTAGAATCTACTATCTCTCCACTCTTTTTGGTGTGTGTCTTTTTAAAAAGGTTGATTCTATCTGGCTCATCTCCACTTTCAATAGTCATCTAAAAACATATATAAGATATGAAATATATTAAATATTTAAAGTTTAGGCATTACTAATTAAATTATCAATAAATATATATAACTAATATCCATTCTATTCTTACCTGGTGTCTAACCTGAGGATGTGATCGCCTACCGCTTGTGTGACCCATCTTTTGCTTATCTCGATTGGCACGATTTGTCACACTACGTTCCTACTTGTAATATGATATTAGAACTAAGCATAGATAATCCATCTGATATATCTACCCATACATAAATCATACATACCTGTGTTTGCTCACATCCCCAATACTCCACAAGAATCTTCCACTGTTCTGGGTCCACCCCAGGCGGTATTTTTGACAAACGAGCTGCATCTGTCTCATGGCAATCATAATGCCTCTTCAATGTGGCTTTGTATTCTCTCCATTTCTTGGAAGCATGTTGCAAGCAAATTGATTTCCATGTTGTGGGTACATCAGTGTTATCCTGCAATGATATCCTTATTAGAGTATAAAAGTTTAGAGTCAGATAACTAAGAATCAGAGATGTTATTTACTTACCAAGACCTCTTGCCAGATGCGCTCCTTATATGGTTCCATCCCCGGTGATCTCCAATCAGTAAATGTAAGGGGAGCAATACTCCTTACCATCACACCTAGTTGGGTTTCCAACTTAGTTGCCATCTCCCCAACTGGTTGTCCTTCAGCATCAAATTCAATATGAATCTTCTCCTTTCCCCACTTTGAAATTTGTCTTGATATTCCTCTTCCTTTCTTGGCAGTAGATGACATAGAGCTTGTACCTGCTAAAACATAATACCACAATAAATTCAAATTGAATTAGGAAAGAATAATAATTTTTGGTATTTACCTTGCTGACTATGTGAGTTTTGGGGGTTGGATTGTGAGTGGATCAAGTCCTCTTCGGGATGATGTAGATGTGGCGGGACTGGGTTTGGGTTTGGATGATGGGATGGAACTGATTGTGAATCATCGTGGTGTGAATCTATACTACGTGACATGGATCCAAATGGCCAACGAGTCTGCCTCTTAGGTGCCATCAATGTAATTGCCTATTATTGATTTGAATGTAAAAAACAATCTGTTAGCATATCAATTTAGGTTAAACAAAAATAACAAATCAAAACATAAAAAGCTAAAAACATAAACATATATACATACCACATCATTAAATATTATGCAAGGAAGACATATATATGCCACTTCAATATTAGAAATCATTATCATCACTGTGTGCAGTATAAGGAATGGAATTGTCGTCATCATCTGATATATCGACTAGCATACCATCCTCATCAGATTCTCCAGAAGAGTAGTCTTCATCAGATTCTCCTAACTCTGCATGTAAGGACTGATCATTGTTGATTTCAACATGATTACTAATTAAAGCATCTTCCTCGTCACAGCTCCCTACCACATTTCTTTTACCCATGTTATACAAATCTCTAGGTGTCATCTTCATGACAACGTACCATTCTTCATCAAGAGGATCAGCCACATACCACACTTGTGATGCTTGACTTGCAAGTATAAAAGGTTCGTCTGTTGGTTTATTCTCTTGATACATTAAACAATTAAAATTTACAGTTATGAAATTCAAACTGTCAACCTTCATCCCTCTGTTATTGTCAACCCAATCACACTTAAACAAAACAAATTTGAATTCGTTAGAGTATCGTATCTCAACAACATCTGTTAGGACTCCATAAAAGGTAACATCACCTATGATAGGACGTTTATCTTTTGAACTAGCATAACTTTCAGTATTTGCATTTAATAATACTCCACTGTTTTGAGTCATTCTTCTCCTTTCTCGACGCCTCGTGTGGAATTTGAATCCATTTACGATGTACCCAGAATACTTCCATGCCCATGAGTGAGGCCCAGCAGCTAATGTTTTCACTTCATTGGGTACATTGTGACCACTTACTTGCAATTCATAAACCTGTTTTGTAACATGTTTATAATTCATTACGCAAATAAATATATGCAAATTCTAAAATGAGTAGATATGGATGTTTAGGGTGTGGTGGCAGCATGTTAAGACTTACATGTTTTTGAAACCATGATGGGAAGTTTTCATGGTGTTTTTGTGTAATTTCACGATTGCTAGCACATCTTCTTTCCAATCTAATGGATTGTAAGTGTGTCCTGCATTGTATGCAAATGATAAGAATTATGAAATTAAAGTACACATTTTTTTTATTATGAAATAAAATTGATTAACCAGATTAAGTTATAATAATCTTACTCTCGATAAGATGAAATTGTACTACAATTTGCTAGCACATAACGATGGGCTTGTTGCAATGAAATCTCATCCAATGTGACTAATTTCCCCTTTTTTGGGATAGGTTGACCATGTGCACCCTCATAATTTCGAACCGGCCTATTAAACTTTGTTTCCACATCATCCAAATACCTTGCACAAAAAGTCAAACACTCTTCTGCCAAGTAACCTTCAGCAATAGATCCTTCTGGATGACTTCTAGTCCTTACATCCAACCCAAGTCTAACATTGCGACTATCTTCAGCGAATTTTGGATGTTGTTCATCAAAAGATTGCCAAGCTAATGAATCAGCAGGGTGCCTCATTATACCATCCTTTGTTCTACCTTCTTCATGCCACCTCATTAACGATGCTGTTTTGTTAGACATAAACAATCTTTGCAGTCTCGAAATCAAAGGAAAGTGTCGTACTTGTTTAGAAGCGACTTTTTTCATCTTCGTTATATCGTCGTCCACGTGCACCTCGTATTCTTTATACCTTGACTCTCCACAAAAAGTACATCTATCCAACTTTGATGCATCTTTCCAAAAGAGCATACAATTGTTAGGGCATGCATCGTACTTATAGTACTTAAAACCTAAATCCTCACTCAATTTCTTAGCCTCCCGATACGATCGTGGCAATGACACTCCTTCTGGAAATGCCTCATTCAACAACTCAAGCAACATATCAAATATTTTATCCGACAACCCACCCAATACCTTCAAGTGTTGTAAACGAACAATAAATGATAATGTCGTGAAGTTCTTACAACCAGGCCATAACTCTGTTTCTGCCTTCTCCAACAATTCATAGAATCTCGTAGCTTCTTCACTACTTCCAGCATTGTTTATGGGAACTCCATGTGCATCATGTATCATTCCCACCATATCATCTCCAATATTACATTCCTGATCTTGAAATTCTTCTCGACTATGACGAGGCACATATAACTCTCCATGAACCGTCCATATTATGTAATTAGTGTCAAACCCATTCAAAATGAGATGTTCCTCCACAACATCTCGTTTATGAAAATATCTGTTAACACATTTAATACACGGACAATATATGCTTGCCCCAGGAGACTTATGTCTATAGGCAAACTGAATAAACTCCTGAATTCCTTGTTCGTATCGAGGATCTAGCCTGTTTGATATGTTAATCCAACTCTTATTCAGCTCCATTAAAATAATTTATATATCAAACCTGCTAAAAATAAGGATTCAAAGATTGAATTATGCAACTTTTATAAGAATAATATAGAAAATATATACAAAATATTAGCACAGACAATTTCCCTCATCAAAAAATGAACGTGCCATATACAAAGATCTCTCTTGTGACAAAGACCATCAAGAGAATCAATAGCCATCTGTTAATCATGTCTTCTAATAGTGGAAATGGCAACCGATTCAAATCCCCTAGCTATATATATATATATATATATATATATTAATGGAAATGGTTCTAAGTTTGGTTCAAAGAACCCATTTCGTGGAAGCTGCGTACATTCATTGGGTCACAATTTCAATTTAATTGATACATTATTATTAAAAATTAAAGAGTTGTAGGTGTTTATGTCTACACGTGTATTTTTTAATTTTTTAATAAAAAAATAATAATTAAATTAAAATTTTATCTCTAATTTAGATAAATAATAGTACTCTTAAATATATTTATGTATGTATACAATTTTTGTATAAAATTACATAACTTATCTTTGTTCGGATGTTGAAATTATTATTGACATATTATTTTATTACATAATTCTATAAATAAAAAGAGTGAAAGCCATAGGGATATGAAAAAGAGTGAAAGCCATAGGGATATGAATCTAATTGCCATTACTTTCTTTCTCTTTGCTGCTTCTATGCTTTTCTTCAGAAATGAATATATCTAAAACTTCTTCTAGCCTCAGGTTTTTTCTAAGAGGGTGGGGTGTTTGAATTGTCTAAAGCACATCTGATGGGGACAAGCAAGTAAATTTTTGGGTAATTATTATTGTAGGATAAAATATAAAAAATAAAAACGTAATATATTTATTTTAGAAGATTTATTTCCTTCTCCATTTATTTATTTCCTAAGTAGCTCTAGAGAGATTGTGTTTTCATGCTAGTTAAGATATAATTCTCTTTTTAATATATTTCTTAGTTAGTCAAAATTTTTAATTTATGTAAATCTTTTAAAAATGTATTATTCAAAAGATCTAATCATTTGAATTTGAATATTAAGAATTGATTTGAGTTTTCGAGAATAAATATTTCTCTTATTCTTCTTTTTAAGTTTTATGTACCAACATTTGTGTATAATGTAAGGATGAATAAACAAACAAATACATAGAGAAAGAATTAAAAATCATCAATATACAATTAAAGACAAATTAATGAAGGAGGTTGGGCTGATAAGCTAAGTTAGTTGACTTTTTTGTCGACTAGTTGAACCATCGAGTATATGCATTATAAATCAAGTGACATAAGAGTTTCAAGTGTTAAGGAAAAAGCTTGATGTTTAAAGTTATCCCGCATGTGAGTGTAGTTTCCACCTGTTGCTTGGCTGGGAGGTGATTACAAGAGTGGAAGAGATCCCTACCATGCATACCCCCAAACCAATTCTTATATAAAATAAACCATACCTAAATAAGCCACCACCCCTCACTTCACACTAAATAAACCATACCTAAATATAAGGACTGAGAAATAATATATATATATATATATTATATATTATATAAAATTGGAGTTGTATGTTTATATAATATACTAAAGGAGTGGACTGTTAAAAAAATAATAAATAAGTAAATAAAATTCATTAAGTAATATTTAATAGTTACAGTTTAGTTTTTAAACAAACTACTGAATATATTTAATAGGCCTAAAACATGCATAAGCCACCAAATAAGAAACTAGCTGTTACAGAGGATATATAAGTTGGATAAGAAACTACTGCAAACGTATTTTTCATTGGATATATAAGTTGACATGATCTGTATATGATTATATAAAATTACCAGTTTATTGAGAAGCTAGCTGTTACCTAATACCTGAAAAAATAAACTAATCCTCACTAAAGAATTAATTGAATTGACTAAATCTTCGTGGGATCGATTAAAAAAAAAGTGTGAACAGGAGTTGATTTAACAATTTAAAATAGTATCCAAGCAACCAAAAGTCTTGAGTTCAGATTTAATTAATCTCACCACCCAATTAATTAACTATTTAATTGTGAACAGGAAAGTACTTAATTAACTAGAATCTCTTAATTTTTAATGAACCCGATTAAAAATTGTGGCTGGCCAGGTATAACAGTGGCAAAGTCTCATTCTTGTTTTGCCCAAGTCCAAGGTAGCTCATCATCGCTAATTGCATCTATAAATACAGACACCAACTTAGCCTATAAATGCAACCAAAATCAAAGCACAAAGCACAAGCATATCATAGCATCACCACTAACTGGTAAAACAAAATCAAAGCACAAAGCACAAGCATATCATAGCATCACCACTAACTGGTAAAACAAAATCAAAGCACAAAGCACAATCAAATCATAACATAGATGATGCTACTGATCTGGAACGGAGAAACAGAGGATCTGGGATAACACGCAAGATTCATACGTATAGAGATACATTATACACAAGCTGGAGACAAACCTGATCAAGGAAGAACAACTATCGCGGAGCAATCGAACTGTAATTTACCCCAATTCCAATCACCACTTCTCTGGTTGCATGTGCGACTGATCAGTGAGCGAGGGAGGGCGAGGCCGAGGGCGATAGCGCCTGAGAGTGAGCGAGGGAGGGCGAGGCCGAGAGCGATAGCGACTGAGAGTGAGCGAGGGAGGGCGAGGCCGACTGAGAGTGAGCGAGGGAAGGCGAGCCGAGGCGAGCGAGCGAGGGAGGGCGAGCCGAGGCGAGCGAGAGAGCGAGGGAGGGCGAGGCGAGGCGAGCGAGGGAGGGAAGGCGAGGCGAGCGAGGGTGATCGAGGGAGGCAGCGAGGCGCGAGGGTGATCGAAGGAGAGAACCGGTTAGGGTTTGCAGGGGGGGATTTTGGAAGAAATCGAAGGGGTTAAAGGACGCGCGCGGGGATTATATAGATACTATCCCCGGCGGTTTTATAACCGCCGGTGAAGGGAAAACATAACCGGCGGTTTAAAAACCGCCGGTTATGGTCAAAATCACCGGCGGTTTTATAAAACCGCCGGAGATGTGTATTCTATAACCGGCGGTTTTATAAACCGCCGGTCATGTTGACTCCATAACCGGCGGTTCTAAAAACCGCCGGTAATTCTAACGTTTTACCAGCGGTTTTTAAAACCGCCAGTAATGGTGATGTTTTCCCGACAGTTCATAAAACCGCCGGGAAAACTTCGCCGGCAATACCACTTTCCCTTGTAGTGATTAGAGTTTAATTTATATTATATTTATAATTTAAACATAAATATATAATATATTATATAGTTTTACTTTAATAATTAATTAATCACTACCTTTAATTTAATACAAGACTAATGTGTGAGTTTTTCAATATTAATTAAGATTTAATATATTATATTTTCAAGACTATGGAATAAAATTAATGCATAGTGAAATAATAATAAGTTAAAATTTATATTTTCAATGTTTTGTTATCATTTAAGGAATTAAATTTCAAGAGAATTTTTAATTAGTATTGAAAAACCCATGCTTGCTCATGTTTAGAAGTTTTAATTTATATTTATATTTATAATTTATAAATAAATATATAGTATAATAAATAGTTTATTTTAATAATTAATTAATTAATCACTATTTTTAATTTAATACAAGATTAATGCATGAATTTTTCAATACTAATTTATATATATATAAAAATAAGATAGTCATTGCATATAATTGACTCACATAGTTTATTGCCTAAATTGTTCTATTTTTTTTTTCTAAGCTATTGCTCTGCTTACATTCAATTTATTGAATATAGCAGATTCTATTGCATCAAAAAATAAATTATTCAATTTATTGAATATAATAGATAAATATTTAGGAATCTTTATCTTTATATATATATATATATATATATATATAAGTAAGATAGTCATTGCACAAAGTTGACTTACACAGTTTCTTGTTTAAAGATTTGTGGAATTAATAAAATTTGCATTAAATCTGTCAAAACTGTTATTTGCTTCTAAAATTTGCATTAAATTTATATGGATTTTTCAATGCTATTAATTAATCAAAAATAAATATTTTATGTTATATCTTCTCATCAATTAACAAAACAAGGAAATATGTTTAAAGATTAGTCACACTTAATTTAAAATAAATTTACTTTTTTGCATGAGAAATCAAGATTTGAAAATTCAAATATAAACTTTTGAGATATAAATGATTAAAACAAGGAAACATGTTTAAAAGTAATTCTCTTTTAATTCAAAATAAATTTACTTTTTACATAAGAAAGAAATACATATATCAAAATATAAAAATTTAAATTAAGTTTTTGAGACATAAATGATTAAAACAAGAAAATATGTTTAAAAGTAATTCACCTTTAATTCAAAATAAATTTAATTTTTGTATAAGAGATGAATACATTTATCAAGATATGAAAATTTAAATATAAACTTTTGAGATATAAATGATTAGAACAAGAAAATATGTTTAAAAATAATTCACCTTTAATTCAAAATAAATTTATTTTTTACATGAGTAGAAAATATATTTATATCATAAAAATATTTTTGTTAATCATCAAAATTTAATTAATATGAGCAAGTTGGCTCAACAATAACTTTTTTAGATGTTAAACGATAATTTTATTTGCATATACTATAATAATTTTTTTAATATGCTTCATTCATCAATCTTGTTCATGAGGACCTAGAGTATGTTTTACCCTTAATTTTTTTTATTTAAATGATAATTTTATCTGCGTATAGTAATATGTGGATTTTGGATTATTAATCACTATTTTTATTTGTCATCTTTGTCACTTGTGTGGTGCTTCAAGTGGGATGCACCAATGACTTATTTTTAGTCTATTGGCTATAGTAAAGTTATTAGTTTATGAAAAGTAATTAAGTAATCAATTTAAGTATCCATTAATTAATTACTCTTTAATCACTAAAGTTTGAAATGCTCTTTTCTCAAATCAGAATATATATATTTTTAAAGTTTTATTATAATTACAAAAATTAAATTTCAAGAGTATTATTTATTCAATATTTTGAAGAAGCGGGGGAGAGCATTATAAAAAATGTCAATTTTCAATAATTATATATACTTAGATTAACTGTGTTATTTTTAAAAATTTCAGTAATAATTTCTAATAAAATATTATTTATATGATGATTTAATAATAATCAATTAACTTTCATAAATGATTATCGAAATCATCTATTGTGATTACAGTTACGGTTTAACACTAGTAGTTTAAAACAAAAGTGCAGCTAAACCGGATCGGACTTACAATCAGTCAACTACAAATACAGGTGAACACGTAGGCCCCCTGCACATCATGGCTTGGCTTAGCTTCTCATGTGGCAAAATCCATCCTCAATGGTACATTAACATTACCGCCACCAGTCTTACTCGTTCCTTTTCCAAGTTCGATAACTTTAAGCTCTTTTCTGAATTACGACAAAAGCTCAAGCTTACGTCTGTGGCAATAAACAACAGAGCAATTATGGTGTCACACCCAGGCTGGTTGAAACCAATGCCCCAACCCAAGGCCACCAATCGACAAGCCTACATGTCTCCGTATAGGATGCGATAAGCAGCTCCAGAGGCCAATAGAATAAAAAGCCTAAAAAGCAAACGCCTCTTTTAAGTCGTGAACTATTAATTAGTTGCCCAATACAATGAGGATGTTCTCTATCCTATTTGTGTGTAAGTGATGCATACAAATTACGAAAGAATGTAGAAAGCCAAACACCAAGTAATTGCTGACTTTCTGAACCACCAAAACCTAAAATAGATGGCATAGTTGTAAAGATATTAGAAGGACCATATATGATTTCACATTACTTACATGTATCAGCAACAGAACCATACAGTATAAACATGAGTAGGTATGACTTATTTGTTTAATACATCAGGAGCATTCTTCCTAGAGTTGACAACAACTGGAGAAGATAAACAACCTAGTTTATCTGAAACTAACAACCTTTCCCTTTGTCTACTATCTTTCCCTTCCTTAGGTAGCTTTGTAGATGATGATCCAAATATCTGCACGATTAAGCTTCCACCTAGAGGACAAAGAGCAAAAAAGACAAATTGATATTTGCAATTTTTAACATAATCGATTATCAGCAGCATTAGTCAACAATAGTTGCGGTTATTTTCTCCAACTCCAAGTTAATAGTCCTAGTAAAAAAAACTTCAAATTCTATTATCGTAGTTCATAAAATATACTAGTATAGGGTTATTTCTTAAATCAAACAAACATAACCAGGATATTAATCAGCAATTAAAATGTGAACTCTTTGGATTAGGATCAACCTTCAATAAACAACAGATATATAATGTGGGCAAAATCCTCTGGATGTCATTCCGTGCATGGCTCACAATTCCTTGATGTCTTAGTGACATGTAAGCATACACAGTTTAAGCCTAATTATCAAAGACATATAAGACAACTATAATTTGTTTTTTTTTTTTTGTTATGGTGTTTTCCTTTCTGGTAAACAATCACATAATTGAAATTTGCACTCGTGTTTAATACATTTTTACCAGGTTCACAATTCCTCTTCATGTGTGCGCATCTCTACGTGTTGATCGCTGATGTGTTCGGAATTAGGATTTGTAGACAGAGACGAATAAAAAGAATGAAATAGATATCCTCATAAACATATTAAACTAAATGTACATTAAGCAATTTCATTTCCTTTCCATTCTCCTTTTTGTTGAAAAAAAGTATTTCCGAGAGCATAGTCTTTGGGTATGCACAAAATATCGTCTTGCAAATTTTATGGCACCTATTTGTCTGTTTATTGATAAAGCATGGGCAAGTAAACAAAGCTGACAAAAAGCTAAAGCAAAATAAGCACAATATCGGAGGGCCATAGCAAACAAACATTAAAAATCTGAAGATATCAGACCACCAACAAATGTGTGTTAAAGTTTGATGAATTCAATTTAAAATAAAATAAAATAAAGACCAAATGAAGAACATAAATATTATCCTACCTAGAACAAGAGCAGCACCAATCCATCCAGTCATGCCCCACCTTTCATCAAGAAGAACCCATGCAAAACCAGCACCCCACACTGGCTCTAGGCCGTAAATAATTGCAGTTTCGGTAGCTGAGACATCACGCATAGCAGCCATCTGTAAGACAGTCAAATCCATCTTAGCAGTCATTGCCAGACATCCCAACGAGAATCTACAGAGTATTTTAATCAAAAAATTATGCCGTAACATCTTAACATCTCCAATCTTATTTCCCTCTGTTTACTCAACATTTGGGCCAAAGTTCATTTCACCGTATCAAAACACTCAAGTTGCCACAGATTTCATTAAAATTAAAAAATGTATATCAAAATCAACACCCCCCCCCCCCCCCCCCTTGTTTGTGTATTATTTATAGTCTCTTCATGGTTGTAAACAAACTGGGGAATAGGTTTTATTGAAAGGAAAAAAGAATCATAATATGCTCATTGATTGGAATCTTAATTTCTACCAGTCAAGTTGATTAAGCTATGTGATACTAATAATTCGGTCCAATGTTTTCTCATTGAAGTGCTTTCTTATTAGGGGGAAAAAGGACATATATAGTATCATTTCTGAACAAGCAAAAAAAGTGCGTATATAATAAACAATAATCTATGGATGGCAGGGCTCCTCTCCTGAAAAAATATAGTTAAGAAATGACATTCATATTCCAAGAAATATCTTCCTATATGATTAACTTGAATAAATAGTATAAGAAATTATTTTTAATATTGAATATTTAATTGTTAAAATGAAAATAATATTAAAAGGATTGTAGATGTTAACAATAACGTATAAAAGTTGATATTTCCATACCACGTGTTGGAACATCCAGAATACCACATATTCCATTTAACATATTACAGCAATCCACATTCAGGTAACATATATCTTAAGTCACCTATGTCCTTTTCAAAATCTGTGATTTAACTTGACAAAAACAAAACAAATTTCCTCAGTTTTCTATTTGCCAAAATAGAAAAACATTTCAAAATTCAGTCATGTGGAATAAATTGGTCACTGTAAATGGGATAATAAGTGAAGAAAACAGTTATGTATGTTGCATGAAACCAAGTTATAGGTGTAGGATGAGGAAGGTAGGAAAATTAGTTACATATTTTTCTTAAATACATAATTCAATTGCTCACATCGAAATAGTCTATGAAAAATAGAACATTGTCTGTTATGCCTAAATAAGAGCATTAGTATAGTTTTACAATGAATTGTACTACGTATTTATTGGCGCATGATTCCCCAACTCTCCACCCCCTCCCCCACAATAAATAAATAAAAGAAACATGTATTTCTTGGAAGTATATTCAACTAAATAGATCAAACACATACCTTATAAGTGTCATGTGTTGACAGTGGAACTCAGAATACATGCAGCACTGTTATTGATGTATGACAATAACAGAAACACTCCTAGAAGAATAGTGTGCTAAAATTACCAAGATGCAACAACAAATGGTTCTAGTTTTAGGTATAATTTCAATTAGTTAATGGAGGCCATGGGGTAGCAAAAATATGGGATATTGAACTTCCATTCTACTTTTAAATCTGATTTCAATTAGTTACAAAGGCTAGAATCATTAAAATATGGGGTTCCAGCGTTTCGGAAAGTGAAAGAAAGCGTGTATATATATATATATATATAAGTTCAATAATGGAAGAAGAGTTAAACAACACTGTTGAAATGTAACTTAACTAGGATAGTCATGGAGTCTTCCAAGCACTAGGGAAAAGTAATTGTGGTGGCAAGTGATTTGGTAAAAAGTGCTTGAAATAAATCTCAGGGTCTTCTAGACTAAAAGTAAAGAACGAGATATTTTCTCTGAAAGAATACACCTCGTATCAAACCCAAAATTGTGGTTCCAAGTACATACATAATATTTTGAATGTGAGCATTTTCTTTTTTCCTTTCTTTCTTCTTGTGAAGCCTAAGTTTGGTATGCAGACTCAGATAGTCAACTTTTTGAGAACTCCTATATCAGTAAATCATGTTCATCCTATGTCTGTAAAGCACCCACACCAGGAACTTAATACCATGCTGGAAGATACAAGATGCAGGATATGTGTCTCCTGCTAGCTGGACATGCACTAACAACAGAAGAGTTGTCACAACACTATGCACGGCAGTATATATTCCACTTATGGATCAAGTAATCCCCTTAACAATTGCTAGTATTTAAGGTATTACTAAGATGGTCCCATGTTCAAATGAAAGAGGAGGGCTGCGTGAAGTAGATGACAACCAATGTCAAAACCATCCAATCTTCCAACATGAATTCTGAACACAGTGATTAACAAGCTAAAATTCATGCAGCAGCACCACCGAATGGGATTAAAGCTTGGTTGTGTTATATATATATATATATATATATGTAAGTGTGTATATCATGCACGGAAGAATCATTTTAATATAAAGTGCCAGATAATCAAAATAAACACAATATTTTTTTAACAAATACAAAAACTACAAAATCTAAAACACAAAAACATAAAATGACTAAACAATCATACTCAAGTGAATGAAAATTCGGTTTACTAGACACACTTTGCTTGTTTTACAAAATTCAGATTATTTTTCTTTTTTTGCCTTAACTAATAACTCGGTTTACTAGACATACTTTTCATGTAGCAGCACCACCGAAGGATTTTTCATTTAGTAGATTAAAAAGGTTTTTCATTCAAGGAAAATATCTTCTAATCTATTCTGGTTTCGTTATCTCAAGTTCTTTGTTCAGGCACTGCAAAAGACCAAGAATGCCAAGAACCTACAATTCAAAGTATAACATTAACAAAAAAAAGGTCATTAAAAACAAAACAAAAAAATTCCATAAAAGGAATAAAAAAATCGCCTGTGCAACAGTGGGAACTCATGAGGCAACCACTGTGATTTCAGCCTTTATAAAATTAGGCGGGAACTTCCAACTATGATGAGATCACAATGCCCCATTCCACGAATGTGATGGTCACATAGGCCCACTTATCTAATAACTCCGTAATGTTGAAACCCAAATATTTGTAGAAGGTCTTTATAGGTCAATTGCATTTAGTGATTTATAAAGAACAGCAACAAACTAAAACGCCAAAAAGGACAGGGAGATAAGAATGCATCTTTATTCAAAGTTAGAAGTCGGAGGGTAGAAAAAAAAAAAAAGCTTTTACCTCTACCCATAAGCATAACCCTGTTGAAAACATGCCAGTATAAAGTGCAGGAATCCATGGAAATGCTGTCATCCAGTCCCAAAACATTGCCCATGTCCAAGATGAGGAACTGGTTTCCTGGACGCCACCAAACCAATCTCCAACAAAGTACCACAAAGTTGATAAGACAGCAACAACAGATACCTGCATGGAATAGTTTCTAATCATATGCAGGGAAATTGATTAGCTGGAACATTTGTTTTCATGTTAACCTGCACGGCTTATGGAGAAGTTTATGAATGAAACATTGGGTATGGTAGCTTACACATGGCTAACTAACTAACCTCATATCCAAGAAGTGCTAGGAAATTTTCTCTCTCAGTACTCCTTGAAATATGCTCTGTTCTTAGCATATGAACCCCAAAAAATACTGCACTCATAAAGTTCAACAAATCTCCAACCTGAAATGAGTTCACGGAGGACATGAATAACTTACATTAATATGAAGAGGAACCAGCTACTTTAAGTTAAACTCCTTGGTAATTCTCACTGTTCTTTCTTATTAGCTTGTGCTACAAAATACAATGAAGATCAATTGGTACGGACAAAATACTTACACTTGGAGGTGATCCACTGGCTTCCAGCATTGCAACTCCTAAGACGGACATTAGAGCTCCAAACCAGGTACGGGCAGGAACGATTGCCCCTAACATACCATCAAGCAAGGGAACAACAATTACCTGATTAATTCAACTAATCTTAGTCAAATTTGCCACCGACTCCCATGACCAAGACACTGTTAGTTAATAGAGTAGTTAAATGAAACTTTGAGAAGTTCTCTTACAGTGAACATGGAAATAAAAGATGCACGTCCAGCATCTGAGGTAAGCAGTCCAAGTGCCTGCATTAGATAGCCTAAACTGACCCAAAATCCCAACTCAATCCCACCATTACGAGTTTGAGCATCACCTCGTGCTCATAAAACAAATGGAAGAAATGGAAGAACTGATATGACAAATCGCACAACAGTGAAGGCTGCTGGATCCATGATACCTTCAATCTCTTTGACAACTGGAATATTACTGGCTACATGGAACAAATACCTATCTTAGAAATTCTTGAATCCTGCACTGCAGATTTCAAATTATATTTTTACAATATGATACATCAGTATACCTAAAATACAAGGAATGTTCTGCCTGAATGTTCAACAATGAATATACCAAGCATTACTAGCTAAGTGGGTTTTACCAATCCATGGAACTTTTAGTTTGTGTTGAAAAAGGAATGGAACCAACATTTGTAATAATTCCAGAATCACATGTAGTAATTTTTGGACATAAAAATTGTATAATTTGATGGATTATCTAATTGGGGAACGACTTACTGCCAATTAACAAATGACGGAAGGAAGTCACACTCATTCTAAATTTCTACTCTGCTAGAGCTTGTAATAATACAAATGATCCCACCACATCACAAACCTTTGGATATCACACAAAAATGATTACTCTATGTTCAACTGTACCAAAAAGGCGACTCCTAGTAGAAGTTATAGAATTATTTCAAGTATTTCAGTCAGAACAGCCTGGAACATTTTTAATTTTTTTATTTGCTTATGATTTAGCCTGGTTCATATATTTAAGGTTTAGCAAGGTGTAACAATAAGATGAGGACATGCATGTGACCTTGAAGGGTATAGCAGTTACAAAACCTGCAAAATATCTCCACAACAGTTCCTGTCAAATTCATGGAACCATGCGAATAATGAAAATATAACATATATGAATGGTGATGTAGGGCCAGGAAGGAAGAGAAAATAAAAATAAAATCTTTATGTTGTTTCCAGTTATTATCTCTTACCTGGTTGGATATTTAGAAAATTTCATATAAAAAGCAATGGTTTATGTCAGTGCAATGTTAATATATCAAAAAAGGGCAAGATGCAAGGTTTCTATCATCTAAATGTGAAGAATCTGTAAGCCACTGGACCAATTTTGGAATTTTAGATTTCATATTTAAGACATTCCCTATATTCAGCTCAAAAGGGTTGCAAGCCTAGCTAAACTATTGCCTGAATATGGATTTCTAATATAATCCTTGGGAAAATGATATAAGCATGCCCCACCTGGATGGAATCACAACCCCTTTTCACATGAGCAGGGGTAAACTGATAAATCAATAGGTCCTCTTAGTAGAACTACAACCTCCCTATCAAATAAGCCAGCCTTAATGAGCAAGATAGGAGGCTTGGGGAACCTAAATGTTTGTGGAATTAGTGATAATAAGCCTGTTATGATTAGGGAGGTGATGACCATGCTTGAATTGATTTGATGTAATCATATTTATCTAGGAGTTTTTATCTTTTGTTGGTAAATTAGGATAATTTATGTCATCTCGCTGGAAAAACTGACAAAGTTCTTAATACCTGAGACCCCATCATACATTTCCAGGGAAAAGGAAGGACTGATGACAAATATACATACATACATATTACTGAATATATTGCAGATTGGATTTGGCTCGTGCACATCAACTTATAAAAGACCAAGCTCGAGTTCCTACAGAATAGCATTTAACTATAACAAGTTTGTCAAACACACAACTCAATTCAGAAAACTCGACGCCCAACTTAGTGAGGTTAACCACGTGGATCTCTATTTTGAAGTAGGCTCTAGTAAAGGCCATAGACAGTCCCAAGCTGCAATACAATGAATAAGCCGAGAGCACAAAATGGACATCATCACACAGAAAAGGCTAGCAAACACTGAATTCAACAGAAGGACCTGGTCTGGTAACTACTTGGTACTCCTGTTTTTCCTGCAATAGATTATGTCACTCATAATCTCTTAATCAAGATACGGCTCAAATCCAAATTAGAACAACAATGAAACGAACAGAACACCATCATAAAACCTCACATTTTTCCTAAACCTTCAATGTACAGCCAAGATGCTGAAAACAAGCAGCTTGGTATGAAAATCGTTATAAAAATTGAAAATCTAATATCGTACACGAACAGTGGTAATACAGTGCAAAAAATCAGCAAAAGGGCAATTGCGAAAAGAAAATAACTGAAAGGTTACCATAAACAAAGGTGGTGACATTGAGCAGAATGATGCTCCTGATTTTCCTGGAGTTGAACAAGGGCCTTCGCCGCAAAGATCGCCTCCCAAGCAACGACTTGAAACTCAAAGTCGGCTTCCGTCGCGAGCGAGGGCAATTTACAGCGACAGAAGACTCGTTCTTTGAATCATCTCCAAATGTCAGTGATTTGCTTGCTCTCTTCTTCATATTATGACTAGATTGACAAACCGAAGAAGAAGCATCGGCAGAGGATGTGGCGATTGGGGGCTGCTGTCTGCTGATCGTACAACGAACTGTTAAGATGGATAATGAATTGAAAGAAGAAGAGGAAGAAGTGGACGAAATTGAGAGTTTCATAGGAGAGCAGGCGGCTGCCGGCTTCCATGGCCATCTCCTTGGCTGTGGTGAAGCCATGGTTGAGCATCCCCTAGCGTTCACACATTGGTGAAATTATACGCCAACGCTGTTCACCTGGTCAGAGATGATCTGATAGATTTGTCAATCTTTCTTTCCCCATTTTCTTCTCTTTTCCTTTTTTTTTTTTTTAATGAATATTTTCTTAACAGTCACCCATCGCCTGCGCCTTGGCACCGTTTTCCCGTTGCTGAGGCGAGGACTGTACCGATTCACCACTTGATGGTTGGTAACTTGGCACTTGGCAAGCTATGGGCATTACAAAGTTCACAAGAATCTTGTGTTGTGAGATATACAATACAAGCAGCAAATTTTTATATTTTAATGTTTGTTATAATAATTATTAAATTTTTATTTTTCTTTTAATTCAATTCATTTTTTTTTTATTTTTGTATGAATTTTTAAAAAAAATTAATATGGTATGCATTATTATAAACCTTGATTGTAGGGGTTTATATTAATTTTAATATTAAGTTCTTTTTGAGTTTATATTATTGTATATTACATCATTTTTTATGAACAAAATTTAATAAATTTTTTAAAAATAACTAAATTATAATTTAACAATTTTTTATCATGATTATTATCAAAAATTAAAGTACGTTTTTTATTGTTTCAATTTTTTAAAATATTTTCAAAATTTTTGAAAATGAAAATAAGCAATCAAATAATGTCATTTTTTTAATTTTATTTTTAAAGTAATAAAATTAAAAATAAAAATTTGAGCAAAGGAGTTTTAAGAATTTTCTTATGAAAGAAGGTGTTAAATAAGATGATTTAAAATGCATTAAAATGATTTTTATCATTTATGTTTTCCATGTATATTCTATTTGCACATTTTCTTATATACAATTGGGTTTTATTGTACTTACATTTAAATATGTATATATATAATTTGTATTTAATAAATTGTGATAATTAATATTGTAACGCCCCGTAAATGCCAATTTAATTTAATTTTGGGGTAATTTAAATTAAAAGAAATATTAAAATAATTTGTTGTGATTTAATAAAATTTACTTATGTGATTTTAAGGAAATAAGAAATTAAAATAATTAATTAATTTGTTTTAGGAATTTCTGGAATTATAGGAAAATTAAAAGAAATTCAATAATGGGATTTTCAGAAATTTCGAGAGTTAATGTAATTAATTAAGTGGGTGATTGTGTGATTAATGGAAGTTTAGGGGTGCTGGCGTGAATCGCGGAAGAGGCCAAAAGTCACATTAAATATAACTTAAAACATATATAGGTTAGATGCGAGCGTGGGCGCGGGCGGTTCGCGCGCGAGGCGGCCAGGCAGCGGGCGCGGGATCGAATCCGCGGGCGAGCAGGCGCGAGGCAGTGAAATTCGGCCAATTTTAATTCAGCCAGGCGTCCAAAAACGACGTCGTTTCGTCAATGGCGGTGGCTCCCAGTGGCTGGCCCGCGCGCTGCCACGTGGCCGCGCCTCAGCCGCTCGTTTTTGGCCGATTTAAGCCCGATTTCGGGCGTTCTTTTTGCATGCGAACAGTAAGGAATTACAGAAAAGAGCAGCAGCGTGCGCGAGAGAAATTTCTGAGATTTTGGGGCTTCAAAAATTGGATTAAACTCCGTTTAATCCCTGATTTAATTATCCAGGTATGTAGAGCAGTTAGTAATTAATATTCTGTACGGTCAGAATTTCGTTTTGCGTCCAATTTTATTAATTTTGGCAAATAATTGGGATATTGCAGTTTGTATAATTTTTACTACTTTTGGACCCAACGAGCCTAAGGATATCTCTGATAAGGCAAGTTCTTCTTACCTATCTCGTCGTTTCTGTCGTTGGCGATTTATTGGGCCTCCCTTCGTTTGTTTCGGCCATTAATTAATTATGAAGTTTTTGAACGGTTAGTTTAAGATTTAATTTATTAAATGGATCTCGTGGGTTTTATTCGTTGGTTGCCTGCGGGGGTTTGTGCCACCCCCCTGCCTGTTGGGAATGATGCCGTACTCACCCGGGGCTAGGTTCTTAGCGGTTCGGGTATTAATTGGATTTTTGGTCATTTTCTGGCTGGAGCGGTTGTGCAGTGGGGGCTAGGATCGATGGTTCGGTGACGGAGTGACTGTCGTACGGACTACCTTAGGCCGCCGGCGAGTCTCTCCTACCCACTGACCGTTGACCGGAGCCAGGCACTGCTAACTTGCTTAGCCGTTATGTGATTATAGCATGCCTGCTTATATTTTATTCTCGTTGCATGGCTTGATGTGCACATGGGTACGGGCTGCATGTTGGGATTAACATGATTTGGTTATGCTTGGTCACGGGCATTTTAGCTTGATTATGATGCATCCAGCACGGGCATATGCATCGTGTGTGGCTTACTATATGGGCGGAGCATGGCCTGATGCTTGGATGTATGGGCGCCTGGTATCACGTTGATGCTCACTACGCCATTGCATTTTATGTGCATTGCATGGCTACTGATAGTATTTAGTTCTCGGACGGGAGTACCGTTCCGAGGGAGCCTATGGCTCGGTTGTCGGGAGTACCGACGTGGATACGGGTGACGGGAGTACCGCCCCGGGACAGTGCGCACAGGTTTGTTGAGGATATTGTTGCCTTCCAGGGCAGCGGCAGGTTGGTATGGGACTTGGGTGCCAGGTGTCTTGTGTGGGCCCCAAGGACCGGTATGTGCTTTCACTATACTGCACTGTTGTGTTGTAGCGTCTCATGACTTGTGTGTACTTGTGGGGCTGTGTTTGGGATGGTCTCTTCTTTTATTTATAGCCTTTCATTTCTTATAAACTTGCTGAGTCTTGCGACTCACCTTGCTTTCCATCATTCCAGGTAAGGGTAAGCAAAGGCCGAGGGCGAGGATCGTTCCATTTAGCAGCCGGCCGTGTTGGTAAGGTGTATAGTTAGCTGCCCCCGTCATCTCTGATGTTTTGCTAGAGTCGCTGTCTTTTATTTTTGACTGTGCCAGGTTGTCATTTGTACCTCCTATTGTTGGCACAGGGTCTGTATGTATTTTTATATACTTCATGACCGCTGTATCAGCGGGGTGCTTGTGGGCATGCATGTTTACCGTTTTGCTTCCGCTGTTAAATTTCTTATTTATGCATGCCAGGGCATTTCTGTCTTTTGTCTATTCCTCTTCCCTTCTGTGAGCGCACTCGTTCGGATAGACCGGGTGGTTAGGATATCCGGGCGGGGGTGCTTACAATGTTGGTATCAGAGCGTCATTAAGTCTAATTGGGGGACAAGTAACTGTACACCAAGGCTGTTAGGTAGAGTTAGAGTGTTAGGACGTGTCTGTTATTTCGAAATGCGTTCTAATTAAATTGGGTTGTCTAGGTATCATGGACGCACGACGTGGGCGAGGTCGTGGTAGACCGTCGGCACGAGGTAGAGGACACCTTGTCCCTACTCCGGAGGTTCAGGCTACAGGTGCGGGAGAGCAGAGACAGCCAGGACCACCAGATATGCAGGAGACATTAGCGGGTATTTTACGAGCTGTAGATGTACTGGCAGCATCTCAGTTGCGACAGGAGCGCAGACATGATGATAGGACCGCTACGGCCCAGGCGTCGCATTCAGGTACGTCGGGAGCAGGGGACGGTTCAGGTGCTACAGTGCTTAGAGATTTTATGGCCTTGCGACCACCAGAGTTTAGTGGAGGCGCTGATGCGACGGTGGCTGAGGATTGGTTACTAGCGGTGGAGAAGCATTTGAGATCCATAGACTGTGCAGAGGCCCACAGAGTTCGGCTGGGGACTTTCTTGTTACGAGGTGACGTCGAGCGGTGGTGGGAGACCACCAGACAGAGATATGGCGATGGAGGTCCGTCATGGGCACAGTTCGTCGAGGCGTTCAATGAGACCTATGTACCAGCTTGGATCAGAGAGCAGAAGGTGTTTGAGTTCATTGAGTTACAACAGGGCAGTAAGACAGTTACGCAGTATGAGACTGAGTTCGTGGCATTATCTCGTTATGCTCCTGAGTTAGTGACCCCTGAGTCGCGTCGAATTAGCAAGTTTCAGAGGGGGTTACGACCAGAGATCCGTCATGCCATGGCTGGTATTGAGGCCCCTGACTTTCCTACGGCTGTTCAGCGAGCCCACGCGGTGGAGAGGGATCGACTGGAGGCCCGAGCAGAGCAGTTAGTCTTGAAGGGTGCAGGGAGCAGCGGTAAGAAGAGGAAGTGGGATGCAGGCAGCCAGAGTTCGGGATTTCCACAGTGCCGGCAGTGCGGGCAGAGACACCAGGGGCAGTGTCGGGAGGTACGTCGAGATGTATGTTATCGCTGTGGTCAGCCGGGGCATTTGAAGAGAGACTGTCCACAGGCGCCTAGACCGACTACACCAGCCCCACCAGCTACACCGGCCACAGGGCAGGAGATTATTTGTTTTCGCTGTGGACAGAGGGGCCACCGAGCGAACAGGTGCACCCAGCCAGCACAGAGTGGAGGGCCACGGACTGGAGGTGTGGGGCCCAGACCAGTTCAGAGACAGTCTGCACCTAGGACGCAGGGTGCAGGAGCACCATTACCTCTTCCAGCAGCACAGCGCCCAGGACCTACAGAGAGAGTTCAGATGCAGGGACAGGCATTTGCAGTGTCAGCGACCGAGGCAGCTGAGAGCAGTGATATAGTGCAAGGTATACTTACTCTCTATGGCCATGACGCACGTGCCCTATTTGATACATGTTCCACCCACTCTTTTATAGCACCCCATTTGTTGCATAAGATCCCAATCCCGTGTAACCCCTTACCATATGATTTATCTATTTCAACACCGGGAGGGACGGTGTTGTTGGGGAGTGAGATGGTCAGGGATTGCGAGATAGGGATTTACGACCAGGTATTTGTGGGGGATCTTGTTGTTTTGGCGATCCAGGATTTTGACTTACTGTTGGGTATGGATTGGCTCTCTCGGCACTATGCTCGGGTTGATTGTCGTCGGAAGGTAATATCATTTGAGCATCCGGGGAGACCAGTTGTTACATACCGGGGTGTGAAGCCAGTGGTGACTACACCGATGATATCGGTTATGCACGCCGAGAGACTTATTCGACGTGGGTGTGAAGCCTACTTTGCGTTCGTGACCGTGATAGCGGGGGAGAAGAAGGAGTTGGCTGCCTATCCTGTGGTGCGAGACTTTCCAGATGTGTTCCCAGATGAGTTGCCGGGACTACCACCGCACCGAGAGATTGATTTTGCGGTCGATCTGATGCCAGGTACGCAGCCTATTTCCAAGACTCCTTACCGTATGGCTGCCAATGAACTGAAAGAACTCAAGGTGCAATTGCAAGATCTTTTGGAGAAAGGTTTTATTCGGCCGAGCACATCGCCATGGGGGGCCCCAGTATTATTTGTGCGCAAGAAGGACGGGTCTATGCGACTTTGTATAGATTACCGACAGCTTAATCAGGTAACAATCAAGAACAAGTACCCCCTACCCCGTGTGGATGATTTACTGGATCAGTTGCGTGGTGCATCGATGTTTTCCAAGATAGATTTGCGGTCAGGTTATCATCAGGTGCGAGTCAGAGATGAGGATATTGCAAAGACCGCATTTCGCACGCGTTACGGCCATTATGAATTTGTGGTCATGCCGTTTGGGCTGACCAATGCACCTGCAGTATTTATGGATCTGATGAATAGGGTATTCAAGGAATATTTGGATTCTTTTGTCATAGTTTTCATTGACGACATCCTAATTTACTCACCGAGCCCTGAGACACACGAGGCGCATCTGAGCGTGGTTCTGCAGAAGCTCAGAGAGGAGCAGTTATATGCCAAGTTTTCGAAATGTGAGTTTTGGCAGACCCGAGTGGTATTCTTGGGACACGTGGTCTCAGGAGAGGGTATCTCAGTAGACCCAGAAAAGACTAGAGCCGTGATGGATTGGCCGAGACCGATGACAGTGACAGAGATTCGGAGTTTTCTTGGCCTTGCCGGATATTATCGACGATTCATAGAGGGTTTTGCACGGCTTGCATCTCCCCTGACGAAGCTGACAAGGAAGGGCACCAGATTTATTTGGGATGAGTCTTGCGAGAGATCATTCCAGGAGTTGAAGCGGCGTTTGACTTCGGCGCCAGTACTGACGATACCCAGGTGTGGTGAGTTATTTACTGTTTACAGTGATGCCTCGTATGCAGGATTGGGATGTGTTTTGATGCAGGACGGCCGAGTGAATGCTTATGCATCCAGACAGTTGAAGAGGCATGAAGAGAATTATCCCACACATGATCTGGAGTTGGCGGCTGTCGTGTTTGCCTTGAAAATTTGGAGGCATTATCTTTATGGTGAGAGAGTCCAGATATATACAGATCACAAGAGTCTCAAGTATTTATTTTCTCAAAAGGAACTTAATATGAGACAACGACGTTGGTTGGAGCTGCTTAAGGACTATGATTGCGAGATCCTCTATCACCCAGGTAAAGCCAATGTGGTAGCAGATGCACTGAGTCGCCGTGGAGCATCAGTTGCAGCTATGATGGTGCAGGAGTGGTTCTTACTGGAGCAGATGAGCGATCTTACTATTTCTGTGGCACCAGACAATCCTACACTTTATTGCGCTGCCATGAGTATCCATTCGGATCTGGAGGGTCAGATTCGCGATCGACAGCGACAGGATGTGGAGCTTGGCGAGATTATGGCTGATATGGAGAGATTTGGGTCATTGGGGTACAGTCAGAGGGACGATAGTTTGCTATTGTTTCGTGGACGGATCTGTGTGCCGAGTGACAGTGATATCAGGCAGAGGATCCTAGAGGAAGCTCATCGTTCTCCCTATACTATCCATCCTGGAGCGACGAAGATGTATCAGGGCTTACGGCGTCAGTATTGGTGGAGCGGCATGAAGAGGAGCGTAGCAGAATTTGTATCGCGATGTTTAGTGTGCCAGCAGGTTAAGGCTGAGCACCAGAGGCCGTCAGAAGAGTTATGCTGATAGACGACGCCGAGATTTGGAGTTTGATGTGGGTGATCATGTTTTCCTTCGAGTTATGCCGATGAGGGGTGTTCGACGCTTCGGAGTATCTGGCAAGTTGAGTCCTCGCTATGTGGGACCGTTCGAGATATTGGAGCGAGTCGGATCGTTGGCATACCGGTTAGCTTTACCCCCTCAGTTAGCCCATGTACATGATGTCTTTCATGTTTCTATGCTCCGCAAGTACGTGGCAGATCCCGGGCATGTCATTGATTATCATCCGCTCGTGGTGCAAGAGGACGCGTCGTACATCGAGTTGCCTACCAGTATCGTGGATCGGAAAGAAAAAGTGCTTCGTAGCCGCACGATTCCCTATGTGAAGGTCCAGTGGCAGCGGCATACCCCTGAGGAGGCTACTTGGGAGCTAGAGGAGGACATGAGGCGACTTCATCCTCAGTTGTTTGCCTAGCCAGGTACGAATTTCGGGGACGAAATTCTTTTAAGGGGGGGAGGATTTGTAACGCCCCGTAAATGCCAATTTAATTTAATTTTGGGGTAATTTAAATTAAAAGAAATATTAAAATAATTTGTTGTGATTTAATAAAATTTACTTATGTGATTTTAAGGAAATAAGAAATTAAAATAATTAATTAATTTGTTTTAGGAATTTCTGGAATTATAGGAAAATTAAAAGAAATTCAATAATGGGATTTTCAGAAATTTCGAGAGTTAATGTAATTAATTAAGTGGGTGATTGTGTGATTAATGGAAGTTTAGGGGTGCTGGCGTGAATCGCGGAAGAGGCCAAAAGTCACATTAAATATAACTTAAAACATATATAGGTTAGATGCGAGCGTGGGCGCGGGCGGTTCGCGCGCGAGGCGGCCAGGCAGCGGGCGCGGGATCGAATCCGCGGGCGAGCAGGCGCGAGGCAGTGAAATTCGGCCAATTTTAATTCAGCCAGGCGTCCAAAAACGACGTCGTTTCGTCAATGGCGGTGGCTCCCAGTGGCTGGCCCGCGCGCTGCCACGTGGCCGCGCCTCAGCCGCTCGTTTTTGGCCGATTTAAGCCCGATTTCGGGCGTTCTTTTTGCATGCGAACAGTAAGGAATTACAGAAAAGAGCAGCAGCGTGCGCGAGAGAAATTTCTGAGATTTTGGGGCTTCAAAAATTGGATTAAACTCCGTTTAATCCCTGATTTAATTATCCAGGTATGTAGAGCAGTTAGTAATTAATATTCTGTACGGTCAGAATTTCGTTTTGCGTCCAATTTTATTAATTTTGGCAAATAATTGGGATATTGCAGTTTGTATAATTTTTACTACTTTTGGACCCAACGAGCCTAAGGATATCTCTGATAAGGCAAGTTCTTCTTACCTATCTCGTCGTTTCTGTCGTTGGCGATTTATTGGGCCTCCCTTCGTTTGTTTCGGCCATTAATTAATTATGAAGTTTTTGAACGGTTAGTTTAAGATTTAATTTATTAAATGGATCTCGTGGGTTTTATTCGTTGGTTGCCTGCGGGGGTTTGTGCCACCCCCCTGCCTGTTGGGAATGATGCCGTACTCACCCGGGGCTAGGTTCTTAGCGGTTCGGGTATTAATTGGATTTTTGGTCATTTTCTGGCTGGAGCGGTTGTGCAGTGGGGGCTAGGATCGATGGTTCGGTGACGGAGTGACTGTCGTACGGACTACCTTAGGCCGCCGGCGAGTCTCTCCTACCCACTGACCGTTGACCGGAGCCAGGCACTGCTAACTTGCTTAGCCGTTATGTGATTATAGCATGCCTGCTTATATTTTATTCTCGTTGCATGGCTTAATGTGCACATGGGTACGGGCTGCATGTTGGGATTAACATGATTTGGTTATGCTTGGTCACGGGCATTTTAGCTTGATTATGATGCATCCAGCACGGGCATATGCATCGTGTGTGGCTTACTATATGGGCGGAGCATGGCCTGATGCTTGGATGTATGGGCGCCTGGTATCACGTTGATGCTCACTACGCCATTGCATTTTATGTGCATTGCATGGCTACTGATAGTATTTAGTTCTCGGACGGGAGTACCGTTCCGAGGGAGCCTATGGCTCGGTTGTCGGGAGTACCGACGTGGATACGGGTGACGGGAGTACCGCCCCGGGACAGTGCGCACAGGTTTGTTGAGGATATTGTTGCCTTCCAGGGCAGCGGCAGGTTGGTATGGGACTTGGGTGCCAGGTGTCTTGTGTGGGCCCCAAGGACCGGTATGTGCTTTCACTATACTGCACTGTTGTGTTGTAGCGTCTCATGACTTGTGTGTACTTGTGGGGCTGTGTTTGGGATGGTCTCTTCTTTTATTTATAGCCTTTCATTTCTTATAAACTTGCTGAGTCTTGCGACTCACCTTGCTTTCCATCATTCCAGGTAAGGGTAAGCAAAGGCCGAGGGCGAGGATCGTTCCATTTAGCAGCCGGCCGTGTTGGTAAGGTGTATAGTTAGCTGCCCCCGTCATCTCTGATGTTTTGCTAGAGTCGCTGTCTTTTATTTTTGACTGTGCCAGGTTGTCATTTGTACCTCCTATTGTTGGCACAGGGTCTGTATGTATTTTTATATACTTCATGACCGCTGTATCAGCGGGGTGCTTGTGGGCATGCATGTTTACCGTTTTGCTTCCGCTGTTAAATTTCTTATTTATGCATGCCAGGGCATTTCTGTCTTTTGTCTATTCCTCTTCCCTTCTGTGAGCGCACTCGTTCGGATAGACCGGGTGGTTAGGATATCCGGGCGGGGGTGCTTACAAATATTGTGGGTCAAAATCTATTATTAATGCGGATCTCTAATTGAGCTAACTCCAAGTATGGCCCATGCATGTATTTTTAGCTCAGTTTGGTTTTTCGCTGTTATATAAGGGCTTTGTGATGCTCTAATCGATAGATTATTCATTTCTCTTTTTGAAAATCATACTTTCGACGTATGAAGAAAGACACTCCCGTGAATCCCTTTCTTTGATTGATCGGCTTGTTATTGGTAAGATCTACTTGTATTACGTAATTTCTATTGTAAATACGCTTGAGATGTGAGGGATTGTGGTGAAGATATGGTTTGTACATGTAGTTATTGGTGTTTGAATAATTTATACTTGTTTTAGTTCTTCTATTTTTCTTTGCAATACTGTATTTCTTGATTCTTGTTATAAGTCAATGTAATTTATTGTAATCGATAAAATCTTTAGTGGATTGACTAGAGACGAAGCCTCTGCCGTAAGTAGGATTCTCTTTATGAATCTGAACACGTAAATCTTGTGTTCTTACTCTCTTTACATTTATGGTTTATCTTTTGTGATTTTACACTTGTTCTTGTGGTTTGGGTGAGACTTAGATTGTATAAGAAACCAACAGAAGGAATAAAAGCATGTTGGCTTGATTTTGATGATATTTTGTTATTTTTATAAAAAAAATTAAATATTGTTTGAATCTTGAGCATAAACTACTTAAATTATTTTGAACAATATATGATTTTGATGGCTCTCAAAGTGTTAGTTCAAAGTTTTAAAATAGCCTTAAAAAGAAAAAAAAATGCATAGGTATTATGATTTTGATGATAATTAAACATGTTTCTCTTTTGATGATAATGCATAGGAATTTAATAGATTTTAATCTATTTATTTGGAGTTATTTAAGACATTTAACTATCTTATAGTTTTATTTTTAACAGGTAATTTTTTGTTGACATTATTTTTTGATCAAAAAATTAGATTTACATGAACAAAATTATTACAGTGCCCAAATTTATTAAATTCCTTTAAAATTTGTAATTTTAGATATTTAAATTTTTTATGGTTTTATTTTTAATCAAGAATCTCCTTTGACATTGTTTTTAATAAAAAATTAAATTTAAATTCTAGAAAAAATGATCATAATACTCCAATTAATCATAAATAATTATATTTAATTTTATAATAACAAATCAACTAAAAATAAAAATATCAAACGGTTGTCTCACCCATAATTTTTGTCATTTTTGGGGGCCCATAAATTTTTTCAAAAGCCCACCCCCAATCAACGTCTTCTGGAAACCCTTCTCCCTTCTGCAAACCCTACTCTCTTTCTGGCTCTCTCGCCCTCGCCCTCATCCTCATCCTCGCTCTTGTTCGCTGCCTCGCGGCTCGCCCTCGTTGTCGCCCTCGCCTCTCGCGGCTCGCCCTCGCCTCTCGCTTGACGCTTACTTGCTCGCGGCTCGCCCTCGCCTCTCAGTCGGTAGCTGGGGAGGTCACATCTATGGTTACTGGCTCTGGCTCTCTAACACTTGCTCTCGCTGGGTGACTGGGTCGCTTGCCTCTCTGCATTGCCATTGGGACACTTTGGTTCAATCTTTGGTGTTGTGTTCTATTCGGGTTCAAATTCAATACTAGTGACAAAAAAATTTTTTGGCCTTTGGCCTCTGCAAACCGCCAAGCCCTTCCCCCTTGCCCTTCTGCAAACCCTTCTCCCTCCCTTGCTCTCGCTCCGTCACTCGCTCGCTCTGGCTCACTGCCTCTCACTCGCTCTCGCTGTTGCTCGCTAGCTCTCTTGCTGTTGCTCGCTGCGGCAGTGCGGCTAACACCCAGATCTGCTTCATCTGAGCCCGGATTTGTACAACTGGTATGTTTTCTCTTTTTTTATTCTCTTGACTGGAAGCTAAATCTAGATATTACTGGTTATGCTTGCGATTTTTATGCTTTTCGCCCATATTTTTTTTACCTGTTTATGCTTGATTTGTTCGCCCTTGGTCGCTCGTTGCGGCAATTTCTGAGGGGTGGGTGTGGGCCCCATGGAAGTGGAGGTGGGACCCCACCCCCGGCGGTTAATTTCTTGATCCGGCCCTGGAGGCTTTTGTCTGCACTTGCATAAGTATCATGTAAACACAGGACACATTTTGCAAAATGTTGAAAAATTAAAACTTGTAAATTGTAATTCATAAATTTTTATTATTCCTTCATGTAAGGTCTCTTTGCAGTAGCTATAGGTAATTCCTTAAACTTTAAAGCACTAGATGTTTGGTTCAATGTCTCAACAGAGATGTATTCGATTTTCAGGAATATAAATGCATAGGTACACCATCTGATGACCAATCATGAGGTTATATGATGGCTGTAAGGAGGTATTGAAGATTCAAAAGTTCAGGAGAATGTTATCCTATGCTGGGTTTTATTGCTTTGTCACTGTCTTAAGCTATGCTTACACGAACAACACGTGAGTACTTATCTAACTTCAGGTGCTGTGCTGAAGCATATGTCGGTCTCAACCTTTTTCTTATGAATTTGGACATGCAGAACCAGAGCTGGGTATTCTAGAGCTGACCAATTCTATGCATCGTACCCTGCTGGAACTGAGCTTCTAACTGACACAGCCAAGGTTAGCCACATACTTGGATGCGGGCTAAATTTTCTTGGTTTCTTTTTGTTTCTGGTCCGATATGTCGATTTTACATATATGATTTTACGATTTTACGCTTAAGAGATCTTCAAACGATTTTACGATTCAAAGACCTCCATTGATTTAAGTTATAATTTAAAGGATGCTTCCAATGTCTCAATGTCACATAGCATCTGATATTGGAAACTTATGCAATGAATTGTTATATTTTGCCTCTAAATTGGAACTCGATTTAACATTGATTGCATAAGTTCCAATGTCACATAGCATCTAACATTAATTGTATAAGTTCCAATTTAGTTGATTTAAATTATAATTTTTAATTAATTTAACATTGATTGCATAAGTAAATCAAAACAAACAAGTAATTAATTAATGGACCACCCAACTCCAAATCGGGATATTACTTGATTTAATCAATGTTAAATTAAGAAAAAATTACAATCTAAATCTAATGGAAGACGTTGGAAGCATCCTCTAAAGAATTTTAAGCTATATTTTACCTCTAAATTACCTATATTTTGTCTCTAAATTGCCTATACCTACCTGCTAGTTTTTGACCTATATTTTGGAAGTATCATCTTTAGAATTATAATAAGAAATAATCAGGTTATTAAATGATATTAATTCATTTTCTACAAAATTATGTTATTATACACATATTTATAAAAATTAAAGGGTATTTTTAATTATCTCTAAAATCTTACGATTTTATGATTCAATTTTACGATACGATTTTATAGACCCTCTGTCAATCTCACTTAAAATCTCAATTTTAACAACCTTGGTTGGGCTTCAAATAAGAAGATAATGAAGGCTTATGTAGAAGTACATATTTGTTACAACTCATTGAAGTTGATAATTTAATTCCAAAGGCGTACCTAGGTACTGTTGGTAAGACTGGCTGTGACCTGCAGCAAATGCCTAAGTTCTCCCCGACCCCACCCACCTTGCTTTTTAATTATTATTGGAGATTGGAGATATGATATGGTTGAAGATTGGATGACTGGTGAGTTTAAATTCATGTGGCCAACCCACCTAGTGGGATTAAGGCTTGATAATTTTGCTTATTTATGGGGGTTGAAGCTGGATGTACTCGAGTGGATAGACTAGGTAAAAAGGAGGAGCAAAGTTTCATGAAAAGGAACTGACTGCATTCCAGTTATGTCAAATTGACTGTTTGAAATCCTTCTTGCTGAGCCTGAAAATTCCTAGAAGACGTGGCCATAAATCAAGTAGTGAGGTTGTAATATTAAAGAGCGCAAAGACAAAATATGACTGGAGATTTTCTCAACTTTCCATGTCAAATTTTGAGCTTAAAGGTGATGAGTGTTTACATAGATAAATGTCCATTATGTTGGTTTTATTACATAAATTCCGTGTAATTAAGGATAACCTGTAAGCCTCATGTCTGTCCTTCGGCCAAGCTGAATAATAAAAAAAAAAACATAGAAATAACATCTGCCGCTTCATCTTCCCCTAGAACATATTACATCAGATTGGGAAGCAAAGAAAGAGCAGAGCATTTATTTTTCAATCAATTGATGCCAGGATTTACACTCATTATGCACTTTGCTTGCTGCATTTGTCGTTTCTGGTTATCAGTTGCATTGTTTTTGGAGTTTTAAAACGCAATTCTGCAATAATATTTTGTAACCCTATGACGGATCTGCATTCATGCATTTGGGAGCTGTCTTGATAACTGAACATGAATATGCTGAGAACTTAAGCATTGATGGTTGAATTAGTTCACTGTAGCTAACCATCTCTGGTTTTCTTTCCCGTCGTGCAGCAATACATGGCGCACCTTGTCTCCCACGGGCAAATTGATGGAAGTGGCTAGTGGACCCTCATGGCAAGACATCCTGCCTCCTTAAAACCGATGGAATTGGCTACAGGAAAGCCTTCCGCATATTATTATTATAACTCGAGTTTAGATTTATATTTTTAGGCGAAGGTTTGTAACATGTAAGTTATACTAAAGCTGATTCATGACCGTATCAGATTTCCAACAGTGAAGGTCATTCTATGGCATCCACCTACTTTTTCCAAGCACAAAATAAGGAAATTGGGAACACTGATTTTCTGCAGATCTCCGAGAGTTGGCTGTGTTGTTGCTTGGTAATGAGATGGGATGAGTGGGTGGGATCCTGCCAGAGGATAGCACCCGCAAGTCATGCATGGCAAGCACTTGACGAATCAAGGGTTGGCTGTGTTGTTGGCTTAGGCCAAGTGGAGTGGGTGTGTTGATGCTGGTACTTGTGTTGTATCTAGTAATTACTAATTACTACTACTTATAGGGGAAGATGACAGATAACAGCGCTCCACTGGTAACAAAGAAAAGAGGTCGTCTTATGTGAAAAAGAGTGCTGAAGCTACTTGTCCTTGTCTTTGGGACGGAGTGAATTTATTAAAGTCTTATTGAAAAAGAGTACTGAAACTACACGAGTAGCTTGTTACAAGTGCTAACACCAATAGCTGCGGCGAGGTGCCAAGCAGCATGAAGAAATGGAGTTTGGGGGAAGAAATCATCCGCAAGAAAAAGTGCACCTCCTATAAGCGACGACATCTTGTGCAACTTGTGAGCCGTTCTTAGGTCTGGGTCTTGCTGTGCTCTTTTTGCGAAGGCCACCTGGAGTAACAAAGAAAAGAATAACTGAATTATTAATCATTCATTTAGATCCCTGATAAAAAAAGAAAAGAAAAGAAACATGAACCCAATTCATGAACACGAGACCAGATCACTGCAGGTTGATCCAATCCAAGTAAATGCTAACTAGAATGCTTACATTGCTAATAGAAAACAGATGAAATCAGTTCAGTTAGTGACGAATTAAAGTCTTCTTTTGTTCTCTGGGTGGAGAATGTTAATTCAATTCAGGCAACCTACAGAAACCAATGACTTCAATGCCTCTTCCCTTCCCTTTTTCCTCCAAAAAATGCAATGGTCTAGATCTAGATCTTTGCAGTAAGTGGCCTGAAATTGAAATTGCCAAAAGAATGGCGACTTCTAAAGTTTGCCACAAAAAGAAAAGATAATTTAGGACACGGCTATAGGATAAGAAATTGCCATTTTTTTTTTTTTGCTTGGATAAGAAAGTACACATAGGTTCTAGGAAGCTGTAGGCAAAATTGCAGCCAAGAATTAAAACCGTGTTACATTGCCTGTACGTGGAAACATTTTCTTTGAGTGATAACAGTTTTGTCATTTTAATGTCTTCGATTATTCCGTGCATCAACCATATTCGGGCAAAGGGGCAAAGTAGCATTTTCCCAAGGATTATATACATCAGTCAATGTCACAGGAAAAGATGCAGCAAGTTGATTCAATCAAAAGCACCTCAACGTGCCTATATGATAACCATTTAGAATTGCACAAAGATGCAATTGAAAGAACAGCTCAGTGTCAGTTTCCCGCACCCAGATGTACAGTCAGAATCCTAACAGTGCAAGTGTGGTGCCTCTAGTCATTTTGCCCACGTGGAGGAACATCTCCATTAAAAAGTCCCAAATCTTCCATTTTTAGTTCGTTCTTGTCCCAGCTCTGACCCACTCTGGGCTCCATAGATGAGGAGTCCACGTAAAAGAAGTTTTCGTGGTCCTCACATAACCAACTGATGGAGGACTGAGGGCAAAGATGAGAAACAAAATTGTCCACGATTCACTTTTACAAAAATGTTAGATGATAAGACAAGAATTCTGTGAGTTATTAATTTCACGAACTTACACTTTTAAAAGGGTGAGTAATGAGGCAAAATATCTCTGATAATTCATGCCTACAGTAGTCCCTACAGAAATAGAAGTGTCAAAACCCATAGCTATTCCTGTAAGTGCTCGCAGCCGTTGGTAATCCTTTGCGGCAACCATCGACGGCTGGAGTTGTTGGACTAATACTAATAGTAGCTGCTCTCGAGGAGGAGAAAATAGATATTAAACAAAGAAATATAGGTCACAACTTTGGAGATACAGCAGTAAACATCAAGAGGAAACATTACAAATAAGGAATTCATTGCTCCGGTGAGAAATGTTAAATGCTTATTATAAGAGGATAAGGGGAAATCAATTATAACTCGGTACATTTACCTCCATCATCCCAGTGTGAACAGCTGAAACCATGAAAGGCCGAACAGGTAGAAACAAAGCAGATGCTGCCATCAACAACTTCGGATTCTCATTCCTCAATGCCCTTGACAGACACTGCAGACACAACGCTTAGTTAAGGGTTTTTTTTTTTTTGTTGCCAATTTTAGTTTTTTTATGTCTCAGGTACTGACTGAACCCCCGGTTCAAAGCAAGCAGGGGAACTAGATATCTAGTATTTGCAAGCCATACTATCATGTTCAAGCACAAGAGATATGAAGCTTAAGAGAATGTGGCAAGGAAGGAGACATGGCTAGAAAACCAGCTGATGTGCCAACGGGAAACCTTGTCATAGGATTTGTATCAAAGATTCAAATGGAAAATCTGGGAAGCGGCAAAGGGGTGCACATATCTCATTTCTACTCAAGTTATACTAGGTATATTCTCTAGATAAGTACGAATTTTCACTACACATCAAATGCATTTATAAATATGTACGCCTACATATAATAGTTATGTACATCACATTATATAAAGTCTGTGATAGAATATGATTTTACACTAAAAAAATGATTTTATACTAAATCATAGGGGTCAATTGCACAGATATAATTAAATACATAGTACTCATTTTTTTTTTTAAAACTACACCTACCTTATGATTTAATTAGAAATTTAGAAATCGATATAATTAGAAATTTAGAAATCGATACTGTCAAACATTATCTATTGAAATATTCCAATTATAATTTCAGCCTTAATTTCTAAATTTGGATTTCAGTCAAAAAACTTACATGGAAAATTGTTGGGGCATAGCCCTTCATAGTAACAAGCAACATTGGCCGAGTATAGTTAAAAATGAGCTAGGACAGCTGCATTGACGCCTAGGCTTAATGTTGAATTTGTAAGGGTCCTCACATTTTTATGGATGGATGCGAGTAAAGAAATTAATTCAGGATCATGGATTAAGGATTGAATAATGGAATATTGGGACTTTGGCAGGAAAACCAATGGAAGTAGTGGACATCATGATGAGGAGAACAATCAATATTATGTGCATCCAAAAGAGTTTATAAAAGATAAGAAAAATGGAGAGAAAAAACTGGAGAGTTAGAAATTATGTAGTTGACCCCATATAGTGGGATAAAATCTTGATATGTTGTTTTTGCCTCCAAGAGACAAGATGGGTTGGAGGGAAGGCTAAAATGTTAATAAAATCTGAATATAACTCTGGTATAAGACTTTAGAGGATGAAGTTGTGGATGTGAAGAGAATAATAGCTAGAATTATTGTAGATAAAGTTGTTATAGGAGAAGATACCATGAATCTTTTCAGTACATGTGATGTGTTGTGTTGGAGCATTTTAGTAACTCTAAAGAAGATAGAAATTAAATGTTTCTATAGACATATAGGCCCAAATGAAATAAAGCAAGTATTTGAAGAGATGAAGAACAGTAATGTAGTTGGACCAGATAATGTCCCAATAGAAGCATGGAAATTCTTGGGAGAAAAGGATTTATTTATTTATTTATTTTGTCTAGAATTAGATCATTACATAGACCATGAACCCATAAAGGGGAGATGCATCGAGATTTCTCTTTGGAGGACAAGTCCATAACAATGGCAACATATATATAGATACAATAAAACCAAAAGGACATTTTTTGGTTTACGAAATTATTTAATGAGATCCCTAAATCAAAAATGATGTTGGACAAGTGGAGGAAGATCATTTTAATGCCTATGTACAAGAATAAAGGAGATGTTCAAAATTGCGAAAATTATCAAGGAATCAAGCTAATGGGCAACACTATGAAACTTTGGATAGGGTGATTGAGCAAAGCACAAGAAGAGAAACCAAGGTGTCTGAAACCAATTTGGTTTCATGCCTAATAGATCAACAGTGGTAACTGTCTACTTGCTGAGGTGCCTAATGGGAAGATATAGATATAAACAACAGGATGTGCATATGTGTTTATAGATTTAGAAAAAGCTTATGACAAAGTTTCTAAAGAAGTTTTTCTCCAATTCTATTTCTTTGATGTTGGTTGCGTCTGTACATTTTCTCTCTGTTCTTCACTTTTGTTAATGAGAAGTTTACTTGGCAAACAAAACTGTATTATATTAACCATGACTAAACTGGAATAATGGCATTAATGTTGCTGGCAAGTGACTCCGTTTTCTGGCAAGTGCCATGACTAAAACATGTACCATTGCTCTTAGCTACATGTTTTAGGAATCTTATAAATCTAAAGAAACTTTGGGTACAACTTCAGCTATATCCTAGATTTACTAAAGATGGCAAAGACAACTTGAAGAGATCAAGGTTTTATTAGGACACAATACTGGAGCACTTCCACCCTTTCTTTTCTAATAAGGAATCATTTTTTTTTTTTTTGTATAAAAAAATTCAGTGTCGAAATTGGCAAGTATTGAAGGTATATCTATTTGGTTTAGCAATCACTGTTTGACCTATTTAATATTATATTCTCTAAATTTTCTTGGTAAATATATATTTTTCTATGGACTACACAAACTTACCACTGTTGCTGTGGCTATCATAGTATAGTCTGCCTGTCTCAGATATTTCTTGAGTTTTCCTCTTGAAGCATGGTACAGACTCGAGGCAACACCAACCCCTATTAATGAATTAGCATATATCCTACAGTTCAGATTCTTCCTGCATCACTAAAAGAGTGTGAATCAAACACAACGACATACTGATTAAGCTTGGGCTCTATCATAAAAATATAGATAAGTATCATGCCTTGGGGCCTGAAATCCAACAGCAATAAAAGGAAGTGAAGTGATCACATTAGCAATTGTCTCTGCAAAATTCTTATCACCTAACACAAAGATAAGAAAAATTGTTAGGACACTTGACAATGTATTAGATATGTTACTGACATATGAGCCGTCAAACATCTACCTAAGAAGCATGTTTAGCAATTTGGTTTTCGCAGATGCAATGTGTGAAGCCTCAAATTACTTTAAAACCTTATATCACCTTGCAAAAACCATTTTATGCTAGAAATAGAAGTGTGTGTGTGTGTTACGGAATATAAATCAAAAGATATGGCCATAGATAGAGATAATTGGAAGTTAGAATCCATGTAGTCAACCATACCTAGTGGGATTAAGGATTGAGATGTTCAAATTTTGTATTAAGTAATCTGAATATTGTTAATTGTGAAGCTCCAAACGGTGTCGTCTCTCTTTGCTGACTGGATGGCCACGTGCAGCAACCGCGTGCTGCCATTTGGCAGCCGCTGGATGGCTGCACGTGGCAACCATCAGCTGACCCTCAGCTGGCGCCTGATCATGCTCCCTCATCCTTTGCCCGATCATCTCCTGCTCTCCTGCTCCTCTGCCGTTTTCTGTTGGGATTCTAATCGTGTTTGCACGATTTGATCTGGTCCATTAATCCTCACCTTTTTGAGGCGCAATCCCAGCCGCTCTTGATTGCTTTTAATTGCTGCCTCGAGATGTGAACTGTGAGAGAGGCAAAAAGGAAAAGTTGGAAGGAAAATCAGAAAGGGTTTCTCTTGCGGGTTGGTTCTTGCGGGTTGAAGGCTCTCGCCTTCTGGCTAGGGTTCTTTCTGGTTTGTTCCCGAATTCTTTTTCTGTACATGTTTGTATAGTTTTAGTGGTTCGATAGGTTTGCCTTTAATCTGTATTAAGTGATTGATCGGCAGTTTTGTGTTCTCGAACCATTGATTGTTTGAGGGTTTTTTTGTTTGAGGGCTTATGAGAGTGTAATCCGATTTTCATCTCATAGTGCAGTGAGCTCTTCTCTCTCGAGCTCAACGTGGATGTAGCCTCAGTTTGAGGTGAACCACAGTAAAAACTCTTGTGTCTCTGTTCTTATATTTTTTGTTTCTCTGCGTTTGTAATTTTTGATTCCAGCACTATGAATGTTTGTTTCATTCAGACCATCAAATATTTTGTGATTGCTTAAGAAAAACCCTAAGTTTTCTGTCGAGTCTCAACAGTGGTATCAGAGCCACTTTAAGTTCGGCTCCTAAGGTTTTTCCTGGAAGGCCAATCATTCTTCAATATTTAGGGTTCTCTGATAGAGTCCGTGTCAGCGGGTGTTTGCTGTATTGATTCATTTCAGTGAATAGAGCCCTTTTAGGTTACCTTCGTGCAATACGAAGATGAACTCTACCCGATTTGAGATCGGTATATTTGATGGAAAAGGAGACTTTGGAAGCTGGAAGAAAAAGATGAGAGTATTACTCTCTCATCATAAAGTGCTTATAGCACTTGAGACAGACGATCGCAAATGGTCAGTAGACCAGCTTGCAAGAACAGAGGAAATTAGGGAGGAAGCTTTTAATTTGATCTTCCTCCATCTAGGTGACAGTGTGATCCGCAAAGTGGATGGTATGACTACTCCCTTAGAGCTATGGAATAAATTAGATGCTTTATTTTCTGTCATTACTGCACCAAACTTAGTATATCTGAAAGGCATGTTATTTAATTATAAAATGAGTACATCTAAGACAATGGATGAGAATATAGATGAGTTCACTAAACTTGCATTGCTACTTAGGGGTACTGATCAAGCTTTAGGAGACTCGAGTGAAGCTATGATTTTATTAAATGCATTGCCTGATGATTATGATATTGTTAAACATGCATTAAGATATACTGGCATAGTACCTACATTAGACCTTGTTATTTCAGGCATTAAGGCTAGAGAACTAGAATTGGGAACATCTAAGAAATCTGGAAATAACCTATTTGTAAAGAGTAAGAATGAGAAAAAACACTTTGCAAATAATAATGATCAAACCATTGGGTCAGGGCAAAAGGGTAAGAAGAAAGACAAAAAGGGTAAGCAGAAATGGAAATGCTATCACTGTGGGAAAGAAGGACACATCAAAAAATATTGTTATGACTTTATCAAGAAACAAAAACAAGGGGGAAATATAAATGCTAATCCAAATAATTCAAATTGCTTAGCTGAGGTACTTACTGTTTCAAATGTTTCTATTGATAATGAATGGATCATGGATTCCGGTTGTTCTTTTCATATGTGTCCTAACATTGATTGGTTTCACAAATTTGATAAAAGAGAATCAGGAACAGTGTTTATGGGTAATAACCAATCTTGTAGGATTAGAGGTATAGGAAACATATCTCTCAGATTGCATGACAACAAAATTAAAACATTAACTGATGTAGGATATGTTCCTGATCTAAAAAGGAATCTAATATCTCTTGGCACATTAGATGAACTAGGGTTCTCCTATAAGGCAGAAAATGGATCCATGCATGTGTTTAAGGGAGATAATCTAATTCTAACTGGAGTTAAGAAAAATGGATTATATGTGTTGGATGGCTGTTATTGTAACGACCCGATCGAGCGATAGGAAGAACCGGAACAACTTACCCTGATGGGCCTACACGAACTTCCCAGGGGGTCACCCATCCCTGGATTACCCCAGGTCAAGCACGCTTAACTTGGGAGTTCTTTGCCAACATTCAGCCCAAAAGATATTCATCTGGTGTTGTTTCATTTCTTACACTATCCTCGATATATTCTAACTTCTCTGGGCTCTCGAGGTATTACATTCTCCCCCCCTTAAGCACATGACGTCCTCGTCATGCGACCTTACAACTGGTCCCAGACCTTCTCCCCTTGGGGGCTGCCATCCTAGAAGTCTGCCAGAAGCCGCTCCTTGTACAGGCCCTCAAGCCCCGGCGCCACTCCCCGCCCTCATCGGACCGCCTTCGCCAAGGGTCGGCTCTGATACCATTTGTAACGACCCGATCGAGCGATAGGAAGAACCGGAACAACTTACCCTGATGGGCCTACACGAACTTCCCAGGGGGTCACCCATCCCTGGATTACCCCAGGTCAAGCACGCTTAACTTGGGAGTTCTTTGCCAACATTCAGCCCAAAAGATATCTATCTGGTGTTGTTTCATTTCTTACACTATCCTCGATATATTCTAACTTCTCTGGGCTCTCGGGGTATTACAGTTATTTTCCTTCTGATATTATTAATTCTGCATGCATAGTAAAATCTGATAAGACAGAATTATGGCACTTGAGACTTGGCCATATGAGCCTAAAAGGTCTTAAGGCACTGTCCAACCAAGGCTACCTTGGTTCAGTGCCAGTGGGGTCCCTCGACTTTTGTGAGCCATGTGTCCTAGGCAAGTAACACAGGCTGGGTTTCCATAAGGGAACCCACCTGGCGAAGGTATGCCTAGAGTATATACATGCTGACTTATGGGGGCCTTCTCAGGTCCCTACTCATGGTGGTAACAGATACTTTCTCTCTATTATTGATGATTTCACTAGGAAGGTTTGGGTTTTTCTTTTAAAATCTAAAGACCAGACCCTAGAGAAGTTTAAGACTTGGAAGAACTTAATTGAAAATCAAATAGATAGAAAGATTAAAACCTTAAGAACAGACAATGGTCTAGAATTCTGTAACAAAGAGTTTGATGAATTTTGTAATACCCAAGGTATTCTTAGGCATAGGACTGTGAGGTATACACCCCAACAAAATGGGGTAGCTGAGAGGATGAACCGAACTCTTCTTGAAAAAGTTAGATGCCTCTTGTTCACCTCTAATATGCCAAAGTCTTTTTGGGGGGAGGCCTTGTCTACAGCAGCCTATTTGGTAAATAGAAGCCCTTCCACTGCCTTAAATCTAAAATGCCCTGAAGAAAAATGGACCAGTAGAAAAATAAATCTAGATTACCTAAGGGTGTTTGGTTGTGAAGCATATGCTCACAAATCAGATGGTAAGTTAGATGCTAGGTCCATTAAGTGTGTGTTCATTGGTTACCAAGAGGGGACCAAAGGCTTTAGATTATGGGAAAGACAATCTGGTGGGATAAAAATTATTATTAGCAGAGATGTCATTTTTAATGAAGCCATTTTCCCTTGTAAAATCATAAATCCTGAAGAAACCAATAATAATAATAGTAACCCAGATGATTTCATTATTCTAGGAGGGTCTCAAATTGAGGTGGAGCAAGCAGAAGGTTCTCTTCCAGCTGCTCCAACAGAATCCAACCTAGAAGATGTTCCAAACCCTTATGAAAACCAAACCTCTGATCATGATGATGATCAAGAGGAACAAGAAAGAGAATCTGAGATTGAGGTGGAGCATTTCAGCCCCACCCAAGATCTCAGTGATTATCACCTAGCCCGAGATAGAAGCAGGAGGGTTTCTAGACCCCCTGCCAGGTATGCCTATTCGGATCTAGTGTTTTGTGCCCTTGTGGCAGGTCTGGAATTAAGGAGTAGTGAGCCTTCTACATATGAGGAGGCTGTCAGTTCTAAGGAAAGTGTTAAGTGGCAGCAGGCCATGGATGAGGAAATGGCCTCACTTAAAATTAATGGCACCTGGGAGTTGGTGCCTAGACCTCAAAAACAGAAGTTAATCCAGTGTAAATGGTTGTATAAGTTAAAGGAAGGCATAACTCTCACTGACCCTATTAGGTATAAAGCAAGATTAGTGGCAAAGGGGTTTACTCAGAGAGAAGGAATAGACTACACTGAAATTTTCTCCCCTGTAGTAAAATTCAAAACCATTCGCATGATGTTGTCTGTGGTTGTTCAATTTGATCTTGAATTAGAACAATTAGATGTTAAAATAGCCTTTTTACATGGAGATTTAGAGGAGAAAATTTACATGATACAACCTGCTGGATATATTGACTCAAACAAACCTGAGCATGTCTGTTTACTAAAGAAATCCCTTTATGGCTTAAAACAATCCCCAAGACAATGGTATAAAAAGTTTGATAATTTTGTCTTAGGAATTGGGTTTGTAAGGAGTAAATATGAAAACCGTTTCTATTTTATTCTCTCAAATGATCCCATTTATCTATTGTTATATGTTGATGACATTCTGTTAATTAGCAAGTCTAAGTCAAAGATAAATGAATTAAAACAGATGCTCAACACAAGTTTTGACATGAAAGACTTAGGTTCAGCTAAGAAAATTTTAGGAATGACAATAGAAAGGGATAGGAAAAATTTCATCTTAAAGGTTCATCAAAATGACTACTTGATGAAATCTGTGAAAAGGTTTGGCATGCAAAATTGCAAGCCAGTGAGTGTCCCATTAGCTGGATATTTTGTCTTAACTAAATCTCAATGCCCTTCGTCCAACTCTGAAATCATTAAAATGGAAAGTGTACCATATGCTAATGCTATTGGAACCATCATGTATGCTATGATTAGCACAAGGCCTGATTTAGCCTATGCCATTTCAACCCTCAGCAGATTCATGTCCAACCCAGGTAAACCTCACTGGGATGCTCTTAAATATTTATTGAGATATATACATGGATCAGTTAATGTTGGATTAAGTTACAAGAAAATATTTAATTCTCTTGATCTTGTTGGGTATGTAGATTCTAACTTTGCAGGGGATAGAGACTCTCGTAAGTCCACTACTGCTTTATATTTCACCTTAGGTGGAAATTGCATCAACTGGAAATCACAGCTGCAGCCTCTGGTTGCTCTGTCTTCCACTGAGGCTGAATATGTAGCAGTAACTGATGCTGTTAAAGAGGCAGTGTGGCTTCAAGGTATCCTCCAGGAAATCCAACTACTCCAAGGTAAGGCTGTGGTATACTCAGACAGTCAAAGTGCGATTCACTTGACCAAAAATCCAGTCTATCATGAACGCACCAAGCACGTGGATGTCAGGTATCATTATATTAGAGATTTGGTTGCTAATGGCACTATATCTATACTTAAAGTGCTTACAGAAAATAACCCTGCTGATATGGGTACAAAGTTGCTAAATGCAACAAAGTTCAAGCATTGCTTGGACCTGTTGCATGTGGGTGTTGGTTGATCTTATCAACCAGAGCCATGAAAGAGAGAATTGTAGCATGCAGCATTTTTGTTATGATGTTTGGATTTCACTTTTTCTGTTTGGTGCTTCAAGGTGGAGATTGTTAATTGTGAAGCTCCAAACGGTGTCGTCTCTCTTTGCTGACTGGATGGCCACGTGCAGCAACTGCGTGCTGCCATTTGGCAGCCGCTGGATGGCTGCACGTGGCAACCATCAGCTGACCCTCAGCTGGCGCCTGATCATGCTCCCTCATCCTTTGCCCGATCATCTCCTGCTCTCCTGCTCCTCTGTCGTTTTCTGTTGGGATTCTAATCGTGCTTGCACGATTTGATCTGGTCCATTAATCCTCACCTTTTTGAGGCGCAATCCTAGCCGCTCTTGATCGCTTTTAATTGCTGCCTCGAGATGTGAACTGTGAGAGAGGCAAAAAGGAAAAGTCGGAAGGAAAATCAGAAAGGGTTTCTCTTGCGGGTTGAAGGCTCTCGCCTTCTGGCTAGGGTTCTTTCTGGTTTGTTCCCGAATTCTTTTTCTGTACATGTTTGTATAGTTTTAGTGGTTCGATAGGTTTGCCTTTAATCTGTATTAAGTGATTGATCGACAGTTTTGTGTTCTCGAACCATTGATTGTTTGAGGGTTTTTTTGTTTGAGGGCTTATGAGAGTGTAATCCGATTTTCATCTCATAGTGCAGTGAGCTCTTCTCTCTCGAGCTCAACGTGGATGTAGCCTCAGTTTGAGGTGAACCACGGTAAAAACTCTTGTGTCTCTGTTCTTATATTTTTTGTTTCTCTGCGTTTGTAATTTTTGATTCCAGCACTGTGAATGTTTGTTTCATTCAGACCATCAAATATTTTGTGATTGCTTAAGAAAAACCATAAGTTTTCTGTCGAGTCTCAACAAATATTTTGTTGAAATCCAACACCCAGGTGTATGAGTCCAATAATATGGAGATAATTGAAGCATTAGAGTAACAAAAGTACTATCACTTAATTCGTACCCTTTAGACTGCACTGGATGGGCCTCAGGCATGCAGGTCTTTGCTCCCATACTCTCCTGAGGAACATCTCAATTAAAAATAACCGTGATAGGTTGATTAAATAGAAGTGGCAAGCCAAGCTCAAAATTACGAGCAATGACAAACTTCTTAACAGAGTAATCAAATAATTGTGGTAATAGCAAATAGGATATATGCATACAAACATGAGTTAATGGCTGAAAATTTGTACTACACTCACCGCACTTTAAGATGCTGATTAACTCCAACAACAGAACTTCCACATGTTGATTGATGAACATCCCCATATCGATTCATCTCTTCCAACTGAAATGGTGAATGAGGGACCACATGTAGTCCATGCACACCCTCAAGGGCTGTGCTTGGGTGACCCATGAGTTATTTGGTAATCAATCCAATTTACTGATTACCGGCCAAGAATTTCCAGGTCTCAGTTGGAGAAGGCAGCTTCATTTCAGTCACGGTAACAATATATTCTGTCAGTAATTTGTTCTTTTCTACTAAGCAAGGATCATATTTTCAATAAATTAGAAACAGAAGTCAAAAGTGAGTAAACACCATTTACAAGGAGGGATCATTTCATGTTCAATGTTGCATGGGAAACATACAGAAACATAACAAAACTAACAAATTGGATTCATTCAAATATGGATTTTCTTTTTTTGTTTTTTTTTTTGAGAAGATAGTTCTAGCACATCGTGTAGTATTATTACGAATCTTTTGTTCCTGATTGAATATGTACAGACCATCACATGACGGAAAACTTGTAAGAATTAGTTGTTAGCACGGGTTAAGCATTTTATTTATTTGCCACAAAGACACCCTGGATTTTGACATCTTCCATTGACAATTAACAATAGATATGAGCTATCGGAGAAGCAATTAGTCAAGACAACATGAACTTGCCCAAATTCAGTTATTTGAAAATTTTGACTTCAAAATCTAATATAATCGTCACTCCACTTTGTCATGGCCAAATTGCATACAGAAATCAAGTGTCATCTCACTTTACTAGGACTTCTAGTCAGAACCCGCTTCCGTATGTTATTGCCTATTCCAACAAGTTTGTGATGGATCTCCAATCTATATAATTAAGCTGCCAATATTCACAAATATTGTACCAAACAGCGTCTCAACATCGATTAAAGTTACCCGCCCGTTCCACTTCCACATCAACAGCAAAAGTGTTTTTATTTTTATCTTTTTTTTTCTCCAGAGTTTCTTTATACGTACAGAAATAAAGTGGCTGAATTCAAAATCTAAAAACTGCGCAATCAGAAAGCAAAGGGGTTGGGTCTTGAATTACAAACAGGAGGACGATACATATTCCATGAACAAAAATGGAAACCAATTAATACAAAATGGCTAATCTTCAAAAGAGATTTCGAGACAGTGAGAACCTGGGACTGGAGGAATGAATTGTGGCGACAGGACGAAGAAGTTGATATATACATACACATAAATATATGCGGGTGCCCATGCATATATATATATATATATATAACGTGCAGTGCAAGCGGAAGCAGTGTAAAGACAGCCAAATCGGAAAAAAAGACCAGAATAGGAATAATGGAATCAGTTGGGGGTGAGATGAAAAGGGTGCGAATCCACGGTAAGGATCTTCACCAGATCCTTCGCGCATATTCGCATCCAACGGGCGGACGATGCCTTCAAAGTGCCGAATATTTTATTTTCTTTCTCTACGTTCGTAATTCGTAAAAGGAGGTAGCAGGGCAAACTAAATACTTTTTGTTCCTTAATTTTCAATATAATTATATTCATAATAAATTAATAATTTTATCATTTTGATATGTGTTTTATTTTTTTTATTATGATATAATCACATTATTAACGTAATATATCCCATGTTCTTTTTACTATTTTAAGTTATGTTTTCACATAAATTACACAATCAAACATTCAGAGATGAAGGGTGACAGTTACTGTTGCCTGTTGGGGGCAAAATGATTAGTTTTGTTGAGTTTTGATAACATTTAATGCAACTGTATAGGCTCAGTTTTTTCCTTTGTATAAGTATTATACTATATTGAAATTTTGTACTGTTATTAGTTAGTTTGCTGTTGTTGTTTGTATTGTTATTACATAGTTGTTAGTTATAGCTTATTATATAATGTGCTGTTATTGTGAATTAAGGGTATTTTTGTAATTAGATAATGTATTAATTTTAGGATATTTAAGCTCAAATCTGATTAATGAAAAGATCAATGAGGCTGAGATCGTCATGTTTCTTCCACTGGCTTTCACTTGCTCCGTCGATCCTTCGATTTCCTTTTGAATTGTGGTGACAGGACGAAGAAGTTGATATATACATATACATAAATATATGCCGGTGCCCATGCATATATATATATATATATAACATGATGTCGTGAGCCCTAGATTTGTCTTTTTATTTCGTTTTTCGTTGATTCGATTTGCGAAGATTTCTATGAGATTTCTCTCGATATTGTTTGATTTTCTAGATTCATCTCGACGATTGTTTCTTTCGGCGATTTCAATCGTTTATTCCTGGCGATCTTCGTCTATTCTTGTCATTTTCTTTTAGATGACCTTATTCTTTTGAACGAATCTGATTTTCTATCAATTTGTTCAAACCTTAGCCCTAACTTGTTGATTTGTTTGTTCGATTTATTTGTTTGGACAAATCTGGTATTCTGTTGGTTTTCTATTGATTTGTTCTACAAATATGTCTTATTCGACTTCTGCCTCAATGAGAAATTCCGCCATCAATGACGAATTTAGTCCATACTTTCTTCACCATTCTGACAGTCTTGGTTTGGTTCTGGTTTCTCAACCATTAACTGGAGAAAATTATGCATCATGGAGTCGTGCAATGATGATTGCTTTGTTTGTAAAGAACAAGCTAGGGTTTATCAACGATGATTTTTTGTGACCTACTGGTGATATCTCTCTTATTAATGCTTGGATCCGAAATAATAACATTGTTATATCTTGGATTCTTAATTCTATTTCAAATGAGATTTTTGCAAGTGTTATATACTATGAATCAGCTTATAATATGTGAATTGATCTTAAATAAAGATATCAACAGAGTAATGGACCTAGGATTTTTCAGTTAAGACGTGAATTGATAAACCTAAATCAGGGGGACTTAACTGTGAGTGCTTATTTCACCAAACTAAATGTTAGAACGAGAGGTGCTGTGGCACACACTAAGAGGGGGAGTGAATTGGATATTTAAAAAATCTTGATAGAACTTGAAAACTTTTTGACCCAATTGAGGTTTTAGTGATTTAAAACATAGAACATATGAAATGACAAATGTAAAGCAAGAAGAATAAATGATACAAAGAATTTATAGTGGTTCGGCTTAAACCAAACCTAATCCACTACCTTAACTCTTACTAAGGATTTTAAACCAATTCACTAAAACCTCCTACTTACACAAGTATGCCCTCTAGCTATACAAGTTAGGAAATACAACATCCTACTTAAACCAAGTAGGCCCTCTAGCTACACAAGCTAGGAAATACAAGAAGTGTAACAAAGAGAGGATCTAAGAGATAAATCTCTTAGTTATAATGTCTCTCAAAAATGATACAAGGCTTGAAGTGAATAGTTACAAGTGAAGATCAAAGCCTTGAAGAGAGAAAATTAAAGCACTGACGATTTTAAATACAAATGAGAATAACAGTAGGCTCAAATAATTTTATTTTCATCCATTAGTCTTCTCTTGATCATCATTGAGTTGTATTTATAGGCTTCTCAAAAGATTGAAGAGAAAATGTAGCCGTTTGTGATCGTTGGAGTTTGAAAAATTAGCCGTTGGAAGCTTTCTGCAAAAGATATAGTCGACAGAAGAAAATGCATAGTTGACTATTTTTACAAGTAAAACAAAATATAGTCGACAGACAAGAAAGCATAGTCGACTATCTTCTAATACAAATTTTCCATAGTCGACAGACACATAAACATAGTCGACAAATGTAAAAATATGAAGAGGATTTTGAATTTTATGAACAAAAATAGTCGACAGATGAAAAGCCATAGTCGACTATCCTTACATGATAGTCGACAGAGTGAAAAATAGTCGACATAAGTCTTAAATAGTCGACGGATTAAATCAGCATAGTCGACTATCCTTATAACATAGTCGACTATTTTCAGTCATAGTCAATAGCATTAAATCACATAGTCGACTATCCATTTTGAAAAAATGAAAACTAAACAAATCCTCATTTTGATTCTTGTGAAAGCAAGTTGAGATTATTAAAAACATATTTATTTTGAATCTAAATACACTCAACCAGACTTCAACATTTCTCCTATATAAATTTTCATAACTTTGCTCAAAGAGATTTAAAGATTGTTTTTCTCATTCATATAGATTGATTAAAAAAACTTTGTCCATATATATTTACTTACTCATAAAGATTTAGAGATTGATTTTCATATAGTCATTATCAAAACCATTATTTTATTTTTCAAGAGTAAAATATCACTAAAGACCATTTGGGATGAGTTAGGTAACTTTAGACCTATGTGTACATGCGAAAAATGTTCTTGTGGGGGAAATAAAGCACTGGTAGATTACTATCAACTGGAATATGTAATGTCCTTTCTAATGGGGTTGAAGGATTCGTTTTCTCAAGTTAGAGGTCAATTGCTTTTTATGGATCATATCCCACCAATTAACAAGGTCTTTGCCTTAATATCTCAAGAGGAAAAATAGAGAAGTGCTGTGAATTCTATTGATGGAAATACAACTTTATTTTCTGTCAAACATAATGTGAATAGGTCTAGTCTTAATAAGTTTCAAAAGAAAGACAAACTTGTATGTACTTACTGTGGTTACAGTGGACATACCATTGAAAAGTGCTATAAGTTGCATGGTTATCCTCTTGGATACGAACCTAAAGGACTAATGCTAATCAGAATTCTAATTGGGTAAATTCTGTAGTTGTCAATCAGGTGACTGAAAATGGCCCTAATCAATCCACGAAAGAAGATATGGGAGAGTTTATGCAATTCTTGAATTCCACACAATACCAATAATTGCTGAATGTGTTGAGCTCCCACATGTCAGATGTTAAGACTGGTGCTCAGGATGATGCTCCTCCTGATCAAGTATCAGGTATTTGTTTTTCAATTTCAATCCGTCCAAAGCTCAATTGTTCTAGATATTGGATAGTGGACTCAAGGGTTACCAGCCATATGCTGTGATCGATCATGTTTCAATCAATTAAGGTCTATTCAAAATGCATATGTGACTTTACCTGATCATAGTAGGATCTTTGTTTCATTTGTTGGGACTGTGAAGATCACTTCTCATATAGTGCTTGAAGATGTGCTTTATGTGCCTCAATTTAAGTTCAATTTGTTATATGTGAGTGCATTAGCATCACGGTCTTCTTCATGCATTACTTTCTTATCCAATACGTGTGTTATACAGGATGTATATCACTTGAAGATGATTAGCAGGGGTGATCTCCTTGACAGATTATATGGTCATTGATGTTGGTTTGTATTCATTTGGGAATAAAGATGTTGTTACAATAGCTAATGTAGTAGTGAATAGAACTACTTGGCATAATTGACTGGGACACATTTCATATGAAAAATTAGACAAGTTAAGTGGTTTGTTAAATTTTTTTGCTATTACTAAGACCACAAAATCTTATCCTTGTCTAGTTTGTCCTTTGGTTAAATAGTGGTGATTATCTTTTACTTCGAATAATCAGTTGTCACAACATGCATTTGATCTTATTCATTGTGATACATGGGGTCCATATCATGTTTTAACTCATTTTGGGCATAGATATTTTCTAACCCTTGTTGATGATTATATGCGTTTTACATGGGTGTTTCTTATGAGGCAGAAATCTGATGCTAGGGTCATCATTCCAAATTTTTTCTCTATGGTTGAAACTCAATTTAATAAGGTGACCAAGAAGTTTAGATCTGATAATGCTCTTGAATTGATGTTTACTGATTATTTTGCTTCCAAATGTGTTATTCACCAGTTTTCTTATGTAGAAAGACCAAAACAAAACTTGGTAGTTGAACGTAAGCATTAACATCTTCTTCATGTGGCTAGGGCTTTATATTTTCAATCTCGAGTACCTATTAAATTTTGGGGTGAATGTGTGCAGACTGTCACTTTTCTAATTAATTGGACACCAACACCAATTTTACATAATCAATCTCCATATGAAAGGTTGTGTCATACCCCTATGAATTATGCCTATTTTAGGGTTTTTGGGTGCTTATTTTTTGCCTATATTTTACCATCACATAGAAACAAATTTCATCCTAGAGCAAAGCCTGTGTTTTCATTAGGTATTCTCCAAGCATCAAAGGGTATAAGCTTTATGATCTTACTACTAAAATGACTGCACTCTCACCCTGCAATTAAAACACAATAAAAACAAATCATAATAAAACTTTTATATTTTTTTTATTTTAGTGAGAGGTATATACTCGCCAGTGTACGAGTGCAGTTGTAGTCCAAATTTAAATTTATATTTTCTGGATGAATCCAGGTCGTCCACTGAGAGATTTATTTATGGCAAAAGAAAAAGAATGTCACACACACGCACACGCATTTGGACAAATTGACAACAAGATTTTTTATGGTTTTGTTTTTAGACAACAGATACTAGAAAATAAAGTAAAACATTAAACGTAAAAATATGAATTTGGATAGTGCTTGAGTTAAGACAATTTCAGTACCAACCCGTTGATTCCCAAATTTTAGCATATAAGATTAGCAACATTAATTTAATTTCAGATATGAGGGTTTGTTATTAAATGCAATTAGAGATGATGATAGTTCTAGGTTAAGCAATCCTCATACATGATATGCGGGATTCTAATTTAAGCAACTACCATAAATCCAATTACAATTAATATACAAAACAACTAAATTAATCATCCGAGTTTGGGTATGATAGCGTTTCCAGTTCTAGTAACTCTCATACATGGCATGAAAGCTCTAAGTTAGGTTTACGCTCCAATCCAAACCTAGTGATTTTTTAATAATTAATACACACTCATACTGAAATTTAAATTAATGTTACTTATTTAAAGCGCAGCTTTCTTTGGGAATCATTGGCATTGGACACTGTCCTTGCCTTAACCCAAGATTAGATTTAACTACTCATTTTTATTTGAAAGTTAATTGACAGAAATTTAAATGACGTAATTTAAATAACAGAATTTAAATGACAAGAAATTTAAAAGCATAAACTAACCGGCCATTTAGGCGGTGGATAATTAAATGACAAGAATTAAAATTGCAAAAATTTAAAGTCATAAACTAACCGGCCATTTAGGCGGTGAATAATTAAATGACAAGAATTAAAATTACAGAAATTTAAAGGCACAAATTAACCGGCCATTTAGGCGGTGAATAATAAAGTAATAATAAATGACATAAGAATTTAAAAGAAGAAAGAAAAAAAGTAAGATTATAAGAGAAAGTACTAAAGAAAATGAGAAAGAATAAGAACAATTCTCAAAGAGAGAATTATAAGGAAACAACTAAACTTTTATTCAAGAATAATAATCACACTTACAAATGCAATCAAGTGAGCTATTTATAGGCCACAAGATGCAATACAAACCACACAATTTCAATTATTCAATTAGACATAATTATATCTAATGGGCACTCACACACTTAAAGTTAAATGGATTTTAGCTATAATACACACCTAATATTAAATGGATTTTAGCTAAAATACATACCTAATAAAGCACTCATAAAGTTAAATGGATTTTAGCTATAATATCCACCTAATAGTTAAATGGATTTTAGCTAAAAAACACACCTAATAAAGCTCTCACATAAAAAATAAAAATAGATTTCTATAAATTGGTTTTTAATCTTCATTAGGATTAAAAATAATCCTTGGGCCTTCTCCAAATAATATTTTCCATGGGTTGCTCAAATTGGGCCTTAATTCTTCATGGGCTTGAATTCTTCATGGACTTTAATTTTTCATGGGTTTGATTTCTTCATGGACTTGATTTCTCCATGGCTTTGATTTCTTCATGGACTTGAATTCTTCATGGACTTTAAGTCTTCATGGGCTTGAATTCTTCATGCCTAAAAAAAAATAAAAATAATTTAATGTTATTAATAAATTATATATTATATATATGTATTACACATGGCACATATATATATTAGATTATATTATATATATATTACATGCATGCATATAATGATATATATGTATTATATATAATTTTATATATTATTATTATTTATTTTAGAACTTCATTTCATTCATCTTTCAATTTAAATTTACATATAACCATAAAATATATATTAATATCTAATTTAAACCATATTTAAGATCGAAAGAAGGGTATAATTATAACAAAATTTTTACAAAATTAACCACTAATCATAAAACCATGTTCATCTCTCGGGATGTTGTCTTTCATGAGCATCTCTTCCCTTTTCATTCAGTTACTCTAGTTGACGAAGTGTTGGGATCCTTTCCCTGATCTTATTTTACCTAACTATGGTTTGTCACCTCATGACCCTTCTTCTGATATCATCCTTGATTCTTTTCCTAGCAATCCTAAATTTGTATCTTCTATTGGTCTTTCTGACCTTCTAATCCTGTCCGCAGGTCTGTTAGAGTCACAAAACCTCCTTCATATCTTCCCGATTTTCATTGTAATCTCTTTACAAATCAGTTTTCTTCACTCGCTAGAATACCTTATCCACTGGATCATTACATATCTTATGATAAACTCTCTACATCCCATAGTTCTTTCCTCCTTATCGATCCTCTACACTTGAACCCCAACATTACCATTAGGCTGTCCAATATCCTCATTGGCAGGCTACTATGGATGCTGAACTTGAGGCTATGCAGCAAAACAAAACTTAGTCTGTGATCACTCTTCTACCTACTAAACATTCTCTTGGTTGTAAGTGGGTTTACAAAATTAAATATAAGTCAGATGGGACTATAGAATGTTACAAGGCTCGTTTAGTGTCAAAGGATATACTCAACAAGAAGGATTGGATTTTTTTGACACATTTTCTGCGGTTGCTAAAATGGTTATTGTTAAGGTTTTACTTACACTTGCTGCCATTAATAATTGGTCCCTCATCCACCTTGATGTTAATAATGCATTTCTTAATGAAGATTTTTTTGAGGAGATGTATATGGATCTTCTTCCTGGTTATAAGCCTCAAAGTCGTGTTTTAGCTCAGGGAGAGAGGTTAGTATGCAAACTCCACAAGTCAATATATGGCCTAAAACAGGCTTCTCGGCAGTGGTTTTCTAAATTTTCTTCTATACTTGTCAAGAATGGTTTTCATCAATTTTTATCAGATTATTCCTTTTTTACTAAGGGCACTGACAGTTCATTTGTGGCACTTCTTGTTTACGTTGATGATACAATTCTTACTGGTCCTAATGTTGCAGCCATAGAGTCTTTAAAGGTATTTCTTCATAACCATTTTAAATTGAAGAATTTTGATCGATTGAAATATTTTATGAGATCGGAGATAACACAGTCTTCTAAATGTATTTTTCTATCTCAAAGGCATTATGCACTGCAACTTCTTGAAGATACCGGATTTCTTGCTTGTAAGCCAGCTTCTTTACCTATGCTTCCTAATTCTAAGCTATGTGCTTTTGATGGAGAATTATTACCTAATCCTTCTATTTATAGAAGACGGTAGGTTGTTGTATCTTATTGTGTCTCGACCTGATATTACCTTTGTTGTACATAAGTTGAGTCAATTTGTATCTCAGCCTAGACAACCTCATTTAGATGCGGCACATCATCTTCTCCAATATCTTAAGTCATCCCCAGGTCAAGGATTATTGTTTTCATCTTATTCTTCTCTTTAACTTAAAGCCTTTTCTGATTCTGACTGGGGTTCTTGTTTGGACTCACGAAAGTCTACTACTAGATTCTACATTTTCTTTGGAGATTCATTGGTTTCTTGGAGAGCTAAAAAGCATAGCACCGTCTCTCACTCCTCACCTGAAGCTGAATACCGGGCTTTAGCTACTACTGCAAGTGAGCTTGTATGACTCACTCAGTTGTTGCTAGAATTTCCTTTTAATTATACTGATCATGCCCTTCTTTTATGTGATAATCGACAATTCACATCGCCACTAATCCCGCCTTCCATGAGCACACAAAACACATTGAGTTAGATTGTCATTTTGTTTGCGAGAAGATTACTGCTGGTACAATTAAATTGATGTCTATAGTTGATCTATTTACTAAACCATTGCCTGCAGCTCAACTATTTCCGCTATTATCCAAGATGGCCATTCTTAACATACATGATCCATCTTGAGGGGGTGTATTAGACTGTATTGATATTTTGTATTGTTATTAGTTAGTTTGCTGTTGTTGTTTGTATTGTTGTTAGTTAGCTTGTTATATTGTGTGCTGTTATTGTGAACCAAGGGTATTTCTATAATTAAACAATGTAATAGTTTTAGGGTATTTAAGGTTGAGATCTGATTAATGAAGAGATCAATGAAGTTATTATTTCTCTAACTTCCCTCTCGTGTTTTTACTGTCTAAGAATAAGTTTAACTTAGTACCACACTTTTATCAATATATAAATAACAACCATATTAAAATACGTAAAACAATTTATCCATTTATTAAAGTTTTAGTACTAATGTTTATGGGGTAGTCTTTCTTTTATAAGTACTATAGGTATAGTTCACTAGTTAGTTTGCTTCAATGGTCTTCTTTTAGCTGACCTAAAGCATTGCAGTGCTCCAAGCCATCAGAGTTGGTCCAGTGAATGCTAGAAGCAGAAGCAGCCGCAGCAGTTATTTCCCAGCAAGGATTACAGGTTTTTTCTTCTGGTTCATCTTAATTTTCACTGAGCTACGTCCATCTCAATCGACATTGTCACTTGGTTTCACACAGCTGCTGCAACTCCATCTAATCAACCAGCCCGTAGCAATGCATCCTTCGAGTAAAAGGTGATTTAAGAACAATAACGAGAGCCTGAGGAGAGATCGGCCTTGGAGCTACGTTCGAACGAATCCATATTTGTACACTGGATATATCGGTCGCATCTACTCTTGACTAAATCTAACAATTGACATGAATGCTACACGGAAAATCGCATAAATTAATATCCACAATTACAAGCTTAAAGACCATTCATTTGTCATTCCAGTTTTACAATTCTAGACTCAATGTTTTGAGTAAACTTTATAGAAAGGATTCGGATAAAAATTGAGAGGTGTCACTTGCATTCAAAATGCATGCATGTATAATATGTGTAAAATATTTATATGTATGTATGTATAAATATAAATATATCAACATAATATATATATAAAGATGAACTTATGTTAAGGCTCCAAAAGTCATGACTTCTCTTATATTTTTAAAACCCCCTTTATTCTATACTAATAAAAATTTGAAAGTTTATTAATATTGGCTCACTAGATTTAAAAAAAAAAATCCCATTTAGTATATAATAAAAATAAAAAATAAGAATAATATTATTATTGACTCTTAATAACATATTATGAGAATCTAAGACATAAATATTCTAATTTTGACATTCTGGCCCTCCAACCTTCCATCTTGCACTTTCCCATGCACACAGGCGTGCGTATATATATATATATATGCACATATACTTACACACCCACATATATATTTCAAGACGAGCTAAAAGTCGTGACAATTGATGATAAATCACCATCTATGACAAAACTAATGAAGGAAGAATCCCTACAAAAACAAAAAAAAAGAACTTAAATCCTAGGGTTCTTCAAAAATAAAAATAAATCATATGTGAATTTTAAGCAAATGACATAACTCCAATAAGAGGCCTATACCCACTTTACCCTTCTTATATATATATAATATATATATATATATTATGTATGTATGTATACATATACATGAAGAACTTTAGTATGGAAAAAAATGAAACAAAGATAAAACATATTGTTTTTTGTGTAAAACACTTTGCATTAAAAAATATTTTCTGATGTAAGATGTCTTACATAGAAACAAACTGAACCATAGTGTGACAAATAGTTTTCGTCACTAGAGTTCAATAGACCAATGTCGCGAAGGCCATAGGAAAAGGTGAACACTTTACACAAACATTTTATTACCTCTATGTAGACACCTTGCTTAAGGTTTGAATAGCCACATCTCTTTACAAGGAGAAAATGAAATTATACATTCCAAATTCCCCCAGTGAGTTGAGTAAGCATGGTAAAAGCTGCTAATCACATCCACTCCACTCACCATTTAGTCGATTGACATTTAGCAGCTTGTCGCCCTTCAGCTAAGTATGGCCTAAATGTTCGAATAACTTCCTCATATGTCGGCCTCTTGTAGTCCACTGCCTGTAAACAGTTGCATCCAAGCTCCACAAAGCCTTTCTAACTAGAATACCAATAAATTTAGAATTATTCGTCAAGGAACTTTGCAGCATACCTGCTCAATGACTTCTTCGGGGCTAGCCCATTTCCAATCGGAGAACTCTGGGTCTGCTTCACCACTAGCTAAGTTGACCTCACTATCATCTTTTGTCAATCTCATAAGGAACCTGTCAATTGACAAATTGAGAATCTAATGTTCAGGAATTCTTTATGCTTCTTTTTCTGATTTCAGAACTGATGAGCTATGCACAGTGTAACACCCGGTGTAACCGGTGTTAAGAGAATAGGAAAGGAAGTAAGAAAACTTTCAAAAATACCCTTGAAAAGGTGATGGATCCTTGAGATTGAGAGTGCCCATGAGAGGGGTATTTTGATAATTTGGATAGAGAAGTCCAATAAAAGGTATTTTGATAAATTAAAAATAATTCCTATGTGGTCACAAAGGGTATTTTGAAAATTTTGAAATTTATTTCCATAAAGGAATTTAATTATGGAAAATAGGGAAAATGGAGAATATGAAATTATTGGAGGAAATAATTATTTTTCCCTAAATTAGTGAATAAATGTGGTAATGCCATATGGATGGAGGAGATTAGAACTTGGAAGCCAAGGTTAGTGTCTTGTTATGACACTTTGACATTTTGTGGTCCAAGTTAAATGAAGAGATTAAATTAAATGCAAAAGAAATGCTAATTGGCCTTTCAAGCATTTAATGAGAGGCATTATTATATGGATTAAAGAAAATGGTAAATGGTCACCATTAATGCCTGAAAAAATATGAGAGTTATTTAAATACATAAGAAAGTATTTATGTCTCTCAAATGTGATGGGGTGAAAATAGTCCCATTAATTTAAATGGAAAAAAAATGAAAAATTGGAAGGATAGATTGATTCTTAGAATTGGAAATGATCTAAGGGCCACCATTTAGTCTTGAAAGTTGGCAAGGGTTGCCAACATATTAATGATTTAATTTAAAAACTAATTTTGGATGGCTAAGATGAATTCTTTGAAAGGCATATGGATTGTGTTTCCTTTTAAGGGTGGAGATTAAGTCTTGTAAAGGCAAAAGTAATCCAATGGGTGAGATTTAAAGGGAGGAAATGGCATGGATTGTGTTTCTTCCAAGAGAGATGTATTTAATCTAAAGAGATGGATGGTTGGGATTTTCTCTCAAAAAGCAAATGGAAATCAAAGGCTAAGATGAAGTCTTGAAATGGAGATTTCAAGACGAGTAGTATTTAAAGGGAAAGTAAGCTTTTGTCTCAAATTTTGCCATTTCAAAGAGAGAAAGAAAGTGAGAGGAAGGAAAGAATTGTCTTCCAAGGAGAAGAAAAGAGAGAAGAAGATGAAGGAATCAAAGTAAGTTTATTTCTTCCTTCTCTTTACTTTAATATGTTAGTATGTAAAGTAAGTGGCATGTTGGAATGTCATCCTAGATGGGAGAAGAGGATGGGGGAGCTCTCTTGAAAAGAGGATTTAAAGCTTCAAAGAGAAGAATGTTAAAGTAAGGGATGGCCCCATGTGGTAGAGGCCTTGCATTGTATTGTAAGTAGGTTGCATAAATTTTTTATGTATCTCTTTGCATGCTTTACTTGTACACGAGACCTATGGCCATGGGGGTGGGAAAGAAGCGGTAGGTTGATGCCTCAAATCATGTTGGGTTGTAAGGATGGAATAACCTAACCATGCTTGCATGCATTTGCCATTACATAGAGTTGTTATGCTTGTATTTACTTTGCATATGCACCCTTACTGAGCTTTTGAGCTCATGAGATTTTATCCTCCCCTTGTAGGTTCTTATGTCAAAAGTCAAAAGAAAAAAGGGAAAGTGGCAAGCTTGTGGTAGGAAGCTCTTGGTGAATATTTCTTTGTTTGTTGTAAAGTTATGGCTTAAAGAAACCTAGGTTTGTGGTATTTAATTTGTGGCTTGATGGCTTAGGGAAGTTTATTTATTGTAAGTGCTTCATATGATGTAATTTAATAGTTTGCAATGGCTTGTGAAGGCCTAAAACCATGGATGTAATTTATTTGGAATAAATCATGAGGTTGGAGAAAATGATTTTGTTGGAAAATAGAGACAAAATTTGGATGAAAGTGAAGTATTTTATTTATTTTATTTTTCTGGAAAATATGGGTTTAAAAGCCCAAAGAAAAAAAAGAAAAGAAAAGAAGTGAAGAGGTAGCAAGCAGCAGCCCTGCGCGTGCAGGCAGGGCCGCGTGCAGGTGAGCGGCAGCGGCTGCGCGCGAGCAGCGCCCAGCAAGCCAAATTTTTTTAAAAATTTTGAAATTTGGGGATTTTGGGGGCAATTCTTATTTGATTTTGGGCCTGGAGGAATTTTCAAAATAAAAGGGATTTTTTCGGGCATTTTTTGAGAATAATGCCGAATTTTTGGAAAATTGAAAATTATGCGTTTTTTCTCCAAATTTGGTAATCAATCAATGAATTGATTTTAATGGTGATTTATGGAGTCCGGTAAAATTCTTGGTCGGAAAAAGAATTTAAAATAATTGAGAAAATGGCGATTGGGCGTCTGAATGAGATTTTCTTTATAGCCAATGCGGTGTGGTTAAAGCCCAATTCTGCTAGTGAATCTTGGAATTCAAGGAAGGGAAGGACGAGCCTAGTTTCCACCTAGGGCATTTCTTCTTGAAACATAGTCCACCCTTCACCTAAGACTGGGCAGGTGGACAATTTGGGTAATTGTTCACGAGTAACACCCGTAAGTGGGAGCGGGGCGTTACACACAAGCATGTGATCAGCATAGAGTTGAACAAGACATGCAAATGAACATTTAGAAATGACATTAACAAATTAACCTACATTTTCCAATTATGGGAATGCAAATGAACCATCAGAGATATGAACTTTCTTGCTAGGCAAAAGTACGAGCCCTTAAGAGAGGTATTAGTTGAAACTGAACCAGAAGTATGAAGATGTATAAATGCTGTCAACGGGGCCAACTCAAAATAGGTGCTGTCGTTGATCAGTGTCCCAAGTTACATAATGTTCTATAATACTTTCATGTACTAAATTTCTGAAATCAACAACAATCATATCTCCAAATTGACTTAAAATTTGATATAGGTCACCATTTTTTACTTAAAATTCAGCTAACGCTTTGATATGTGATCAAGTCCAACTTCATCTTACTGAGAAAATCTAGAAAATTCTACATTTGATTGCCTAAAGATACAAGTTTCTCTAAATTCCATGTAAACAGAAGTTATCCAGCAAAAAAATCAGCAGCACTGCGCAGTTAATGTGATGTAAGATAAAACTTGATAATGAATCTCAAGCCCTAAAATGTTATTGAAAATGAATCTTAAAACCTAACACTAAGAACAAACCTCTATTTGAGAACAAGACTCTATCAATTCAGTAATCAATACAAAGTTATTTTCAGAACACAACAAGAAATGTGTACATGGGGTGTCAACAGATCCTATTTAAGAAAATAAAGCAATTAAAATTAGGTAGTAGAACTAATCAAGATATACAATCAAATTTCAATCTACTAATTTCCTAATTTATGCCTCGATTTAATTTTTCCTAACATCAAGATTCAAGAGTTGACTGTCTTAAAAATCTCAAATCCCTAGATTTTGGTCCTCCACCATTCTCTCCTAGCTGAAAAGAATTCAACTCTAGTGGGTCGGAAGGCGAGTACCTCCCTGAAATCCTAGATGTCAAAAGTTTGTTGTAATGAACCAAACGACATATAAATCCAAACGGCCTTTCCAGTTGACTAAGAACCGCTACCATGAGAAGAAGCAATAATTTCATCATTGAGCACAAACTTTAATGACATCCTTGTGCAGAAGCAAGGATCTAAGAGTTTGATGGCCTGTAGGAATACAAGTAGGCAAAAAATGAACAATGCTACATAAAGCACTCGAGGATTACTCTTGCTTTGGCTACATAAAAGGATAATTAGCAACTAATTGCCAGACAAATGTCAGGTGGTCAATAAATGTAAAAGGACAACCTTAATTTTCATATTTCTGGGAATGTATATAATAATCAGACTATATTTCTCATCTTATGTTTCATAACATATCAGAATATTAGTATATTATGTTTTCAGTTCCCTCAAGTTGAGTAAACAATTTATTGCAAAAGAAGGTACATCATATATTCATATCTCAAGGAAGCCAGGGATAAAGATCAATTGATAAGACTTATCAAAGAAAAAGATAAATAAAGAAATAAAGAAAAATAGGCTGAAGGGATTCAAGAGGTTTAAAGAAGCATATGAAAAAGGAGAATCAGAACTAGCCAAAAAAAAAAAACAAGAAAAGTAGGATGAGAAGAAAGACAAAAGGAAAAAAAACAAACAGAAAAGGAGCAATAAATTATATGCATTTCATGCTATTAACTGAGATTGAGAAGACTATTTTGTCTTCTTCGGTAACAAAGACAATATTTTGTTTACTACCATCAGATGAGTAATGGAATTTTAATGCCATCATTCAAGAATAAACTGGCCATGGCACATTAGCTTTTACACAACTAGCATATCTAGAAAGTAAAAGGAAAAACAAATATATACTGCTCACCATTTTTGTGCCTGCCCATGCCATTCACCTCTCCACAGACGATTCACTTTGGTCTTCACAGCAGGTGGGAAGTCATAAGTCAACCATTTTGGAACCTGTCAGTTTAAACTTTCTGATGTATTTTTCATAGAAAAAAACAATCCTCTTTGTGTAGGTCTAAGAATTCTGGAAACCAACACTAATAGACCAGATTAATTGCTTTGGACAATATTCCTCACATCTACTACAGTTCATTTTTCCCTCCCCACCCACCTAAACCACCACCCTCTTAACTTTAACAGTGATTTAAGGAGCACATTGACTCAGAAATAACCAATTTATCTGTTAAATTAATTCTATTCTTCTCTCTCTCCCCCCCCCCCCCCCCCCCCCCCCCTCCAAAGTAAATAACACAACTTTGAATTCATACTATATAATTCAGTATATACGCAAACAAATGTACAGCAGTCTTAATTTCTGTGCCATCATTTGCCAAACCATTCACAGATATTTTTCTGATTTTTCCTTCTCATACCTTTTAGGGTTGATTACAAAAAAGTACTGAACTTTCACCAAGCTTTCAGTTGCGGACTGTATGAGAAAGTAAAAGCAGCATATGAGAAAGTATGTTGTAGGGGGGTTGTACCAAGTTTGTTGCTGCATTAGCAGCTGATACATTCCCAGCACATGTAGGCGGTTAACCACACATGGGGGAGGTTAGGATCAGCTATAAAAATCGCTGACCTCCTTCCACGGATGTTATGAAATTCTCAAGTAAATTCTGAATTTCTCTTTTGCCATGGCCGATGGAATAAGGATGAAACAAATGGAGTCCCCGTTGCAGCAGGTTATTGTCGCGATGGTGGAGATGCAAACAAGGATGGGGACTCTAGAATCCTCTATCAGAGCAGGGGTGGATACCCGGATTAACCTGGCGATGGAGAGTTGGCGTGAGGAGAACCAGGAACAAAGTGCTCTGCTAAGAGAACAAGTGATGGAGCAAGTTCACCAGTTCATGAGGATGTTTGCATCCCAACAACCAGTAAGACTCTCAGCTGAATTTCCTCCTAGGGAGAAGTCGAAGCCAATCCTTCCCGGAGTGGGAGTGGAGAACCGACTAGTAGGGTCGTTGAAATTTGAATTTGAATCGGAAATGGTAGGGGAGAATACATGGGAAATGAGGCCAGGAGCTTAGGCTAATCGTAATCAACTGAGCTTCCCTGTGCCAAAATTGGAGATTCCACTTTTTGATGGGGAGAATCCGAGATGGTGGATAAGGAGGTGTGAGAGGATGTTCTCCCTATACCAAGTATAGGAACAACAGAAGATCACTCTGGCTTCTACTTACCTGAATGATATAGGAGACGCTTGGTTTCAAGGGTGGATTACTGTTAAAGAAGGAAGTTCATGGAATGTATTTGCTGACGATCCCTGTGAGAGATTTGGGGATAGGAACATGAGGGATGTAATTGAAGAGTTTAACAAACTCAAGCTAGAAGGAACACTGCAGGCCTATTAGCTCAAGTTTGAAGAGCTAAGGTCCTTAATGATAGTACACAATCCCCATTTGTCCGAGGAGTATTTTTTTGTCGAGTTTCATTAGTGGCTTAGGGGATGAAGTGAGGCTAATGGTGAAGATGATGCAGCCTCAGATAGTTAAGCAGGCTGTTGAGAGTGCGAGGTTACAAGAATTGACCATTGAGGCTTTGATGAAAAAACGGAGGGGTAAGGCGAAGGGAGTAATCACAGGGGGTTGGCAGGCTGAAAACAAAGTGTTGGGAAAGGATATGGGGCACAATGGTAAGGGTGTATTAGCCCTGCCCTCTACTACCCCTATTCCTACAAATGGAGGGAAATTAATGGAACAAAGGCGTCAAGCTGGGCCATGCTATAGATGTGGAGACAAGTATTTTCCAGGGCATAGGTGCAAAAGGCAGTTCATATTGCTAGGAGGAGAAGATGATGAAGAAGAGGAAGGAGGAGAGCCTTCTAAGATTGATGGGGAAGATAGGGGAGAAATCTCGTTGCATGCCTTAAAAGGAGAGGCCAACAACAAGATTATCAAGGTGGAGGGAAGAGCAAACAATTGCCCTATAATGGTATTCATTGCCAGCGAGAGTACCCATAGCTTCTTGGATGAAGCTATGGCAAAGAGATTGGGGTGTGAGATCACTCAATCTCAACCCCTATCGGTAACAGTCGCTAATGGTAGCAAAGTCTTAAAGTCAATCCTCGTGCAAGGGGTTATGTTGGGAGATGAATGGAGGGGATTTCACAGTTGACTTGAGGTTGCTCAAGTTAGGGGGTTGTGATGTGGTGCTTGGTGTTGATAGGATGAAGGGGGTAACAATTAACTTCGATTTTAATAAAATGGAGGTAACTTTTGAGAAAGATGGGAGAAGAAGGACCCTAACGGGTAATCGTGAGGTGGGGGTAAGCAAGATGATTTCTGGGAAGAAACTCCAAATAATGTTCAAGAATAAGTTCTCCAAAGTGGCACAACTATTCTCCATTCAAGCCATGGAACCTACAGGGGATAGTTCAGAACAAGAAAGAGAAATAGCATTGACTGTGAGCAGCCACTCTCAGGCCCAAAGAAAGGTACAAGAGACTGACTCTCTTAATATGCTTTTAATTGAGTTTAGGGACCTCTTTATGGAACCCAATTCCCTTTCACTCGAGAGACCTTTTGACCACACTATAAATCTTAAGCTAAATATAGAGCTTGCCAATGTAAAGTCCCACTGTTACCCACCAAGGCAAAAACTGAAATTGAAAGACTCATTAAAGACATGTAACACAAGTCTATTATCCAACCAAGCCACAACCCTTTTGTTGCACCTGTATTACTTGTCAAAAAGAAAGATGGTTCATGCCATAACCATCAAAGACAAGTTCCCAATACCTATTGTGGAAGCCTTGCTTAATGAGCTCAAATATGCTATTGTTTTTACCAAACTAGACCTTAGGTCAGGCTATCATCAAATTCGAATGAGGCCTAAAGACATTCACAAAATAGCCTTTAAGACCCACTAAGGGCACTATGAATTCCTAGTTATGCCCTTCGGTCTCACCAATGCCCTAGCTACTTTTCAAGCGTTGATGAATCGGATATTTGAGCCCTATTTGCGCAAATTTATCCTAGAGTTTTTTGATGATATCCTTATCTACAACCCATCATTTGCTAAACATCTTGACCACCTAAAAACTACTTTTGAGGTCCTTAGGCTCAATCAATTGTATATCAAGGAGTCAAAATGTGCCTTTGCATAGGGACAAGTGGAGTACTTAGGCCACATTATATCTAATGTAGGGGTAAGTACTAACCCTAACAAGGTGGCAACAATGGTTAATTGGCCAAGACCTCAAAATGTCAAAGGTCTTAGGGGATTCTTAGGACTAACTGGTTACTATCGTTGATTTGTTAAGAATTATGGCATTATCAACCAACCCCTAACGAATTTGTTAAAGAAAGATGGGTTCCATTGGGATTCGAAGGCAGAGGAGGCTTTTTGTGAGCTCAATAAAGTTATGAGTGAGGTACCAACCCTAGAGCTGCTAGACTTCAATAAGCTATTCATCCTTGAGACAAATGCTAGTGCTAATGGAATTGGGGTTGTGTTAGTTCAGGAGGGTAGACTATTGGCTTTTCTTAGTGGGGCACTAGCCCCTAAGCATTTGGCATTGAGCATCTACGAAAAAGAACTATTGGCAGTGTTGGTGATTGTGGACAAACGATGCCATTATTTGGAGGAAGGTAAATTTGTGATTAAAACAGACCGTGAAAGTTTGAAATTCTTGCTATAGCAAATGTTGCATACTCAATTGCAATAGAAGGGGATGACAAAGCTAATGGGGCTGGATTATACAATACAATTTAATATAGGAAGGGAAGAGAAAACCTAGCAGCAGATGCACTGTCCAGATGTTATGAGGAGGGCAATTCTGCTGCAATAACCACAATAATCCTAGATTGGTGTCAAGAAATAGTTTCAAGTTATGAGGCAGATGAGGAAACCAAGGAGCTTATGCAACAATTGGTGGTGGATCCAACTTCAAGGCCTAGGTATATACTGACTAATGGCTTCATCAAATATCAAGGAAAGCCAGTTATGGGGGATGATGAGGGAGATGATGAGGGATTGAGGGGAAAGATAATAGAATCCCTACATAGCTCTCCCATAGGTAGACATTTGGGTATTGTGAACACCTACCACAAGGTCAAGCAACTCTTCCATTGGCCAGGGCTAAAAAAGTATGTAATGGAATTTGTGTTGGGATGTGATACTTGCAAGAGGTGCAAGTCAGAGAATGTAGCTCTTCCAGGGCTATTACAACCTCGAGAAATTAAAAGAGGACCTTGGGAGAGCATATCAATGGACTTCATTGAAGGGCTTCCAAAATTAGAAGGGAGAGATTGCATCATGGTTGTAGTGGACAGATTCATCAAATACGACCATTTTATTGGATTAACTCATCCCTACACTGCCCAGGAAATAGCTAAGGTATATTTGGATCAAATAGTGAAGTTGCATGGGGTACCTAAAACTATAATATCTGACAGAGACAAAATTTTCACTAGCCTACTATGGAAAGAGCTGATGCAGTTATTGGGGGTCAAGCTTAACATATCCACTGCCTACCACCCTGAATCGGACGGCCAAACCAAAAGAGTTAACTAGTATGTGGAAATGTACTTGAGGTGTTCTTGTTTTCTACAACCCAAGACTTGGCACAAATGGCTTGCTACGGCTCAATGGTGGTACAACTCCAACCACCATAGCTCCATAAAGAGATCTCTTTTTGAAGGCTCTTTATGGCTACAAGTCTCCTTTGCTACCAGCCTTGGGAGACTCTTCGACAGTTGCAGCCCTCGATGCCTATTTACAACAAAGGCAACAAGCCCTACAAGTACTTAAGATAGAATTGGCCAACTCCAAGAATCGTATGAAGCAGTTTGCAGACAAAAGGAGGAGTGAAAGAGAATTTCAAGTGGGGGAGGTGGTGTACTTGAAGCTTAAACCAGGCCATTTGAGGTCCCTACTCCAGAACCCTAACTCAAAGTTAAACCCAAAGTTCTATCGGCCATTTTCCATTACAACAAAGGTGGGAAATGTGGCCTACCGGTTGCAACTAATAGAAGGCTCTAATATCCACTCGGTATTCCATGTCTCACTTCTCCAGAAGTCAATAGGAGCACAACCAATGAGCTTAGAGATAGAGTAAAAGAACCTACAACTATCGTGGATAGAAGGGTACTCTACAAGCAAGGGGCTCCCCTCACTCAAGTCCTCATCCAATGGTCTAATCTTCACTAGGATAATAATACCTAGGAATATCTTCTAGATATCCTCAAGCAATTTCCTAGAGTGACAAGCTTCCTTAACATTTCTAGAGGAAAATAAAATATGAGAAAGTATGTTGTTGTAGGGGGGTTGTACCAAGTTTGTTGCTGCATTAGCAACTAGTACATTCCCAGCACATGTAGGCGGTTAACCGCACATGGGGAAGGTTAGATTCAACTATAAAAATAGCTAACTTCCTTCCACGGATGTCATGAAAATTCTCAAGTAAATTCTGAATTTCTCTCTCTCTCTCTGCATTTTTTTCTCCCTAACTTCTCTCTCGATTTCTCTCTTTCTCTCGATCCATCTATTGATCGAGAACTACTTGTCAAATCCTTAGGGAGATAACACGGACGGACTTTTAATTTTTCCAATAGTAGTGATGTAGGACAGTAAAATTTGCAGAAAGTAGGAAAAAAGAGAGAAGTGATTATGAAGACGACAAAGAAGAAGAAGCTTGAGAAGAAGAAAAAGCAAGAGTGAGAAAAGAAACAAAGAAGAAGAGAAATCTTCAAAGAGGGGAGGTCAATAATATTCAATCATCAAGTCTGCAAAAAAAAGGTTACAATGTGTTGCCTATTTTTAGGCAATTAAAAAGATAACCTATCTAGAAGATAACATCTAATCAAAATAAAAAATAGCCGTATCTAATCCATAAATCCAATAAAATTCTATCATCTAAACAACTATGATAAATCAAAATAGAGCAAGATAAAACCTAATCTAACTCTTATTTTAAAATCAAAATCAAAATAAAATATCCTTATCAAGTAGTATTCTACTTCTATTTAGTTTCAATTAAGGACCGCCTTCTATCCCCGTTAAATTTGACCATTAGAATATAGCATGGCACGCTTTGCCACATCATTTCTCTCCCTTTTCTTTCCTCTCCTCTCATCCTTTCCCCACCTGCCACCTCTGCCCCTTTGCTGGAAGCCACCATTTCCAACGAAGACACCCTCCATCACATCTTGAATCTCCCTCTCCAAAATAAAAATAAAATATTCTTCCTCCAATCCACCTGTCACTTGATCTTTCAACTTCACATAAACCCTTTTTGGTTTCTCTTTCTAAGCGTTTACACAGAAATTTCTCAATATTCTTCCAAGCCAATGCACAATTCCAACCAGGAATTGTAACTCTCAATTTCTATGTTCTCAACTTACCAAGCTGAATACTAAATTCAAAAGAGTTGGCAACAACAATTACCTCAGCTAGATTTACAGAAAAGAAAAAACGATTACCTCAGCTAGATTTCCCGATAGCTTTTCTAGAAAATCTTGAATCACCTCTTGCACTCCAGCGGCTAGTTAAACAAATCTTTGATCAATGATTAAGATTTTCCACATGGCAATGCTCGTGGTAGTGAAGTGGCTGGAGGGCAACGAGACAAAGAGGTGGGGATTAGGTGGAGATGAGATGCAGAAAGGACGGTAAACCCTAAACCCCAATTGAATAACTTGCAGACAGTTTGGTATCAGATGATCTGAGTCATCTGACAGAGAGGGAGGTTTGAGAAGATATGATAGAGGGTGCCTTGCGGCAGATGGAAAATCGGCAACACGTCTTATTGCTGCTGACTGGTCATTTAAGTTTGCCCCCTAAGCATTTAATGGTCAAATTTAAGGGAGATGGACTACTACTTTTAAAAAAAAATTAAAGTTCTGTCCGCAATTGAAAACTAGGTGAAAGTTCAGTATTTTTTTTTGTAATTAACTTAAATCCCTTAAAAGTATGTGGAAAAATATCAAAATTTATGACGTAAAAGTTATGATAAATTTATATCATACAATTAACTGACTATTAGACCTTAGTATTTTTTCACAAGTCACACGTACAGAGAACATCTTACACATTTCATGTCCCTCTAGCTTAGCCAGCAATTCAATACCGTGAGATCACAAGTTAAGAAGTAATTTATACCAAACCTCAGCAATTATTTCAGCAGAAGCTATCCCAGTTTCTTCTCGCAGTTCCCTTATTGCTGCTGACATAGGTTCTTCACCTTCTTCGATACCTCCCTAACATAAAGGCAATAGAGCATTCAAGTTAGCCAAAATAAGTTGTCCAAAGAAATGAGTATGTGATGCAGGAACATATTCTTTGATTTATTAGTGTGCTTATTTTTCTTATTTGTGTAGCTTGTGGTCAGTATTTTCATCGTTAGTAGCATGTGAGTTTTCAGTAAAGATGAATAGCTAGGTATCATGACCCCAAGGATACAATAGTAATTGTAGTTTAATTGCAATTATTATTTACAATTAGGAGCAATTATTTGTATTGGAGCAATTATGAAGTAGTGTCGAGTTCAGGAATGAATTGTCAAGAAGTTATTAAAGTCTCTCATTTCCCCCTATTGTTCTCTCTATTTCTCCTTACTTTCTGTCAGCTTTTCTCTCATTTATGTTTGATTCTCCCTATTATTTTGTCTGTTTCTCCCTCAATTCTTCTCATTTCTCTCTCAATTCCAATTCTATCTTCAAAGAAAACATTAGTTAGGACTGGATCATCAAACCCATCAAACAGAATTGGTTGAGATGGAACATATATGATAGGGATAAGTTTCCTATTTCGGTTTTAGATATTAGATTTAGATTAAGATTTATTTTGTTATCTTGTTATTTTGACTTGTTTCCATTTTTGTTAGATGGTTACAGATATTATAGGATTTGGATTGGGATCATATTAGAATTTAGATTCCTAATCATACTATAGTTACGGTTCAGTTTTGGCCTATAAATAAGGCTGATGATATAACCTTTTATTCAGTTCTTGATATTAAATTTCTCTCTTGGCTATTCTTTCTCTTCTCTTCTTCTTTTGGAATATGGAATGGAATGGAATTAAAACCCTTTTGCAATTTAGGAGTCCAAGACTAAATCCATACTCAAATTGATAAGCAAAGGAACATGCAACCCTAAGTTTTGCAATCTTCATTTCCCAAATTGGTAAGGTGGACACCTTCTCTACTATATGTCCACATCTTAAAACATATTTGGCCAATAATTATGATCAACCACCACCACCACCATCATCATATCCATTACCATGAAGCTCCCTAATAACCCGTTCACCTAAAGATCCCTCTGGAATGCAAAACTGATTAACCTTTGAATAAAATAGCCATCACCTAACCTGTAGGGAACCATTTCTACATTGAACAATCCTCATAAATCATCAGCAATACAAGTAATTAGGGTAGGCCAGCATTGAATTTCAACTCTTTGAAGCTCGTAACTTGCATGCTCATCACCATTAAGAGTAAACATTGCTTGCTCAAAACATCAGCCATAATATTAAACTCCTAAGATTCATATTTCAATGAAAAATTAAACTCATCCAGAAAGGAACTCCCAACTACCATGACTCTCATCAAGCTTTTATGGGACTGTAAATATGACAATACTTGATGATTCAAACAAATTGCTAAGTCCGAGTAGGCCAAATAATGTTGTCAATTGTTGGATCAGATAACTTGATGAGGTCTAGCCTCTTTCAATTAGAATTTATAGTATGAATGTACAAAAGATATTCCTGAAATTAAGGCTAAAGGTACTCCTAGAATTAAGGTCTAGTTGTCTACTTGTTTACTAATCATAGCTAGTCTAATAGCTAATTGACAACTAATCAAACATTTATTCCAACACTCCCTCTCAAGCTGGAGCACATAGATCATATGCACCAACCATGTTACAAATAAAACCAATATGAGGACCCCAAAGAGACTTACTGAAGACGTCTATCAGTTGATCGATTGAATTGACAAATCTAGTAGCAATACATCCAGATAAAATCTTTTCTCTGATGAAATGACAATCAATTTCTATGCGTTTGATCCTCTCATGAAAAACAGGATTAGAGGCTATATGTAAGGCGGCTTAATTATCACAGATTAATTTCATTTGTGTCACCTTGCCATATTTTAATTCTTGAAGTAGTTGTTTCAACCATATAAGTTCACATGTTGCTAAGGCCATAGCACGGTATTCTGCTTCGTCACTAAACCTAGCAACCACATCTTGCTTCTTACTCTTCCAAGATACCAAGTTCCCACCAATTAGAACACGGTACCCGGAAGTAGAGCGTCTATCAGAAGGAGATCCTGCTCAATCAGCATCAGAATACCCAATCACCTAAGTATGACCCTTATCTTCATATATGATATAACAATCCCTAACCTGGTGTGCCTTTGATATATCTGAGAATGCAAATGGCAGCATCCCAATGATTATCACATGGAGACTATAGAAACTGACTAACTACACTTACAGCAAAAGAGATGTCTGGTCGAGTGATGGTGAGGTAGTTTAGCTTTTCGACAAGTCGGCGATATCTATCAGGGTTAGATAATAGCTCCCCCTGTCCTAGTAAAAGCTTGATATTTGGGTCCATGGGAGTATCAATGGGTCTACAATCAAACAAACCAACCTCCTCAAGAATGTCTAAGACATATTTCCTTTGTGAAATAACTATGCCGCTTTTGGACTAAGCTACTTCAATGCCAAGAAAATATTTCAACTTACCCAAATCTTTAGTCTAAAAACGATTGAAGAGATGTGTCTTTAGTTGAAAAATACCATCTTGATCACTTCTAGTGATGACAATATCATCCACATAAACCACTAGATAAATGTATTGACCATTTGATGAGTGGCGATAAAAGACAGAGTGGTCGGCCTCATTGCGATTCATACCAAATTCTTGAAAAACTGTACTAAACCGTCCAAACCAAACTCGCGGAGATTGTTTCAACCCATAAAGAGAGCAACAAAGTTTGTAGACTAATTCAGACTCCCCTGAGCAACAAAACCAGGCGGTTGCTCCATATAGACTTCCTCCTGAAGATCCCCATGAAGAAAAAAATTCTTAATATCCAACTGATAGAGAGGCCAATGATTCATTGCAGCAATGGATAAAAACAAATGCATGGAGGCAATCTTAGCTATCTGAGAAAAAGTGTCATCGTAATCCAAGCCAAAAATTTGAGTGTAGCCTTTGGTGACCATACTTGCCTTAAGGCGATTGACCTTCCCATCTGGACCAACCTTAACATTATATACTCAGCGACAACCAACAGTAGATTTACTCGAAGGAAGAAAAATCAACTCCCAAGTGCCACTAGAATATAGAGCATCTATCTCATCAACCATGGCCTGACACCACCCTGGATCTAAAAATGCCTCACTGGTAGTTTTAGGGACATTAATCGAAGATAAAGTGGACACAAAAGTATAATAGGGTGAAGCCAAGAGATGATAGCTAAGGAAGGTGTAGATGGGATAAGGGTTACCAATAGAGTATATCTTTTCGAGTGGCAATACTTGATGATTCAAATAAACTACTAAGTCTGAGTAGGCCAAATAATGTTGTCAATGATGAATTGCTCATGGCGAAGCATAAAACTCCAAGTCATAAGTAAAGTACTATTGTTTAGACTCAGATAACTTCTCAGTAAAAAATCTTATTGGCTTCCCATCTTGACTAAGAACTATGCCAATAATTGTACCCAATGCATCACATTCAATGACAAACAACTGTCCAGAATTTGGTACTGCAAGCACCAATAAGTCATAAACGCTTTGATTTTATCAAAGGTCTCATTAGGCCGAATTTGGGCACTCAGAATCATTCTCCTTCAAGCATGGAGTAATAGGACACAACTTCGGGCTGCCAAAAGGTGAACTTCTACAGGCTTATTATAAAGTTGCTCCATGCGGAGTACTTTTAATACATAATACAAGTTATTCAAATACTCCTTTAAGTGTGACTGTAGATCAACATGCCATCAAAATACATGGACTTTTGTTGTCTCACACTAAACCCTTAGCAAGCAACTCCTCAACTGGTTTATGTGTGCCAACTCATTGAATAGAAGGCGTTTATAGGCTAGATATTTGGGAAATGGTGCTCCTATGACTGATATGTGTTTCTTATTTTAATTTGTGATTATTTATTTATTAGATTTTAAATAATTTTACTGCAGCTCTTTATCACTTTCAGTAGTTAGAAGATTTTGAATTATGTTAACCTAGTGTTAAGGGGGATTAATCTCCTGTTATTTTGTTAGGAGTGGATAATGATTCCTGTAGCTTATTTCTTATTTTTGTGGTAGTTAGCTGTTAATGTACTGCAGACCTCTATAAATCTAGGGAAGTTATGAATAAAAGATATGGATTAATATGTCTTCAACACTTGTGTTGACCTCTATAAATCTAGAGGTCATGGATCCATAATCAACCTAAATTTTTTTTACTGTTCAATTTTCATTTGTCTATCACAATTGGTTCCAGCAAGCTAAAGAGGAACAATCCTTTGTGTTGGTTTTAGACAGAAAAACTCCTCATTTTATTATTTGGATTGGAAAAATTTATACACAAATGGTAACTGTTCACATGGTGGCAGTTACACAAAAAAAAAAAACTGCCATTTAGAAAATTAATAAATGTATAATAAATAAAAAATTGTCCTTATAGTTTGCCTAACTATCTAACTATCTCTATTTCTTGTACACGATTTTTTACATGCCCCCTTAAGCTGGGTTGTAAATATTAAGGAAGTCCAGCTTGGATCTTTATATCTTCAAACTGAGTCTTCGGTAGGTAGTCTTCAATAGATCCTTGGTATGTAAGAAATTCACCTTCAATTTTTCTTTTTATGAAGTACCTATCTATTTAGGTCACTTTGAACATGTCGAGTTGCTGCCAATATTTTAGTTAGACAACTAAAGTCTAACTAAAATATTGGGCGTTTAAGAGATCTCCTTGACAATGCCTCTATTGTGTCTTTAATCTTGATATACTTCTCCTTTGCGACATCCCAGATTTCTTGTGCCATCTCACGAAGGATGAAATTTACTCTAATTTGATGTGTCTTTAAGGTTGGAATACTTTTTCTTTGTGGCATTCTCTTGTGTCATCTTGTGGAGGATGAAACTTACTTCCACTTCATTAGTCATGGAATTGACAAGCCATAACATTACCATATTGTTTTCTTCCCTCCATTTCTTGTACTTAAATCTGTTGAATTCGATTTTATTTTATTTTTTTATTTTTATTTTTTTTAACATAGGAATCGGAGGAAGCCTTGATAGATAAGCCTTTGGCAGAGACCATTACCGATACATAAGCCTGGTAGAGACCGTCACCTTCTCCCCTATAACCTATGGGCCCAGCCCAAACCGGGCAATCAGGTTGGTCCAAGGCAAGTCCAGGTCGAGACCCGTGCCCGTGGCCCCCCGTGTAGATAGGCAATACCTACCGCATTGGCCAGGATTCGAACACACAACTTTGGCATACCCAGCACTGGAAACCCATGCGGTCAACCACTTGAGCTACCCCGGGGGGTGTGAATTCAATTTAGGGGCTTCACAATTAAGATAATCATCTTTTCCTCTATTGTTTTAAGAGCATCATAACTGAATACCCGTTAGAACTGGGAACAACAGGTACTTGAGAGGACGAAGAAAAGACTGTTGTGGTGAAGGACGCCATTGGGGCGATGGAGGAATTTTCTAATCAGAAATACTTTCATACCATGTTGATTTTAGACAGAAAAACTCCTCACTTTATTATTTGAATTGGACAAATTTATACACAAATGGTAACTGTTCATATGGTGACAGTTACACACAGAAAACACTGCCACTTAGAAAATAAATACATGTGTAATGAATAAAAAATTGTTCCTATAGTTTGTCTAACTACCTAACTGTCTCTATTTCTTATACATGGTTTTCTACACTTTGTATATACCAAGGACCAACCAATGGCATGTTGGAAATTGGATGCTCCTCATACGTTGCATCCTCACTAACTAATTCTGCAAACTCCTTAAATAATTTCCGAATTTCAAAAAGGATATTGAGGCTGTAGTGGAATAAATTATTCTATATTTCTCAATGTATAATACAAGATATGTATACAAGAGTATATTAAGTACCCTAATTACATTAATACCTTTACTTATAGATTTCTACACTTCAACACTCTCCCTCAAGGTAGAGCATATATATCGAGCATGTCCAACTTGGTACAAATGTCACTCACATGAGGACCTCTAAGTGACTTAGTGAGTAAATTGGCCAATTGATCATTGGAGCTGTCAAATGTTGTAACATCATCCCTAGAAAGTACATTTTCTCTAATAAAGTGACAATCAATTTCAATGTACTTGGTTCTCTCAAGGAACACAAGATTAGAAACAATGTGCATGGTAGCCTGATTGTCACAATTCAACTGCATAGACTTAAATTGACTTTTCACTTCCTCAATTAATTGTTTCAACCACACTAACTCACAAGTTGTTAGGGCCATTGCTGTATATTCAGCAACTGTAACACCCCGCCTAACAGGGCATTAATATATGCTAGGATTTTTTTTTTTTTATATCAAACATAAACCAACAATAAATCCTCAGCATAACCTTTATACATTAACACTCCCAAACATGGTGAAGGAGTGATACACTTTAAACATAAGCGGAAGCAAGATCAGAACCTGCAAGAAACCTTGAAAACATACATACGTGGGTACATACACATCGTTCACCCAACCTAATATTACAAATATTGCTAAAACCTTAAACAATGCAACTGAATGAAATAGATGGTCCTAGCCCCACATGGGGGCCACAAATTTCCGTCAAGCTCATGCCTCCATCACTTCCTTGCCCTTCCGGCTGCTTGTCTCGTCTGGAATGTGGAATATTCCAGGGACATAGTCCAATATTAGAAGATGAAATCTTCTAAGTGAGGGTTAATAAGTATGAATGAATGAATGATGCATGGACATTTATAAACAAATACCCTAGTGTAACTTCCCTAGCCCACTAGCCCGGCACGAAACCCTAGGCAGAATCCTGAACCTTTGCAGGATAATCCTAACGTTGTTCCATCAATTGCCCTTGGGGAATTACGGCTACACTCTTAGGATGACATCCCAATCCCATGTACGAGTTTTAATATGACAATAATATTATGTCATGCATACCTCACGACTTTTCATACAACAATATATGAAAATGATCATAACATACGTAGATATCATGCATAGAAAGGTAATCATATCGTATATGAGTTATAGGGACAAAACCACTCACCTTAAAACAAAAATTCGACTTGCCTCGATTTGCGTGTCAACCTCAAAAATATTACAAATTGTCAAGATCCTTGGCCAAATCACTTCCTGGCCAATAATTTTCAAGAAAAATTAATAATCTAATTTTTCTAGACTATTCCTTATTTTTTCTATTTTTCCTCTATTTTTTTATAGCCATAAATTCTTCCAAAATTACTAATAAAGTATTTTCTTCAATTTTTTCCTCATGAAAATTCATACAATAAAATTTATAATCTCCATAAATTGTTTTGGAATTTTTCAAAACCTCTTCCTATTTTTTTCTAAATAAGTTTTCTTTCGAAAATTCAAAATAATTCTTTTATCACGAAATTTCCAAAATAAAAATTCATAAAAGTAAACTATTCTTTTTTCCTGTATTTCTGGATATTTTTTTCCATAATTTTATCCATCTTATTTCTATTTTTACTCTATTTTTCTTTATTTTCAGCATTTAAAAATAATAAAAATTATCTCCGGTCATCTTCTCCAGCGCCAGCACACCAGAAAATTAAACTGACTATACCGAAAGATAGCTTACCTTGAGTTGATCACTCTGACCAAATTTGAGGTTGAAACAACACTTGGAAGACCTCCCTCCGAGCAAAAATCAGTCCGGCTCCGGCAAGATTCAATTTTTCCGGTGAAGCTCCGATCACTCCTTAAATGAACTCCAAAATTCCTCAAACTTTCCAGAAATGATCCTCACCTCATGGGCAACAAAAGCCCTATGGTTTGGTGCCTCAATTTGTTCAAAAATAAGGTCGATTTGAATCTCAAATCTTATAAAACTCTAGGCCACCATATCCTCTATTTATAGGCGATTTCGGGCCCATAAATGACAGATCTCGCTTCAATCAAGGCCTCTGATGTCCCCTTTTGCCCTTAACAAGTCCAAAATCCACCAAAAGAGCTCCATTTTCGTGATCTAAGTGGCCAAACTTCCGGCCACTTTTTCTTCAATTTTCGGCCATCCCATTGCTTGTTGTCAGCCAAGCCCTTTACAAAAGATGCTCCCTGAGCAACCCTCGTGCCATCCCTGTGGTCGATTTCGGTGATTTGATGGGTTGGTCGGCCATGGTTGTTTGGAGGTTTTCTTAAAATTGCACTTTGGCCCCTCAAACTTTGGCTCTCTCACTTTGGCCCATTTCACCAAGCCCCTCGACTTTTAATAATTGCCTATCGGTCCCTCAAGTCCTAAAATATCATTTTAACCCTTGAAGATTCCAAAAAAATATCGTTTCGGCCTCCCTCTAGCAATTTCAAAAAACTACACTTAGGCCCAAATCTTCGTTTTGGCCCTAAACCTTTTCGTTTCTTCCTGAAACCACTGAAGGGTTGTTCTACATACTAAATATGAACTTTCTTGCAGTTCCGTTGACCTCTCAAAGGTCTCCTGCATTGATTCGGTTTTTCAGTCAAAATCATAGCTGTATTTTTAGCTGTACCGAAAATCATTCCTAATCTAATTTCTTTCGATGCTAAAAATCATTTCTTGAAATTCTTAATAGGTATATGCCTATTTCTTTAGGTATATGAGCCCCCAGGCGTTCCCTTTAGTCGATTCAGATATTTTCTCAGGCTCTTCTGATACCGATTTCCTTTGAAACCTCATATTTCTTACCCGAAAGTTTTTCGGGTATTACATTCTTCCCCCCTTTAGGGAATTTCGTCCTTGAAATTTTTCTTTTGGTCTATCAAATTACTGACTCGATACATTAATCATAAATCATTACTAATAGTCTTTGTAGTCATCCAAGTTCATATCATTTTACGAACAATATCAACCAGGTATGCCATGTCTTTCACGTAATCATACATAAAAAAATTTCTTTATTTCACAAGGTTCTTGATAACATCTCTTAGAAATCATAAAATATGCTATTCTATTCTATTTCCTCGAACAATTAGGGATATTTTCCCTTAATCGTATCTTCGAGCTCCCACGTGGCTTTTTCCTTGGTGTGATTCCTCCATTGAATCTTTACTAATGGAATGACTTTGTTCCTCAAGATTTGGTCGCGACGGTTGAGGATCCGTTCAGGCAACTCTGGATACGTCAAATTGTCTCTTAGGTCGATCACTTCCACCCGAATTTCCTGAGTGAGGTCTGGTATATGCCTTCGAAATTGAGACACATGGAAAACATTGTGGATGTTGGACAAGCTAGAAGGAAGTTCTAAATGATAAGCCAATGGTCCAACTCGCCCTATTACTGGATAGGGTCCTATAAATCGGGGTCTTAACTTTCCTTTCTTCTTTCCTCGAGTTGCTAAATGCTAAGGCGATACCTTTAGATACACATGATCTCCCACTTCAAATTCCAAATCCCGTCTTCTTTTGTCCGCATAAGACTTTTGCCGGCTTTGTGTTGTTCGAATTCTCTCTTGAATCTTCCGGATCTTTTTCGAAGTTTGTTGTACCAGCTCGGGTCCCAATATTTGTCTCTCTCCTACCTCGGTCCAACAAATAGGCGAGCGGCATTTCCTCCCGTATAGAGCCTCATAGGGTGCCATTCCTATACTGTTGTGGTAATTGTTATTATAAGCAAACTCCACTAAGGGTAGATGCTCTTCCTAGTTACCCTCAAAATCCAAGGCACATGACCTTAGCATGTCTTCTAACGTTTTAATGGTTCTTTCAGATTGTCCATCGGTTTGCGGGTGATAAGTTGTACTAAGATTCAATTGCGTCCCCATGCACTCCTGCAAGCTCCCCCAAAATCTTGAGGTAAACCTCGGATCCCGATCGGAGACTATGCTTACCGGTGTGCCATGAAGTCTAATTATCTCTCCAATATACTGCTCTGCAAACTTTCGGACTGGCCTATCCATCCGCGTAGGCAAGAAATGTGCCAACTTCGTTAGCCTATCTATGATAACCCAAATCACATCGTTACCTTTTTGACCCCTAGGAAGACCTGTCACAAAATCCATCGTGATATGCTCCCATTTCCATTCTGGGATATCTAATGGTCTCATGAGACCAGTTGGTTTCTGGTGCTCGATCTTTACTCTCTGGCATGTGTCGCACTGCGCTACTTTCCTTGCCACACTTGTCTTCAATCCTGGCCACCAATAGACTTCTCGGAGATCTATATACATTTTTGTGGCTCCTGGGTGTACTGTATAACGAGTTCTGTGAGCTTCATTCAAAATTCTTTGCCTCAAGTCTTTCAGGTTTGGCACGTAGATCCTTCCCCGAAATCTTAGTATGCCATCATGCATTTCAAAATCGGATCTCTTAGGCTGGCCATGCTCGTCCACCCATAGATGTATTCGCTTATCATCCACATATGCCTCTCATATTTCGTTCACTAAATCCAGTTGAACTACCATGCCAGCGATAAGGACGGATGATTCCTTTGGCACTACACTCACTGTCAGTTGGCTAAAAGCCTCCAACATCTGCCACTCACGGGCCATCATCCCAGCCATAGAAATAGGCACATTCCTACTCAGTGCGTCAGCCACCACATTGGCACGTCCCGAGTGATACTGTATGGTGCAGTCGTAGTCCTTAAGAAACTCCATCCACCGTCGCTGCCTAAGGTTCAACTCCTTTTGCGAGAACACATACTTCATGCTCTTGTGGTCTGTGAACACCTCAAAGGTTTCACCATACAGGTAATGTCTCCATAGTTTCAGAGCATATATCACGGCTACCAGTTCCAGATCATGAGTCGAGTAATTTACCTCGTGCTTCTTTAACTGTCGTGACCTATACGCGATCACTCGACCATTTTTCATTAACACAGACCCAAACCTATCTTCGAGGCATCCGTGTATACAACATATCCACCTGGCCCTCTAGGCATTGCTAGAATAGGTGCCGAGGTTAGCCTATCTTTGAACTCTTGAAAGCTTTCCTCGCACTTGGCAGTCCATTCGAACTTGACGTCTTTTCGTATGAGTTTTGTCATAGGCGCGGCTATCTTCGAAAACCCCTCTACAAATCTTCGATAATAGCCTACCAATCCCAAAAAACTTCATATCTCGGTTACACGTGTTGGTTGCTTCCATCCCTGAACAGCCTCAATCTTGGCTGGATTTACCGAGATTCCCTCGGTCGATATCACATGACCTAAGAATGCAACTTGAGACAACCAAAACTCGCATTTCGAGAACTTGGCATATAGTTGATGTTTCCTAAGAGTTTCTAGCACTGCTCTCAAGTGCCCTTCGTGCTCATTCTCGTTCGAGGAATACACCAATATATCGTCTATAAACACGATTACAAATTGATCTAAGTAGAGTCTGAACACTCTATTCATGAGGTCCATAAATGCCGCTGGGGCGTTCGTTAGTCCAAATGGCATCACCAAATACTCATAATGGTCGTACCTTGTTCGAAATGCTGCCTTCGAGACATCATCCGGCTTGATTCTCAATTAATAGTATCCAGATCTCAAATCAATTTTTGAGAACACCTTTGCTCCCTGTAGCTGATCAAACAGCTCATCAATCCTTGGGAGTGGATACTTATTCTTGATTGTGGCCTTGTTTAATTGACGGTAGTCGATGCACATCCTCATACTACCATCTTTATTTTTTACAAATAATACTGGCGCGCCCCATGGTGACGTGCTTGGCCGGATGAATTCCTTATCGGTTAGCTGCTGAAGCTGACTCTTCAATTCCTTCATTTCTGCCGGAGCCATCCGATATGGTGGAATTGATATCGGTTGGGTTCCTGGTACTAGCTCAATCGAGAACTCGATCTCTCGAGGTGGAGGTAATCCCGATAGGTCTTCTGGGAACACGTCCTCGTACTCTTGCACCACTTGCACCTCGTTGAGTTTTGGTAATTCTCCCTTTTCTAATCGAGCATAAGCTATATACCCATGAGCTCCTTGGCTTATTAATTTTACTGCTTTCATAGCTGAAATCATTTTTCTAATCTTGGGGTCACCTTGTCCCCGAAATTTGACCCATTCCCCTTCGGGTTTCTTTATGGTCACTATTTTTCTTCGACAATCTATATTGGCATCATATCTGGACAAGAAGTCCATTCCCAAAATTACGTCGAAATCATATACTTCCAGCAAGATTAGATCAACCTGGAATCGAGCATCACTTAAACTAATTTCGCATTTTTCTCTCACTCTTGAGGACCTTGCACTTTTACCCATGGGCGTAGAAATTATTATCGGAGATTCCATAGGTTTAGTCTCTACCCCCAAACTCCCAGCTAGTGTATATGACATAAATAAATGCGTTGACCCAAGGTCTATCAATGCATGCACAGGGGTATCCGATATAAAGAGCGTACCTTGTATGACTGCCGGATCTGTCCCATCTTCTTTGGTGAGGTTGTAGACGTGTCCCTGACAAGTCCAACGAGCCTTTCCTGCTCTTTCAGCTGGTCCATCTGCTTGTCCGAGTTTCGGCTTCTTCGGACAGTTCCTTGAATAGTGCCCTAGTTGATTGCACTGAAAACACACCACCTTTGTTAGATCTTTCACTGGAGGTGTTTCTTTTCTTTTGCGACAGTCTCTACTTATGTGTCCTTGTTCTCTGCACGAGTAACAGCTGGATGTCCCTGCCAAGCATTTCTTTCCCAGATGGTTCTTCTTGCATTTGGGGCATTGCTTGCTGTTTTGGGAGCTTTTATTTCCCGATTTCTGTTCCGAGTTTCCCTTCATTTCACCAGACCTAATGAGCTTCACTTGAAGAAGATTCCTTTCTGTTATCAAAGCTTTACTCAAGGCTTCTTCATAGGAATCGATCGACCAGGTGCTCAAAGCCTACAACAACTCTACTCGAAGTCCTGACATAAACTTCTGTGCCTTTTGCCATTCATCGGAGTCATACATTGGCACATATTTAATGAGTTGGTTGAATTTGGTGTCGTATTGCGCCACCGTCATTTCTCCGGTCTGCTTTAGGTTTTTAAACTCCCAGCTCTTTTCCTGCTTCCAGCTAAGAGGAAAATACTTATCATTAAAGGCTTTCTTAAATGCCTCCCAGACTGATACTGGAGTCTCATCGGATTCTGATCCTTGTCTCGAGTAAGATCGTTGTAAAGCTCGTTCAGCTGTCTGCCACCATCTTCCAGCTTCTTCCTCCAACATGAAAGTGGCACAATTCAATTTGTCCTCATCATTATACTGCAGATGTCGAAGCAACTTCTCTGTTTATTCCAACCAGTATTCGACCGTGCTGGGGTCATCATGGGGTTTTCCTTTGAACGTTGGTGGTCGCTGTCGCCGATACTGTTCTAGCACATTATCAGTGTGCTTGGCCGGTTCTCCCCTAGTTGTGTGGGTTACGAGATTTTCTAAGATCTTCTCAATCCGATCCAATCGTCCCTCGGGGACTGCTGATTCTGTCTCTTGTTCCTCAGTTCGGATGCTACTACTATCGTCACGATTGTAGCGGCGATTTCTACTGCCTCTGACATCCTCGATTCCCCGATTGGGGTTGACAGGAGTCATGTTCCTTTGTTGTCTCGTGATTACCATCTGAAAGAAAAACAAAATCTCATTCCACAAGAATTTCTTCAAATCGGAATTTCATTTCAGAACACGATATATAACATCATTTAAGAAAAGCACACAGCACACATCTGACACACTAATAAGCGAAATAAAATCGTCCATGATTCTTTCTATGGGTTGGCTGACTTCCAGACCCAAGCATCATCAATCGCTGTGTCATCTTCAGACTCGACCTCGGGTCCATCAAGGTCGTCATGTACAGTTGCTTCTTCATCTTCATCATCCGACCTAAGGAGGTCAGCATACATTTCATTAGCCATGGCTGCCTCTTCGGCGTCCCATTCTCCATCTAAGTCTAACATTTCGTCTCCCTCTACTTCAATCCCCTCATATATGTTGGCGGCGTGGTTGCGGAACTGTTGGCAATAAAAGTATAAGGATGCGTAATTGCCTTCAAGGTGAAGTCCTTCAGCTAGGTCTCTCCAAATCCCTTCCATGTGATTTATCAAAAATTCCACCTGGGCTTGCATTAGGGTTGGCCGTACAAAACTGCTTGGCGGCACATCTCTTAGTATACCTTCGAGGAGATCAAGGCGATCGAAGATGTCTACCATTATTGGTTCGTTGTCAGCCCATTGGCTGATCCAATGGGTCACCCAGAATTGCTCAAGGTAATCTCCTTCCATTCTAAAATTGAAAAACCGATTAGATTTCCATTATTCACCGGGAATAGTAGACACATAGTGCATGTACATGAATAGTAAACACATACGAGTGATCAATGATATCAACGTGTATTCATGCATTTCATAGTCATGTCATGTATGCAGTCTACGTGATGAATACATTTCAGGGCATGTCAATATGATGAAAACATTTTCGAGGAACATAAATCACTTACAAACCAAGCATTTTTCATAAAACTAACTTTAATTGGGGAGTACCAAACTAACTTTATATCCGAGAAAATATCTGAATCGACCAAAGGGAACGCCCGAGGGCTCATATACCTAAAAAAAATAGGCATATACCTATTAAGAATTTCAAGAAATGATTTTTAGCATCGAAAGAAATTGGATCAAGAATGATTTTCGATACAGCTAAAAATACAGCTATGATTTTGACTGAAAAACCGAATCAATGCAGGAGACCTTTGAGGGGTCAACGGAACTGCAAGAAAGTTCATATTTAGTATGTAGAACAACTCTTTAGTGGTTTCAAGAAGAAACGAAAAGGTTTAGGGCCAAAACGAAGATTCGGGCCTAAGTGCAATTTTTCAAAATTGCTAGAGGGAAGCCGAAATGATATTTTTTTGGAATTCTCAAGGGTTAAAATGATGTTTTAGGACTTGAGGGACCTATAGGCAATTATTAAAAGTCGAGGGGCTTGGTGAAATGGGCCAAAGTGAGAGAGCCAAAGTTTGAGGGGCCAAAATGCAATTTTAAGAAAACCTCCAAACAACCATGGCTGACCAACCCATCAAATCACCGAAATCGACCACAGGGATGGCACGAGGGTTGCTCAGGGAGCATCTTTTGTAAAGGGCTTGGCCGACAACAAGCAATGGGATGGCCGGAAATTGAAGAAAAAGTGACCGAAAGTTTGGCCACTTAGATCACGAAAATGAAGCTCTTTCGATGGATTTTGGACTTGTTAAGGGCAAAAGGAGACATCAGAGGCCTTGATTGAAGCAAGATCCATCATTTAAGGGCCCGAAATCGCCTATAAATAGAGGATATGGTGGCCTAGACTTTTATAAGATTTGAGCTTCAAATCGACCTTATTTTTGAACAAATTGAGGCACCAAACCATAGGGCTTTTGTTTCCCATGAGGTGAGGATCATTTCTGGAAAGTTTGAGGAATTTTGGAGTTCATTTGAGGGGTGATCGGAGCTTCACCGGAAAAATCGAATCTCGCCGGAGCCAGACTGATTTTTGCTCGAATGAAGGTCTTCCAAGTGTTGTTTCAACCTCAAATTTGGCCAGAGTGATCAACTCAAGGTAAGCTATCTTTTGGTATAGTCAGTTTAATTTTCTGGTGTGCCGGCGCCGGAGAAGATGATCGAAGATAATTTTTATTATTTTTAAATGCTGAAAATAAAGAAAAATAGAGTAAAAATAGAAATAAGATGGATAAAATTATGGAAAAATATCCAGAAATACAAGAAAAATGAATAGTTTACATTTATGAATTTTTATTTTGGAAATTTCATGATGAAAGAATTATTTTGAATTTTCGAAAGAAAACTTAATTAGAAAAAAATAGGAAGAGGTTTTGAAAAATTCCAAAACAATTTATGGAGATTATAAATTTTATTGTAGGAATTTTCATGAGGAAAAAATTGAAGAAAATACTTTATTAGTAATTTTGGAAGAATTTATGGCTATAAAAAAATTAGAGAAAAAATAAGAAAAATAGAGAAAAATAAGGAAAAGTCTAGAAAAATTAGATTATTAATTTTTCTTGGAAATTATTGGCCAGGAAGTGATTTGGCCAAGGATCTTGACAATTTGTAATATTTTCGAGGTTGACACGCAAATCGAGGCAAGTCGAATTTCTGTTTTAAGGTGAGTGGTTTTGTCCCTATAACTCATATACGATATGATTACCTTTCTATGCATGATATCTACGTATGTTATGATCATCTTCATATATTGTTGCATGAAAAGTCGTGAGGTATGTATAACATAATATTATTGTCATATTAAAACTCGTACATGGGATTGGGATGTCACCCTAAGAGTGTAACCGTAATTCCTCAAGGGCAATTGATGGAATAACGTTAGGATTATCCTGCAAAGGTTCGGAATTCTGCCTAGGGTTTCGTGCCAGGCTAGTGGGCCAGGGAAGTTACACTAGGGTATTTGTTTATAAATGTCCATGCATCATTCATTCATTCTTACTTATTAACCCTCACTTAGAAGATTTCATCTTCTAATATTGGACTATATCCCTGGAATATTCCACGTTCCAGGTGAGACAAGCGGCCGGAAGGGCAAGGAAGTGATGGAGGCATGAGCTTGACGGAAATTTGTGGCCCCCATGTAAGGCTAGGACCATCTATTTCATTCAGTTGTATTGTTTAAGGTTTTAGCAATATTTGTAATATTAGGTTGGGTGAACGATGTGTACGTACATGTATGTTTTCAAGGTTTCTTGTAGGTTCTGATCTTGCATCCGCTTATGTTTAAAGTGTATCACTCCTTCACCATGTTTGGGAGTGTTAATGTATAAATGTTATGTTGAGGATTTATTGTTAGTTTATGTTTGATATAAAAAAAAAATCCTAGCATATATTAATGCCCTGTAAGGCGGGGTGTTACAGTCATTGGAAACAACATTTTGTTTCTTACTCTTCCAAGAGACTAAATTGCCACAAACAAATACACGGTAACCAAATGTGGATCGTCTTTCAATAGGAGATCCCACCCAATCAACATTTGTATATCCCACAATCTAGTTGTGTCCATGATCTTGATACATCACATTACGACTAGGGGCGCCTTTATTATATCAAAGATTATGAATCATTGCATCCTAGTGACTATCACAAGGTGAATCTAGGACTTACCACTCTTAACAAATGAGATATCAAGATGAGTGATTGTGAGATAATTAAGCTTGCCAATTGATTTATAATAGCACCTGGGGTCAAATATAAGCTTCCCTTATCCTAGAAGCAACTTGATATTGGGGTCCATAAGGGTAGATTTAAGCTTACATCCAAGTATCCTTGTCCTTCAAGCATATCCACGACATACTTACTTTGAGAAATATGGATTCCTTGCTTTGACTAAGCCACCTCAATATCAAGAAAATATTTCAAGGGACCCAAATCCTTGGTTTGAAATTGTCGTCAAAGTTGAGCTTTCCACTTGGTGATACCAACATCATTATTTCTTGTAATAATTATATCATCAACATATATCACGAGGAGAATATGACAACTAGATTGAGAGTGATAAATGACGAAATGATTAGCTCCACTCCGAGTTAACCTAAACTCTAGGACAATTGAACTGATTGAACAAACTAAGCTCGAAGAGATTGCTTTAAGCCATATAAGGATTTTTGCAAGTGACACAATAGGCTAGACTTCCCCTAAGAAACAAACCTAGGAGGTTGCTCTATATACAACTCTTCCTTTAAATCACCATGAAGAATTCTTGATATCTAACTGATGAATAGGTTAATGAAACATAGCAGCAAGAGACAAGAGAGGAACAACGAATATCTTGCCAATAGGAGAAAGGTGTCTTTGTGTCTCCATAATCAAGGCTAAAAATTTGAATACACCCTTTTGCTACAAGGCAGGCCTTGAGGCGATCAATGTGGCCATCAAGACCAATCTTAATAGTAAACACCTAACAACATCCAACAATAAACTTACCCTTTAGAAGAGGTACCAAGTCTAAAGTTCCATTGGAATATAAAACAAACATTTTTTCAACTATAGCATCTTGCTAGCCTGGATGGGATAGGGCTTCTGCAATAGTTTTAGAAAGAGAGACAAAAAACAAAGAAGAGACAAAGACAGAATAGCCAGGACATAAAGAGTGATAACTATTTGTTGAAATGTTTGCCTAAGGATTAGACACAGTAGAGAAAGGTCGGTTAGAAGGCAGTAGATTAAGTCTTAGAAGCCTATTAGTTACGGGTAATTTTGCAACTGCAGGTGGTTAAAATATTTCTTTGTAAATCCCGCCCTCTATAGTCTATAAATAGAAGGGCTCGGGGGTCTCGTCTTTTATTCTGTTTTTGCAATCTATCTTGTGGGAAGAGAATGTGTTGTGTATGTACGTGAGATTAAAGCGTTACTTTGTAATCTTCGGGTAGTGCTTAGTCTGGTAATAGGGCTGAGAGTGAGTCAACAATGCATGTAATCTTGTGTTTGTGAGTCAACAGTGCATGGAATCTTGTGTTTCCGATTTCAAGATAGTGAAGAGCAAAGTCCCATCAGTCTGGATGTAGGTTCTCCTTCAAGGAGTTCTAAAAACCAGGATAAATTATTTGTCTTGTGTGTGAGTGCTTTGATTCTGTGTTAATTCTTGTATTCCTATTTCTGTTCTAAATCATGAGTGAGAGATTGTGTTTGTCGTGAGAGGAAATCGAGTGTGTGTGTTGTCGAGAATTATTACAACACTATCAAAATGTGAAATGGGGTGTTGAGTAGTGTAGCACTAAGTACCTGTACGAAGAGTAATAGGCAAGTCAAGATCAAGAATAATGGGAGAGGAACCAAAGGTGGAAGGCCAATCTGCATGAAGGATGAGTCAAACGACGAGCTTTGTTAGTGGGTTCACATGCTGAGGATACTGTTGATAGGTTTTAAGATCAGGGCAATCAAGGTAAGATGAAGACAAGGGTGGAGAAGGAGAAGGAATATCAATAAAGGGAATAAACCAAGGTAGGCTATTTGACACATACTTGGGCAACGCAAAAAAGAAGAAAATAAGATGACTCAAAAAAAGTAACATCAACCAAAACAAAATAGCGAGCTAACTTGGGAGAGTAGCAACTATATCCTTTTTAAAAACATCAATAACCAAGAAAAACACATTTGAGAGAACGCGCTGACAACTTACCATGAATAGGAGCAAGCTAATGTACAAAACAAGTACACACAAAGATACGAAGAAGGAACTTGATCATTAAGGACAGATGAGGGAATTTGGTTAATCAAGTAGCATGTTGTTAAGACAACGTCATCCCAATACTAGAGGGGAACATGCATATGGAGGAGTGTGCATGCAGTCTCAATTAAATGACGATTATTTCATCCAAGAACTCCATTTTGATGTGGCGTGCCAAGACGATAGGTTTGGTGAAGAAACCATTTTGATGCCATATAAGATTTAAAGGGTGATGACATATATTCAAGAGCATAATCACTATGAACAACTCAAATAGGCACATTAAATTGAGTTTGAATTCAGCACAAAAGGCAATAAAGACATAATACAATTTGGAAAGATGCGTCATTAAATATAACCATGTAGTGTGGGAAAAATCAACAACAAAGGTTATAAAACAACGAAAATATTGTTTTGAACTGACACGACTAGGACCCCATACCCCAAAATGGTTAATTGAAAAAGGAGAACTAACATGCTTACCAACTCGAATTGGGAAAGAGCTATGACTATGTTTTTCAAGTTGACAAGACTCGCTCTCTAAAGTAGGGAGACTAGACAAACTAGGACCCATCTTCTTGGAACAAGATAGAGACTAGTGCCTTAATCGACAATGGATGTGTAGTGGTAGTTGTGCAAGCCACTAGTGAAATAGGTTGAGACAAATAGTAGAGCCCCTAAGACTCATACTGCCAATCCTTTGTCTGGTCCTTCGATCCTTAACAAAAACAAAATCAAACAAAAAGGTGATGGCGCAATTAAGATTATGAGTTAGTTGACTAACAGAAATAAATGAAAGAGACATGGTGGCAAACGTAAAACAAATGAAGTTGATGGCAATCTATGAGTGGTGATGGTGAAGTTGACGATGATGGCGATACTAGTTAGGGTTAGGGTTTGGAAGTTGGCTATGATACCATGTAGTGGAATAAAATATTCAGTATTTCTAAGTGTATAATACAAGATATATATACAAGAGTATATTAGCCTTACTTGTATACTTATACACTTCAACAGAGACAAATTTTCAACTTGGTCACTCTTCACAATCATACCTTCCAAAAAAATATATTACTCCAAGTTCTTTCCTCTCAACTTGAAATTTTTGAGCATATAAAAACCAATTGACTTTTACTGCCTTTACAAGACAAAATAGGTTATTCTATAACTTCTTTCTTAAAGGATGTGAGGTATAATTCTTAATGCCGTTACAAAAGGAATAAGTATTGCATTTGGTGTGATGATCCATATCATGATCATATAACAAGGTCTGCTTAAAAGAATGTGACCGACATTCATGGACACTACTTGCACAAAGCTTCATCATCCAAGTTCCTGCCCATGGTAAATTTGACCAAACATCAGGATGTTACCAATATCTTATTTCCTTTTTCAGTGTGCAGCTTCAATTCTTTTAAAACAATATTCTCCATGCTTCTTCCATCACTAACCAAGCCACACGCTTTACCATAACAAAGAACATGCATTTGGAAGTTCGTATGACGTATCTAATCTTCACCAGCAAGATTCACCCTTTATGCGCACAAGCATAAGAGTTATGGCCCCTCTCAAACAGGTAAAACATCTAATTTTTGAGCCATTGCCAGTTTTTAAAATACCATAAAAAGAGCTGGTTTGGCCCCCATAATGCATAATATTCTTCCCTTCATTTACCTTCATTCACGATAACTGCTTTGTTGGTTGTGACACTCCCTTGACTACTCCAATGGGCCTTTTGATCATTCTAAGCACTCTGAACAATGTTGGGATCACTGCATGGGGAAACTCTCTTCTCAGCCACGAAGGCATATTATCGAGCATCTTAAGCTTATATAAATGAACTGCCCCCATATCATCTCTTATGGATTTAATCAACCAGCAACATAACGGGATGGCATTTTTTTGTTAGAAAGATTCTTAAATTCAGAAGTATACTCCTCTAGCCTCAATCCATTTTTCTGAAATGAATGGAACTTCTTGTACAACCCAGGTGTAATCAGCTGGCAAGAAATTCTTCCTCATCTTGGCTTCTATGTGCTGCCAAGTGCTGATTTTTGGCTTGTACAACTCTCTTTCATCATTAAGCAGTGCCTTTGAATTTAAGATTTATAAACACCACCCTTTAAATGTATAGCTGAGATTAGTGATTTATATCCATTGTAAGCCTGGTATAAGTTATCTTCTCAGGCACTTTGTTTGTGGCCTTATTATCCTAATTCAATATTTGAGGTTTTTTCAAACCCAAAAATATCATATTGTCATTCCAGTGTTGATTATGCATTGCTTCTAGTCCTAATTAGGAACTTGTTTTTCTGTCTCTTCGTCCGCACTACACAAGTACGCAATAGGCAAAGCCCCCACAAACATTGTTATAGGTAGTGCAAGACGTGGCTTGAATAGCTGCTTATTCTTGGTGCAATGGCAAAATCATATGGTATTATTTGCTCAAAATTAACACCACACTCAGTAAAATGTAAGACTCGGAAAAGAAGTCAAGAAAATCAGTAAAGATTTCATGCAAGAGCAAAACACTTTCATCAAATAAATGTCAATAATAGTAAAATTTTGACATTACATTGCAAGATCATATATCTATACCCCACTAGGTATTTTCAAAGAATAACAACCAATATGCTCAATACATTACAAAAAAAAAAAAAAATCACACCAAGGATGTAGAAGACTTAGCCTTTAAGCAACCACTCCTACAATAGGAAAATTTTGGGGAAAATAAATGGCTTGCATGACTTGGTAGTAATGCTAACCAGGTTTGTTCAGGTTTTCATGTACCTAAAACTAACTGCTAATTGATGTTCCCTGAGAAGGCAAGCCCTTGAGATTTTGACAGTTAAGGGTTCTTAAAACATGTAGTGAAGGTGCCTGGATTGAAATTCTCTAATAGAGGGTGAAAATGAATGCCACCTTATTGGCATCCTAGTAGAACACAGTTATGAATTTTGTCCAATCCTTAGCATTATTACTTGTCTAATATGAAGAAAATATAATAGTAATAAAGAAATCTTTCATAGCAGTATCACCTGGGGCATCTGCCATGCTCCTGGAACATTCAATCTTGAAGCCACAAAAACCTGCAAGTTACTCAAAGAGGATTACCATCTCTTGACATGCATCTATAAAGTTGTAATAAATTGAAATAAGAGGAATGTGGACTCTAGGTAACAAATAAATCTAATATACTTCATAACCCATCACCCTCCCTACTTTCCCCCCAGCCTCCATTGATTGAACCCCCATAGTCAAGACATGAATATAATATATTATCAGGCATGAAAGGAGAAAGAAGACATTAGAAGGCTGAGGTATCCACATATTTGGGTGTCCTAGATACAGTTTTCTTGACCAAAATTTCAGTTCTTTCTGACAATAGAAAAAAAAGTAGTTTAAATACACTTCAGAAATTGTGCACCATTAACCTAATTTTTGGGCCTTTAATCAACAAGTGCAACAAGTGGTTCCTAGATATTCTCTCAGACAAAATGAGGATTGAGGATGGCATCAACCTGTATATATGTATTTGTGGGGTTAATATTGAAGAAATTCAAAGTTGGTAAAGTGTGCCAAAACTAAGAGATTCATGCCTCTTTGCTTCAGAACTATGCAGGATACTACTAAAGAGAAAAAAAATTGCAAAAGAACAACATCAAGGGCCTGTTTAGATGTAGAAAACATTTTCTCTCCAATTTTCTATTGAATAATTGAATCTCCAACTGTAAAATAGAAAACTCAATTTTCTAATTTTTCAATTTTATACTATGAATTGGAAAACATCAAAAAGATCGTCTAAATTTTCTGGAAAAGAATGCTATTGCTTTTTGAAAAATGAAATGTTAGAGCATGTTTAGTTGTAAAATTGGAGTTGAAAAATTAGAAAATATTTTCTATAACCGAACATATAGTGTTTATAGATCTAGAAAAGGCCTATGATAGGGTCCCTAGAGAAGTATTATGGAGGGTTTTAGAGAAAAAAAGAGTCAAAATAGCCTATATACAAGCCCTTAAGGACATGTATCATGGTGTAGAGACAAGGGTCAGAACATGCGGAGGGGATACTGAACCATTTACAACTACAATAGGACTGCATCAAGGTTCTGCACTAAGCCCATACTAATTTGCCCTAGTAATGGATGAACTCACTAAAGATATTCAGACAGATGTGCCATGGTGTATGCTATTTGCAGACGACATAGTGTTGGTGGATGAAACAAAAGACGGAGTGAACACTAAGCTTGAGTTGTGGAGAAACAATTTAGAATCTAAAGGATTTAAATTAAGTAGAAAGAAAACAGAATATATGGAATGCAAATTTAGTAAAAATGCAAGAGTGGATGATGTTATAATAAAATTAGAAGACCAAATCTTACAAAGAAAAGACCATTTTCGATATTTGGGATCAGTGATTCAAAAAGATGGAGAAATCCACGAGGATGTCGCACATAGAATTAAGGCAGGTTGGCTAAAATGGAGAAATGCATCGGGGGTGTTATGTGATGGTAAAATCCCATTAAAATTGAAAGGAAAATTTTATAGGACAGCTATAAGACCAGTCCTGTTGTATGGCTCAGAATGTTGGGCAGTCAAATACCAACATGAGCAAAAGACGAGTGTAGCGGAGATGAGGATGTTAAGATGGATGTGCGAACATACAAGAAAGGATAAAATTAGAAATGAAGTTATTCGTAATAAGGTAGGAGTAGTGCCAATTGTGGAGAAGATGAGAGAGACTAGACTAAGATGGTTTGGTCATGTGAGAAGGAGACTAAGAGACGCTCCTGTGAGGAGAGTTGATGAAATGGAACAATTAGTCACAAAAAGAGGTAGAGGTAGACCCAAGAAGACTTTGAGAGAGACATTAAAATTTGATATGAAATATATGGATCTAAATGAGGATATGACAAAAGACAGAAATACATGGAAGTCTAGAATTCATGTAGCCGACCCCACATAGTGGGATAAAGGGTGGATATGTTGTTGTTGTTGTTGTTTTCTATAACTGAACAGACCCTAAGATTCCAATTATGTCACAAAAACCATTTCATAAACAACTGTTTTAGTTTTGGTAAAAGCTTTGGAAACAATTGACCAATACTTAAAATGGATGATAGGAGCTTAAATGAGCAAGCATGTACATGCAAATATAGGCACCAAGTGAACACACACACATATATATGCCACTGTATAGATATGCAGCAGTGCAGCCAATATTTTCTCAGACAGATCAAAGTATCATCTCATTATTTATTCACCGATTCTTCTTCCATTAAATTCAGGAGTTCACCCCATATGCAATCATGCCATTTCTTTTATATGGAATCACAAATTGATTCCAGGAAACACATTTTAAGACTGATTCCAAAAAAATATGACAGTATCACCCCCACTTTAAATGCAAATAAATGAAATCTTCACCAAGATGACATAAATCAGATGACAGGGAGATACATAAAGATAACCTATCAATTCAAGATGCAGCATTAATGAAGCACACATGCACGTGCATGAAGAAAGGGCATCAGGAATAGTCCTACTCCTAGCATGTCCAATGGGTACCCTGGTAACCTTTTTTTTTTTTTTTTTGTGATACAAGAAAGGGTCAAGGAAAGGCCAATATCTATGTTTAAAAACTTATAATTGGCATATAATCTAAATACTTGATTTGATAAAAAGTAATAAGGATCTTCAAACAACTAAAATTTTACTAAGCTGTATATTTAGACTCAATACTTAATGGATCTATTGACTAAAGAATGATAATGACTGCACTAATTAATCTCCTTTATTTTCAAATACTAAAGATTGAATCAATCTATATTGCTAAAAAATTATAGTTTAGAACTTTTCATGTATTGACTGAAGAAAGTTGACAACTGCCCTAGCAAATCTCTCTCTCGCTGTGCGTGCAAAAACCACACAAGGACTTTTTAAATGCAGCAACTTAAAAGAAAAGTATGTCGGAATTTTTTTATCAATGTTAGTTGAAGAAGATTGACACCCTTTCACTCTAAAATCTAACTTAGAAAATCATGAAATCATGAAAAAATTTCAGTTTACATTTCCTCTCCGCACACCCCCCCCCCCCCCCCCCCCCCCCCCAAAAAAAAAAAAAAAAAAATGGATTGGTGTCAAGTAAGCCCACACAAATCCATGTACTCTGCCCCAGTAGGTATAGATACAGCCATGTCTGCGAGAAAAATGCAAATAAACATGGAGATTTAATTTATGAAAAATCAAATGGCCGAAAATCCTAGCAAAAAAGAAAACTATAAATAAGGAAAGAAAGAAAGCAATTATATGAGAGCCAATAGACCGCTTGATTGTCATAAAACGATCGCTGATTTTTCAAACAGTTGATCTGGTTGAAGGACGTACTTCAGAAAGAGGTCCAAAGATTATGCACGCAACATGAGGCGTCAACAAGCAAATTCAACAAACAAAACAAACACAACTACAACTAATTCAGGCAAAAAATAAAAAATAAAAAGAAACCATGCGGCTTAAGTAAATACTTAAAACCAGAGGGAAAACGGGGCCTAGTACAAAAAACTCGAAACAAAGTCTAGGGTTGATGTACCGCAGAGAGAGAGAGAGAGAGAGAGAGAGAGAAGGGTGTTGGTAACGATTTACCTGATTGTCAGAATTGATGAGGCAGACTCCGACGTTGGGACGATAACCAGAGGGCAGGTCCTCCATTTTCTGCTCGCACAGAAAAAGGTCAGAATAATTGAGGAGGGAGAGGAGAGAAACAGAGAGGGTCACTGCGAGTCTGCGATTCGAGCACTATCACCAGAATTTAAAAGGTCCGATGCTTCTGCATATATAGCGTGACGGTGACGACGGCGATGCGTTCTATATTCTAATTGTATATATTGCTGATATTCACTTTGTATATACTACATACACTGAAGTGGAGAGACTCACCACTCAGGGCGAGGTGGCTTCACCCCCTGTTATCCTGCGCACCATCACTTCTCGATTGCAACTTATTGAGATCGATTCCGTTAGTCAAACTTCGAGGTGTTGAAATTAGATGAATGAAATTAGGAAGCCGTCAGGCTCACAGTCTTCCCATGCACCCTCATTTCATGGCCAAGCGGCTCTCTTATTCGCAATTGACTAAATAGGATATAGATAATTGGCCAGTTATAATCTTTATATATATAAAAGTACGGTGGTTTGAAAAAAAAAAATTCTCTCAAAACTTGCATTAATAATTTGTATTTAATAATTTATATTAATAATTTAAAATTTTTAATTACTTTGAAATAATAAATATTAATTACTGTAAAATTAATAATGAATCTTAAATACATGAGTTTTTCAATGTTAATAATTAATTTTTTAATATATTATTATGTGAATATTAAATATTTAATTAATTCATCAATCAATCAAAAATAAATACTATTTATGAGGAATGTGAATAGATATTGTCGACGTTCGAAATTAGTCGACTGTGATTCGATTTGCCCATTCTGAGAAATGAGCGAGAAAAGAGAAAAAATGATACGCACCAGAGAAATTTGGATGGTTCAGTTAGCATTCCGACGGCCAGCACCTGCAAGCACTCCGACGTTCAAGTAAGTAAGGGAATAAGTTGTGTATTACCAAGTCAGATAGTGAAAGCGTATCTCGGCTTTGAAGAGAACCAGCTAAATATAGAAGGGGATGCCTTCTCTACATGTACTGTGCTTTTGCATATGATGGGACTGAATACTAGCACCGGTGAGGTTTTCTAGGTAGCAGCATGGCGTTGACTGGACCCTTATTAATGCTGATGGGATCCAAGACGAGCGCACAAATACCCAGTAGAGATTGCAATGATGCTGCTGCAGATTAGTATAGGGCCAGGATAGGACCATCATAGGCTAAGAGATGGGTCGAGAAAGAAAATAGATTGGGCCCGAACAGTCCAGCTAGAATTAGAGATGGCAAAATGGGCTCGGCCCGACGGGCTGGCCCGTTGGGGCCCGAGCTAGGGCCAGCAGTTTGCTGGCCCATTTAAGGCCGGGCCGATTTGGCCCGGCCCGCTTGGCCCAGCGGGCCAAATAGTGGCAGGCCGGGCTGGCTTGCTTGGCCCGCCGGCCCGTTAATCGCCCACAAAACCCCCCACCCTCAGCCTCGCCTCTCGCCCTCACCCTAACTGATGTGTGATTTTATGCACAATTAATTCGGGCAAGTGTACCTTAGTCAAATTTGCATATAGTGATGAAAAGATGTCGATCTCACGAGGACTAGATCACAATACCAAAACGATTCTAAATTAACCTAAGTTGAACCAATTAATTAATCAATGAAGAAAAATGAAAATAAATGGAAAACTGGATTCTTTGTGAGAAAAATTAATTAATAAATGCACTAGGGTTTAGATTTCATTTAATCTAGGTTATGGAATTATCTATTCAATCCGATTCAAAACCATAAATACATTTATAGTATTTTATAATTATTTGCATGTGATGGTGGATTTCCCTCAATTAATTAATAAGCTTTCTCAAGTCATAGTAATCCTTTATTAATTCAATTTCACTGTCAGATTTCTGAGCAGATATCAACGAAATAAATAAGCATTAAGTTCTTTGGAAACCTCTAATCTCGGAAGGGGATTTGACTCACTAAGCTTCCTCAATTCCCACACATGAGTTAATCATCTTTCGATCTCATAGTCAAACATGTGATTTATATTGCCTATGGATCTAATTTATAACAATCCTTTAGTCAGTCATGCATAAATCATTAAATCATTAAAAGGTGGCCAATCTTTTAAAGCATTAAACACAACAATATAAATTCCTCACACAAATAATAATTGGGTTTTGAATCAAACCAAACAAATACTCACATAATTCCAGAATTAAAATCCATCCAAACCCTAGCTAAAATAAATTAACTAGACATTATTAACATAAAAATAAAAACAGAAATTAAATGAATGAAACAGAGAGGCTCCCTGTCCTAGATTTGAAACAGATCTGGGCACGGCTGCTGGCTCCAATCTTTGTATTGTTCGCGACTTCAATTTCCCCTTTTGTGTCCGCTACTTCTCTTCTTCAATCTCACTATGCGCGGCTTCCCAATTGCTTCGCTGTGCGTAGTTCCAAGCCTCTTTTGTTTTAATCTCCAATTCCTTTCAATCGTGTGCGCGGCTGCTGGCTCCCTGTCCCATGTTCACATATTAATATATATATATATATGTATGACATGGGCCGCCCTAGCCAAGCCCAATTCAAGCCACTGCCTTTTATTTGTTTAATAATATATATATATATATATATATAAAAACATGCACATGGCATTCACGCCACTGCCAATTAATATATATATATATAATAGTTATGTTATTATAATATTATATATAAATAATATAAGATAAAATATAATATATATAATATTTAATATACTATTAAATATAATAGCTTTAATTATATTATAATATTAGTTATTTAAAATATTTATTTATTTTTTTAATTTATAATATTAATTATAAAATTAACTTTATAATATATATATTTTTTCTTTTTATGCCCAAGTCTTCAAATTTATTTCCTTTGCTGGATTCCTACAAAACAAGATTAAAACAATGTAAAATTCATATAAACACACATTTATGTAGGAAAAATAGCACAAGATTAAGATAAAAAAATAAATAAAAATATGTATACAATTAAGCCCTATCACTAACCCTCTGCCTCGCCCTCGCCCTCACCCTCGTCTCGCCCTCTGTCATCCTCACCCTCTGTCGCCCTCGCCCTCACCCTCTACCTCGCCCTTGCCCTTACCCTTGTCTCGCCCTCTGTCATCCTCGCCCTCGCCCTCGTCCTCGCCCGCGCCCCTCGCTCTCTCCCTGGCTCGCCCTCTGTCTCGCCCTCACCCTCGCCCTGGCCCGCGCCCCTCGCTCTCGCCCTCGCTCACCCTCTGTCTCGCCCTCGCCCTCTCCATCACCAGCGCCCCTCGCCCACGCCCCTCGCCCTCCCTCGCCGCCCTCGCCCCTCTGTCGCCCGAGCCCCTTGCCCTCTCTCGCTCACTGCCTCGCTCACGCCGCCTGCCTCTATTGCCTAGCTAAAGCAAGGTAAGTTAAGTTTTTTTGTTAATTATTTGCCTAGCTAAAGCTTAAAGTTTTGTGTTAATTATTTAAAATGAATTATTTTAATTATTTACAGTGAGGATTCTTCTGTTAGAAATTTAGAATGGATGGTGATGATCAAATTTCGAGAGGAATCCCTAGTAATGTTAATGAGGAATCCATCTCACAATCATAATCAAAAAAGCCTAAAATTTTAACCTCTGATGTGTGGAACCATTTTGTGAAAATTGGTGTTGGTAGTGATGGCAAACCAAGGTGTAAATGCAAGGGGTGTGGTAAAGAATATTCATGTCCATCTAAATCAGGAACCTCTCATTTAAGTCGTCATATTCCTAAATGTATGATGATTTCTAAGTATAATGATGCGGGAGATATGTTTATTGATTATGAAGGGAAGTTGAAGAGAAAAAAATTTGATCCTAAAGTAAATCGTGAACTTATTGCTCAGATGATTATTTCACATGGTACTCCCTTTAATATGGTTGACTGGAAGGGGTTTAGAAATTACCAAAAGTTTCTGAATGGACATTGTAAGTTCATTTGTAGAAATACTGCTAAAACGGATGTCTTGAGAACATATGAAATAGAGAAAGAGAAGTTAAAACAACAATTGGCCCAAATTCCTGGTAGAGTTTGTTTGACTTTTGATGTTTGGACTGCATGCACTAATCATGGATTTATTTCTCTTACTGTTCATTATGTTGATGGCAATTGGAAGTTAAATAGTAAGATATTGTCATTTGCTCATATGAAGCCACCACATAGTGGACATGAATTATCATTGAAGGTGTTGGAATTTTTAAAGGATTGGGGATTGGAGAAAAAAAAAATTTCCCTCACTTTGGACAATGCCACTTCAAATGACAACATGCAAAATATATTGAAAGAACATTTAAATTTGTCGAATACTTTGTTGCTTAATGGAGAGTTCTTTCACATTAGATGTTGTGCTTATATACTGAACCTTATTGTTCAAGATGGTTTGAAGGTAGCTAGTGAGGCATTGCATAAAATAAGACAAAGTGTTCATTATGTGAGGGGTTCAGAAGCTAGGATGAGACAATTTTATCAATGTATTGAGCAAGTTGGTGGAATTGATACAGGAATTGGGTTGAGACCGGATGTTGTCACTAGATGGAACTGCACCTACATAATGCTTGAGAGTGCACTCAAGTATCGTCGTGCATTTCATAGTTTAAGCTTATGTGATAAAAATTATAGGTGATGTCCATCAAGTGATGAGTGGACAAGAGGGGAGATAATTTGTGAATTCTTGAAGCCATTTTATACTATCACTAATTTGATTTCTGGATCCTCTTACCCTACATCTAATTTGTATTTTGGGGAAATTTGGAGGATAGAGTGTCTCTTGACATCTAACTTGGAAAATGATGATGAGTTGATTGCAAGTATGAGTGCAAGGATGAAAGAAAAATTTGATAAGTATTGGAGTGATTATAGAGTGGTTCTTGCATTTGGGGCGATTCTTGATCCAACCAAGAAGTTTAACTTTTTGAGGTACACTTATTCAAAACTCAATCCTTATAACTATGAAGAGAAGTTGGAAAGGGTGAAGACGGCTTTGTATAGGCTTTATGGTGAATATGTTAACAATGGTTTATCAAGTTCAAGTTCAATGCCTTCCTCAAATGTTAGTGGATCACAAATTTCCATTGGAGGTGAACAAGCAAAGAAGTCAAAAAATATATATGATGTAAGTCTATATTTTTTGAAAACACTTGTTCATATATAATTGATATAAATATTTGCTTGACTATTTTTTTGATTATTTGATAGGATTTTGAAGCATTTGATTGCCAAGTTTCTAACGATGCCGAAAAATCCCAACTTGATATTTATTTGGAAGAGCCAAGGATTCCAATATCGGGAGCATTTGATGTCTTGACATATTGGAGAGAGCGAGCTAATAAAGGGAAAATTATTGCAAAGATGGCTTGTGATATATTGAGTATTCCGATAACAACCGTAGCATCGGAGTCCGCTTTTAGCATTGGATCTCGTATTTTGAACAAGTATAGAAGTCGTTTGCATGATGAAACAGTTCAAACTCTCTTGTGCACACGGAGTTGGTTACATGGTTTTGGAGGTAATTTTTTTTAAACTTTCTAATATCTAGGATTTAACATAATATTAAACATTTCTCTTATATGATAAATAATTAACATATGTAATTTTTTATTATAGATGATGATGAGGAGGAGGAGTCAAGCATTGATGATATAAGACTTTCTAAACAAGACTCAAATGTTGTTGTTGATGAAGAGGATGAAGATTAGAGGCATAATTTTTAATTATTTTTTTTCTTTTTATTTGTAATTTAGCATCTAGAAATGACTTTTTGAGCAAATTATTTTTCTTCAAAGTGGGCTAAATGGCCAAATATGGTATCAAAAAAAAAAAAATGAGCGGGCCTGTTTGGCCCGCGAGCCCGTGGCAGGTCGAGCTAGGGCCAGTAATCTGCTGGCCCATTTTTAAGCGGGCCGATTTGGCTTGGCTCGCGGGCCACTTGGTGGCAGGCCGGCCCGGCCCGTTTGCCATCTCTAGCTAGAATGATGTGTAGCCCATCATTACTCCACGGTCTTCTCACTCATGTGAGCTGAAGGATCAAGCGGTCCGTGAGTTGAATGATCCCGCGGTCAACGAATTGAGAGTGCCGCTGGGAGCTCGCTTGGTCTGTGGTCTACGAGCTTAATGTGTTGATGGGAGCTTGCCTGGTTCGCGGTCTGAGCTCGGAATAGGTGACGTGCGAGCTGGTTCTGACGATCTTGGCCTTGGGCCTGTGTGGGCTTCAGGAGACTTGGGTCGACTTGCAAGGTCGAGTTCAGCCCACTTAGTTTTTTTCGAGAAATACCCATAACAGATACTTAAAGTATTAATTAAGTCACGGATATTTATCCATTAAATAAAATCTTATTTTTATATAATATAATAATATTTAATATATTATATTAAAGTATAATAGTTTGTAAATTTTTTTCCCTCCAAATCTGCCAAGTTATTTTTGCCTCTAAAATTTATATTAAATTTGCATGGATTTTCTAAGAAATATTAATAGACAATTTGAACTATTAATTAAGTAATAGAAAATTATCAATTTATTTAAAATTTTATCGTTATATCTTTATTCTATATATATATAATATTAAAATAGAATAGTCAGACAAAATATTTTGACAAGTGTCAATCAATGGTGAATTTTTTCCTAAAAAACTTACATTAAATCAAATATTGTGCTTAATTATTTATTAATTTTACTTTAATAATTATATTATAGTATTAAAAATGTGATATCTTAAAAAGTTCATAAAAAAATATTTAAAGTTGTCAAATGTTTGGGTTTTTCAATGCTAATTAATATTTAAGATATCATATTTTTAAGACTATGGAAGAAATCAAAATTAATATTTTTAAAGTTTTGTTATTATTGAAAGACTTATTTTTACTCATATTTAAGAATTTTAATCTATATTTATAATATAATAAATAGAAAATAACTAAAGGATATATTATAAATTTTATAATATTTATTTATAAATAAATATAATATAATATAATAAATAAAAAAATTTATAAATATTTTGTCAAATGACCTACTTAATGTGTTAATTATTTTTTAGCACATTAAATGGTGGTACATTGAATTAAGAATGTTTTCTATTAGCATATTGACGAATAATTAATTAAACTTAAATTTTGATAAAAAAAATTGAGTATTAAAAGAAAAAAATTGTAATTATCAATTATGTTATAATTATTTAAAATAACTAGTTTAATTTTTTATTTTTAAATTAAACTACCAGTGTATCACACGAGTTTACCATTAGTTTGTATAAAATTAACATTATTCAATCATTTTTTATATCAAAATAAACAATATATATAAAAATAGAACATGATTATAAAAATATTTTATGATTATATTTTGATTGGATCTTATATAAAATTTCTATTATTAGTATTATTTTGTATTTAAATATACTACTAAAATTAAGATTTACGTATGAAAAGCGAGCGAAAAGAAAAATTAAGGGCATGTGGGAAGGAGTCGCTAATTTTTAGTTTTTGTTTTAATTTTTGTTTTATATTTAATTTCTATTTCTAGTTAAAAAATACAAATTGAATGCATTATTTGATAACACAATCAATTTTTGTTTTTAGGGCCATGATTGTTGTCGACCGTGATTCGTTTTGGGCTGCGGTGAGTCAATCCAAAAATATCGAGAAGAAAGGAAAAAACCCCCCAAAATTTCAAGCGTGTACACCAGAATCTTTACGTGGTTCGGCCAGAATGAAGCCTAGTCCATGACCGCAGTCTGATTATTCTCTCAGAGTGGCGGTATCTGATTATTCCTCCTGTCCCTGTCCCTCATGGTCTCTTTGACTCTCATTTATACTGAGGGGCTTTTACAATTCAGATAACATATAAAAATACAGTGATTGTATAATGGGGGACAAACAGTTCTTATCGCCTTCATAAGACTGGGAGTGGGATCCTCATTACGAGGGGCATGGGCTGTTACAGATAAAGTGATCGGACCCTACCTCTGACTTCTCAGCAGCTTTGCCACTCATGCGAGCTGGAGGTTTTAGACCGGCGACCTGGATGGTCCAGCGATCTAGAGGATATTTCAGGAGCTCATTAGTCAATTGCTTGGAGCTCGTTGGGGGATTATCGGGAGCTTGCCATATGCTCGCTTTACGAGTTCCAGATTTTTGGTGGAGACTGGACTTTCCTTGACGAGGTCATCCGGGCCTTCTTGGCCTTGGGTGATTGGGCCGGTCTATCGGACTGAGTCTGGCCCATGCGGAGTGATGCGGGAAATACATATAACAATTGCTAAATTAGTTTGACTCTAGATTTACAAAATTAGTCTCAAATAAGTTAAATTAGTTTATTTAACATGTTTGATAAGAAATAAATAATGATGATTGTTCAACATTAATGTGATTAATGTGAATGAAACATGAAGTAAAAATAAAAAAGTGAAAGCAAAACATAAAATTTTTGTGTGTTCAAAATTTGAAAATTTAAAAACAAAAATAGGTAATCAAATTGAATTTTTGTTTTTATTTATAAAATCTTAAAAATAAAATTATAGTAAAATGAGCCTTAATTTTCTTAGTTACATACATACATATAGTTGTGTATTTGTTTTTAGATAAATTGATCATATATTTTTTAAAATTTTAATTATTTAATTAATCACGACACTTTTTTGTTTTTAATAGTATTAAGTAAATTTACAGCACAATACTTGAATTTTAAGTTTTTAGCCTAAAGACCTCATAAACTTTGAGTCTATAGTTTTAACATTTATTAAATTTTTATTTTTTTTCAAAGTTAAATAAAAGATATAAAAAACTAATATAAAAGGTTTTACGAAAAGAATAGCTAAAGGTTTGGCAAGGAATACAAAAAATTGACAAAATTCAAGCTTAACCATTTTATCAAGTTTATCTAATGTTCAATTATACATGTTTTGTAAATTAAAAAGTGTAATAGAAATAAAAAAGAGTTCTTAAAGAGAGACTTAATTTAACATGAATTGAAATTAGAAGACGAATAAAAGTTTTAAAATCGAGAGTAGGAGCGGCAAGGGGCCGCATAAAAGGGATAATGTCAAGATAAATAAAAGTCAACACGCCACACCATTAGTTTATGAGGGCGCGCCCAACGTATCACTGCTCAGACTGACATAAAATGAAAGGGTTGGAGGCGCACGATAGCACGAGGGGAGATGACGTGGTCAATGATTGTACATACAGAAACTTGTATATGGATACATGAAAAATGTTTGGGAAATCACTTATTGATATTTATATATATAATATATATAAAGTACGGCGGAGATAAAAAGTTGCAAGAGGACAAAAAGGGGACCGAAGGAAGTGGAGGCGTTGACTTTGGGGCAGAAAGTGGAAGCATCTCATTGATGGCTGGCCGCAACAATACCATTATCTAATCTCCTTCAGGTGGGCGGATAAAAATATATATAAAGTAAACGTAAATTAAAAACAACAAAAAAATCCTATTCGCCCTTTTCAGGCTGTCTACATGAATTAAATATAATATTTTTCTTTGTTGATATTATTATAGTAGAGTTATTTTCATTCAGCATAGAATCTGGCGTCTGGGGCTACCTATGGCTTCAAAAGGTCAAAAAATATCAAATTTCGCAATAATAATAGCATTAAACTCCAAGTGAGTCCACTAGTTGGGAATCAAATACAATCAACAAACACTCCCTGGGTACGAGGGCCTTGGATTAGACTTTGTTCAACAAGACAACAAATAAAAAATTAACATTTTATCCTGTTTCCATTTTAAAATAACTCCATCAACAGTTAGCAAATGAGGTAAGATCTCATCATCTACCCCATCATTCACATAATTTATATAAATACAATTTTTACGAACAAATTCTATACGGAAAATTTTATATAGACACATTTTTAAATAGTACTTTGTGTAAAATGTTTTATAAAAATTATTATTATCGAGCATTTTGAGATTATGTAAATGAATAGCCCAGAGCACCTTATAAAATATTATGGGCTTCTATAAAAAAATTTATTGATTAAAAATTCTTAACTTTTTTTTTTTTTTTTATAAAAATTCTTGCCACTCCATTTCTTAGAAGCCCAGAGGACCCCCTAATCCCATCGCTGTTCACGAACTGGTGGGAAAAAATCTAAAAACTTTTTCTGGATTGAAGATAGTTTTTTTTTTTAATTAGTATTTATTATTACAAAAAGCTATATAATAATACTTGAAACGCTAGGAAAAAATGTAAATTTTTTGTTTCCTTTAGTTAGAACGATGTTTTAAAAGTTTCTTATTATTTTGAAATGATTTTTAACGCAAAGCCATATAGTATTACATGAAATAGCAGGAAAAAATGAAAAAAATAAGCAGTCATAGTGGGATTCACTAAAAACAACTAATTATTTTTGCAATGATTTTTTGCACTAAGTAATATAATTAATATAACTAAAATGATGGGAAAAAATGTAAAAAAAAAATTAGGAGTGAATCTCACATGACTACAGAAAACCATAGCTCACATCTCATATATATATATATATATATGTATGTATGAGATGTGAATTTTACAGAAAATCATTACTTCTTCACATTTATAAAAGTCAAAAAATCACATGTATAGTATAGCTCGTAGGTATAAAAATTTTCATGAGTGGAAAAGTCATTTTTTTAGAAATTCACAATCTCACATCTTGATGGGAAATGAGGGTTTGAAGAAGATAAATTTAATCACTACTTCTTGTTTCTTTTTATGGGGAAAGTACAAGTCGATATGGTTATGATTTCAAAAACTATTTTATGGTTTCCAAATAAAAAAAAAAATTGAATGAAGCATATTTGTTGAATTGATTGTTGAAATTGTTTTCACATAATTGACATGAAGATACTCTAGTTTTAAGGCCACAATAAAAAAAATATTTTAGTTGGTTCCAAAAATGGTTATAATAAGCACATGAAATTATACAAAAAAGAAAGGACTTTTTAAAATTTTAAAAACTTTTAATTACAAAATATGAAAACATGGTAACCATAACTAGGGGAGGCCTAAAAATTTATAGAATGAGAGGGCTCAGATACATCATACATGTAGGAGATCATTTTAGTTTATTTTGTTTTGTTCACCCAATTTTTAATGACACAATAAATAAAGGCGCACCATGTTACATGGTCAATTGTGTAAGTGGGTCATGGGCGGAGGATTTTTTGTGTGTAATTGCTCATCAATCTTTTAATAATGGTGTTTCCAAGGGTGGTTGTTGAACTCCTTATTTGGTTGAAGTGTTTGAAGGTCACCAAAAGTAAACAAGGTTTGGATATATTATTGCTAGACTGGTAAGATAAATGATCCCGTATAATTCACCGAATAAGTATTGAAGCTTCTTCATGAAGATAAACTGTCATGAATCTCAATTTTAACGTGTATTTGACCAATTAAATAAGACAAAGAACTCCCAAGAATGGTCACCCTTACAAAATCTCATAACAAATGTTTGGCCTTCACAAGGTCTCTGGAGAAGTAATGCAAAACCAAAGGTTTGTCCAACGTCAATCTTTGGGTTGAAACAAATCATAGATCACTCTGTCATGTGCTTGTTGGGGTCGCTAAACATAACATCAATTTTAAATGAGATATTGATGGCCAGATCACGTACTCGCAATATGCTACTGGATCTGCTTTGCTAAAAAATATGATTCTGTTATAATTTTGCTGTTTGTAGCTTTAAATCTCATACAATAACAATCTGATTGATCAAGACATAGTTTTTGTCCTCCTTCCATAAAAACATTCCAGAAAGAACCTAGACTCAAACAATATCGTATAATGACATGATTTTGCATTCAGGGCAGGCATAACTAACTTGTATCTGCTTTCTCATTTAGGAACAACTCATTTAGACAGTAAGACTTAACTGGGAAGGACCAAAGATGGTGAAGCGTGAAGCTAACTTACAAACTGTCCTGCTTCTTTGGATTTACCTTGTCTTGATCTTCCTATGGCCTTAAGCAAGCGTAAGGTCAAAGAAAGGGTAATTCTCTTGCCCTCAGGACACAACTCTGCTAGTAGAGGAAGAATTTCTTGGGGTGATGTTCTTGGCGTCCTCAGATTTTGTGTTCGAGCCCTGATTAGAGGAGGCATATCCTCGATTTATGTCTTCAGTGTAGTTTCAGAGACGAAATGACTGAAGACAATAATAATGACATATAATCCAAAAAAAAAAAAAAAAGATAATTGCTTCAACAAAAGGAGATGTAACTTGCATTGTACGAGAACACATGTAGACAAAAAAAAATTAGGACATTCACAAGCTATGAGGCAATTTTTCCTCACTTTTTCAGATAATTCATCTGCATGACAACACATGTAGACATAACAAACATAAAAAAAATCATGTATGTGGATATATCAACTAGTTCTTTCCTTCAAAGGTCAATTTCGGTGAAGTTCGAAGTGCTTTAACATTCATCACCTATCCCCCAAACTAGAAAGATTTGATGTTAGTAATACAACAACGACAAACTGAACTCCTACTTTCCTTTTATAAGAGAATTCATTGACGCCCCCAATGGACATAACTCACTGGTTGAGGGCAAGCACGAGTTGCTCTCAAAGAGATCTTAGATTGTAGACTATTATATAGCCAGTTGTAGGTTTCGTGTCCGAACCTTGGTCTTGAGTTCCGTAATTTAACCCCCTGTAGAAATTTTGGGGCTGAGTTGCGGGAGACCCCAAGGTGAGGGATTTCACCTTTTGCTCCCAAAGAGAATTCATTGACCAATAATAAACCATTAAAAGGACCATTGAGGCAATTCGTATCTCTTGATAAAATTTTTATTATTATTTTTATGACTCCCTCGCAAAATATTGCAAGAATTTGTAATCAACAATTGTAAGACAACATATTATGTATATGTATATGTGTATATGCATAACAACTATGTAGCCAACATATAGATGAATAGTACCACAAATGGTATCGTAAAATAGTACTATATAGATGAATAGTATATATATATATATGAATAATGCGTGAACAATTGTACCAAAAATTACATCGAGAAAAATCTCAGGAAAGACTGGAGGGGTCACAAGCAGTCCCACTCAAAACCTAGACTCCTAAGATAGATTTTTCCTAGACATGCATTTAATAGTACAATATATCACTAACACTACTACTGTTGTTGTCAAAATACAACAATATATTTTTAATTGTGGAGAATACAATTTGTGTGTAGTTGATCACAAGAGTCTTAAGAGTGTGGAGTCTTAGGAGTCTTGCAAGTCTCATCACCAAAGTGCCCTGAGAGTATTGGGTATGTGGAGTGATGGGAGACTCTTGTGATATTTTGAACGGGAGACCTAAAGAGCAAGAGACTTCTTTGGATCTGATGGGAGGCTTCTTGATGATCGAGTGACCTTTGATCACCGAGAGAGTCTTGATGACCGAGAAACCTGTAAGATGAACGCACGGTTAGGGGAACGGGTAGATGTCCCAGCGCAAACCCTCTGATGCTTAAGTCAGTTCTTGAGAGTCGGAGCGCAAAAATGTACACAAAAGGCATAAATTTCCCATATGGGGGAGGGTCCCACACAAAGCACGCAAAAATGATAAGTTCGACATTTAAAAATTCTTTTGAATATTCCAAGAAAATGATAGATAATTATCCATAGCAAATTTTAATTCTAAAATGATTATGAAATATTTGGATAAACATCATCCCTAAAAAATTTTATCCCTAAAAGGGACAAAATAAATATCATATATAAAAGGTACAAGTTATCTATATCTTAATTCTAATAGGTTTTAGAATACTAAGATAGATGTTATCTGCAGTTATCCTAAGGAGACATTTAATCCTAAAAGGGGAGGATGTCTTTGATACTAATTTCAATACACTTTCTTTCATCATACTCAGTGTCCAACTTAAGCGTCGGAGTGTTTGCGTGGGGACCTCCCCGTGTTCTTTGACTATTTTCTTATTTTTGCAAACTTAGATAGTTTGAAGACGACGTTTCCATTCTACAAATTTATTATTGTATCCAAGCAACAACAACTACAATTTATACTCGACAAAACTATTGAATATAGTAACAAATAGAATACCAGAATTTAACGAGATTCAACCAATTTTGCCTATGTCCTTAGACACCACAAAAAATACTTCATTAATTTTCAAAGAGAGAAATACAAATGAGAGAGGAGAATACAATTTGAGATGATTTACACAAGAAGGGGATGACTCATTTTATAGTAAAAGGAAAACCCTTTCCACATCTTAATGATGTGGGACTTGGGATTGAGCCACCAAGTTAACAAATCTCTACCTTCATGAATTTTCCAAAACCCAATCAAATTCCTCTATTTACAAAATTCTCACTAAAAAAGCTATCATCAGTAATGTATTTAAATACTAAGGATATTAATCAAGTCAAAACAATGTTGGAACTTGACCGCTATCATTACCTTAGTCATCATATTAGTAGGATTTTCAATGGTTAAGATCTTCTAAATTTGTATCTCACATTCTTCTAGAATTTCCCATACAAAATGATATCTTTTGTCGATATGCTTCGTCATTACATGATAAACTTGGTTCTTTAGTAAGTGAATAACACTCTGACTGTCACAATATACCTTAATGTACTTATGACCAATTCCCAATTCATCAAGAAACCTATAAAGCCAAATTGTTTCCTTCATGGCTTTTGCAACTGCCATGTACTCTGCTTCTATTGTAGACAGAGCAACTGTAGATTGTAAAATAGACTTCCAACTGATCGGTGTTTTTGTTAAAGTGAAAATATAACCAATCGTAAATCAACGTTTATCCAAATCACCAACATAATCGGAATCACAATAACCAACTATGTATTTACTCATTTTTTCATCTCGCTCAATACTAAACCAACATCTATATTGTTTAGAATATACCACAGAATTCATTTCACAGTTTGCCAATGTTCCTTTCGAAGATCATACATATGCTCACAACTCTAATTGTCTATGAAATATCGGCCCTTGTACACACCATAGCATACATCAAGCTGCTAACAACATTTGCATACAAAACTTTTGACATATACTCCCGTTTCGCAACACTTTTTGGAGATAAATATGCACTAAGCTTGAAATAATGAACTAACGAGGTACTCATAGGTTTTGACTTTTTATTCGTGCTAAAACGTTGTAGTATTTTCTTCAAATATATTTTAGAGTCAAATAAAGCCTTTCTTTTTTCCTGTCTCTAATTATCTTCATACCGAGAATCTTTTTGGCTTTGCCAAAATCTTTCATTTCAAACTTCTGATTCAGTTGAATTTTCAAATTTTCAACTTCTTCACTATTCTTTGAAACTATCAATATATCATCAATGTACAAGATAAGATAGATGAAAGATCCATCTTGTAGCTTGTACAAATACACACAGTAATCATATTTACTTATTGTGTACCTCTGACCCAACATAAACTTGTCAAATCGCTTATACCATTGCCTTGGAGATTGCTTCAATTTGTACAAAGATTTGTTTAGTTTACGAACCCAATTTTCTTTACCAGCAACCCTGAATCCTTTTGGCCGAGTCATATAGATTTCCTTTTCCAAATCACTGTGTACAAATATAGTTATCACATCTGTAATGCCCCGCTTTTTAAATATACAATGATGCTAAATATAAACTAATATCTTACACGAGCATTATGAAAATCCTTACCAACAGAAGTAAATGATCGAACTTGATAGCTAGCTAAAACTAGATAATAAGGATTTTTACTATAAAAACTTTTATACAAGTACAATCATACGTTCCCAAAAGTTGACAAATAAACCCTTATCATCACGACTGCTTCTCTATACAACATCTGTAGTGCATTATTCGAGATACACATAGTGATATAAATACAATCGTGGTACACAACATCAAAGAAACGAAAGCCATAAAGGTAGCATTTTTTTGTTACAACATCTAATTCTAAGAAATGATAGAAAAATCCAATGATTTACAATAGCTCTTTTATACAAAAATTTGTAATACACGAACAACAGAAGGTAAGCTAATCTTTAACCATCTCTTTGTCTTTTCTCTTACTTGACTCCGGGGTACTTGCCACGTTTGACATATTTGAAACATTGAATATTCTAGAGATATGAAACACCAAAATTAGATAATTACATATAGGTGAGTGATTTAGAAAAAGAAAGTTCACGCATGCAAAAACAATATGCAATAGGTAATATAAAATCTCCTCAAGATGTTGCTAGTCATCATGCAAAACTCCTTAGCCCCACCGAGGGCACGTGATTGGGTTAACTCCTGTAACATCCCTAATTTTGGGAATAATTAATGTATGAATTTTAAGGAGATTTATTGAGTTGTCTTTGTGGTTTTGAGAAAATAGACAATTAGGATAATTAATTATTTTATTTGAGAATATTTATGAAAATAATGAAAGAATAAAATGAATTGATTTGATGAATTTTACTAATATGATGAAAGAATAAAATGGATTTATTGATTTTATTTGAGGGTATGTGCGTTAATTTCTGAAAGTTACGGGGTCATAGTGAAAATCTCAAAAATGGGCTGAGAATTGGTTTAAATTTAATGGGAGGCATCATATAAATGAGTGAGCAGTTGGCGCGAATGGTCACGTGTGGGCGTGTGCAGGTGGGGGTGCGGATCGAACCGCGGCGGGGGCAAGAAAAATGCGTTGGAATTTTTTCAGCAAGCCCAGGCGCCAAATGACGCCTTTTTAGGACGCCCATGCGCAAGGGATCGCACGCGGGGCCTTGCTGCGCCATGTGGTGCCGTTGGGGCGTTTCCCAGCCACCCATCCTTCTTCTTTTACTGCCACGTGGCAGCTATCTGGGGCAGCCTTGGCCCCCAAGTTGTTCTCCCAATTTAGCTAGTTTCCTCCCCTTATTTAAGGCCGATCTTGGCCACTATTAAGGCATTGGGTTATGTTCATTCTCTTTGCTCTGAGAAATTAAATTACATAAAGATTCTGCTAGCTGTACGGGCAAGGAAGAAATATGTAAGTGATATATATATTTAATATTAATTTAATAGTATTTAATAGAATTACCAGCATGTCTTATTGCATTAATTTATGATATTTTATGTTAAAGGAATATTAGAAAATGATATTGGTGATTCCGATGTTATGGAGAAATATTGTCAGAAAAGCTATCAAGGTAAAATGTCGGTACGTTTAACGAGAATAGGCGGTTAATATTGAACTGGTAAGGGTTTAATATACTTTGTATGTAAATTTCTTTTGTCATGGTTTGCATAAGATGTCAAGAGAGTGTCCAGGCATGGGACAGTGAATTTTTAACTGAGGGTCCTAGGATGGGGTCATAGAGGGAAACACTTGGGGCCACTTAGAGCCTGAGATAGATGCGGTGGACGGGCTTGCATACACGTTGTACTTCATTTTTATCTATAATGTCATGCTCATTAATTTACTGTATTGCATATTGCTTTTACTGAATCCCCGGACTAACCCCTTTACTACCACTAACCCAATAGATGGCTCGGGGTCTAAGAAAGGGAAAACGATGTTGATGGAAGAGTCGTCAGTTAACAATAATTACGGACTGTGAGAATGTATGTCGTGTTTATGTGTCATTTATGCAATATATATGCTTTGTATTTGGCTATGGCAGACTGCTATAGTTTAAATAAAATTTAATTAAGATCAAGTTAAGGTTCCCGCTATGAGTAACTCAGAGTGTGTGTCTCAACTGGTCGGTTGCGATCGGGATATAGAATATGTTTAAATATGCTTGACTGTTGGAGTATTTTATCGAGCATGTATTTATTTATCTATTTGAAATTGGATTAATATTTTAAGGGCCTAATCAGGTACGAGAATCAGATGAATTTTCGTTGTCTATGCATTTTACACCCGAGTTCTGTTGTTTTACTTTTATATACTTAGTTTTGATGATGAAAAATAATATTTTATTTAATCCCTAAGTTATGAATCAAGGTTGTGGTTTTCAACATAAATCAATTTCAATATCAAGTATTATTTTGTGAGAATGAAAACCAAATGAATTTCAAGTATCGAGAATTCAAAGTCATATTTTTCTAAGTCTGGAAGGTTAGAGCACCTTATAAGGAGACATATATAAAAATGTTTTAGTTTTAGAAAACTAACTCCCGATAATTTAATAGTTAACATTCATTAGTGATAAAATGATTTTTAACGAATTTTTTAAGAAATAGAAAGTGTATATTTTAGAGGTGGTAAAATTGCAAAATCCTAAGTTCCTACTAAAATCCAAATTTTACTTTTTTATTCTTATGAATTTTAATTTTTTTGATATTTTTATTGAATCCAAATGGGGGGTACTTTCTTATTTACATTTATGTATTAAAGTAAATAGAAGGTAAAATATAAATTAAACAAAATGAGGACATTTACTTAAACTAAAGAAATGTAAATATGTTGTAATGTTTTCAAAATTCATTTTGTTGAAAATCTTCCTCATCTGTCGACTGTGTGTTTCAATCTGTCGACTATGCATAAGGATAATCGACTATGCTTGTTCAGTCTGTCGACTATATCTTGCATTTGTCGACTATTTTTGCATCTGTCGACTATGTTTGTTCATGAATTTCAAAATTTTCTTTGTAATTTTTGATCTGTCGACTATGTAAAAGGATCTGTTGATTATGAGATTTTTGTGTTATAAGATAGTCGACTATACTTTTCTGTCTGTCGACTATGGCTAGTTTTATTTGATAAAATAGTCGACTAACCTATTTTCTCTATCGACTATGTGTTTCGTAGAAAGCTTCCAACGGCTAGTTTTTCAATCTCCAACGGCTAGTTTCTCATTCTCCAATGGTCACAAACGGCTTCATTTCTCTTCAATCTTGTGGGAAGCTTATATATACATATCAAGGAGATCAAGAGAAGGCTAATGGACGGGAATGAATTAATTTGAGCTTACTGTTACTCTCGTTTGTATTTACAGTGATTGTGCTTCAATTTTTTCTCTCTTCAAGGCTTTGATTTTAACTTATATTAATTCATTCAAGCCTTGTTTTTATTGTGAGAGAACTTGTAACTAAGAGTGCCAACTCTTAGCATCTTGTTTACATTTGTATCACTCTTATTTTCCTAGCTTTGTGCTAGAAGACTTGCTCGTTAAAGCAAGTGGTTGTAATTCCTAGCTAGGTGCTAGAGGGCTTACTTGTATAAGCAAGAGGTTGTAATTCTTAGTCTTGGACTAGAGGACCTACTTGGTTTAAGTAGGGGGTTTTAGTGGATGGTTTGAAAAATCCTTAGTGAGGAGCTAAGGTAGTGGATTAGGCTTGGTTAAGCCGAACCACTATAAATCCTTGTGTTTTCTTATGCTTGTGTTCTTTGATACATTTATCTTTCCAAGCATTTCATTATTCCTCACTCGGTTCTCATATTTATCTTTGTTCATTTGTCATTTTTATGGTTTACACTTTAAAACTCTAAAACCTCAATCTGTATCAAAAAGTTTTCCTTTTTAAGTTTTATCAATTAAGTTTTTAAAATAACCAATTCACCCCCCCTCTTGGTGTGTGCCATAGCACCTACCTATTCTAACAAGTTCTCGACAGTCGAAGGCGGCGAAGCCTAGAGCCCACCCAGGGCATCCATATTATTTTAATATTTTATGTTGGTAGGGCATAACCATCATTCGAGATAGACTGGGGTTGTAACCGTGCGTTACGGTGGTACTCGGTAATAGAAGCCGAGGCGTCACAACTCCTTAACCTCATTGAGGGCACCGGATTCTCAGCCCCACAAAGGGCAGCAGATTTTCCTTCCCAATCACCATGATAACCACAACAACTAGCCACAAACTTCGTGATTATGTGTGCAAAATGGAGAAGACATGCTCGGAACAAGGGAAACATAAAATGTAAGCAATAAACCACACACAAATGAAACCAAGAATGATCAAGATAAAGCAAGAAGTATGCAAGAACCACTCATCTTGACTGTTTACCTTTTAGGTGTGCTATTCACACTTGTCGGTTTAGGTTTTTTTGCAAAAAACACGTATTTTTGTAAAACAAAACCCAAATATTTTTACATAACATTGTTCTATATCTTTTAAATTACTTGTGTCACACGCCCTCATGCCCTCCAAGAAGTAGGCTCACGTACCTACATGCGCAGGACAGACTGGTGTGTGCATTGCACGCGCCTGTTGTCTTCTTCGACAACGACGAACATGGATTGTTGCAGCCTCAGTTTTTCTGTGATTTCTCCCTTGTTTTAACTCCAATTTGACCTTCGTTTGAATCTACGACTTCCTCTCTTTCTCCTCTACAAGAATATAGGATTAAACGAGACTTACCTAGCTATTTTCCAGCAGCTTCGGTCAAGATTTCAGCAAGGCTTCGAAAACTCTGGCAAGGCTCGTTCTCTTTCATTTCTTCTCCAATTCCTCCATTTTTGTGTGTGCAGAATTTCCCCTTCTTTCTCAAGAATCCTTTCCCCTCATTTGGATCTCTCAATTTGGCAAAAAATTAAGTCGAATCTCACTTGGAATGCTTGATCTTACAAGCCAATGCCCCTTTTTATAGGTTTTTCGGTCAATCACGTTTCACCAAGTGTCCCGCCACCTAGCGCCGTAATTATTACATTGCTACTTGTCCTTGCCACCTCATGCTCCATTTTGTTAGTGTAGGTGCTCTAGACCCAATCAGATTGGGCATGTTGTACACTGACAATTGTAATTATGTTTATTATTTGAATAAGGAGTTGTTCAAATTCACAAGAAGTCATTCTATTAGTTTCTTGTTATTATTGTAATAACCGAATGAAACTAGATAGAAGTCCATATGATGTATACTGTGAATAATCTATAAAGATGTGAGATGATGCATCACAGTTTCTAGACATCATTAAACGTTCCAAGTCGTAGCAATGTCAAGAATGAACATTGACAATTGCGGTAAGACTTGTATGTGCTATGTTTTTGCTATGTGATAGCAATGGGGGTCTCACACCCATAGGCATGGGGATGCTTAGACAAGTACATAGGTGACCAATGTTGGAGAACGTATCACTAGACATGACTCGCCATGAGAATCCATTTTGGTTATATGTTGATGAAATTCTCATACGAGATGGGTGTAACTAATCCTTGGACCTGAGGTTGTCACGGTCATCTCATAAGAAGACCGGTATGCTTTGACATCGTTTCGATGGGCCTAGACAAAGGCTGCACGTGGGCGATCGTTGGGTATATCGTGAGGCTTATGGAGATGGGTGCATAACCAAGATGGGACTCGTCTATCCCTTGATAGAGGATGATGTATCTAAGGCGCCTTCGGTGGATATTCACTTTAAATCCATAGCCATGGTAAAAGAGATCAATAAGGAGTTATTGATTTACTTTCTATTAAGTGAAGATATCCAGAAGACCGAAGAAAACTCATGTGATTATTATCAAGCAACACATTGCCATACTTGAGATCACATAAGATACATTGACGAGAGGATCGAATTACACGGTAACCATGCTCGTGAAAGGTTATTTGCGGATTATGAATCCTTCTGAATAATTGGGTAGGCATGATGCCTTGCTAGAGGCCAATCTTGTCTTATGTGTTCGTACCGACACATTGCCAACATATTCGAAAGCCTAATGAGTCATACGCAATAGGCACGGTCCCTGGCTTAAACCAGGAGAGTGGACGTATGGTTAAGTGGGACACTTTGGCAAGAAGTTGTGCCGTCGTAGGTTCTCACGAAAAAAGAACAAATAGACGTAATGACGTCTATATGGCGAGGGGTCGTCATAATGGAAAGAGTTTCCTAAAATGGCAATTGATTAAATTAGGAAGGAGTTTCTAATTTAATAATTTTCTATTTGTTGGAGTGGCAAATAGGAAATAAAATATTTTTGGGCTTAAGTTAATATTTGGACTAAATTAGATTTGGACTAAATATTAAATTGAATATTATATTTGGACTAAATTGGATTTGGGCCAAATATTAAAATAAATATTATATTTGGACTAAATTAGATTTGGGCCAAATATTAAATATTATATTTGGACCAAATTAGATTTGGGCCAAATATTAAATATTATATTTGGGCTTGAATTAGATTTGGGCCAAAATATTTTATTTAAACCTATAAAAGGATTTGGGCCATTCAATTATATTTCTAGTTGGACTAGAATAAGCCCACTTAATATTCTAATTAAATTAGAATTATTGGGCTAAGCCCAATCCATTAGGGTTTTAGAAACCCTAGGATATTTCACTATAAATATCCCTTTATGGGTTGCCCAAAATAGTAGTATTTTTGGTGTCGTTTTTCAAGAGTTGAAAAACGTATTGCCGTTCACTCTTCCCGTTTCTTTTGGCATCGATTTGAAACGTGGGTGTTCTTTTACCGTCCATACACAAGCCACGCAAAGGAGAAGGAGCTAGCACTCATATTCCGCTCTCCTTGCCAATGGACGCGTGCCGCGTATCACGAGTTAGAGGCTGGACGCTTGAACGGCTCGAATCCGCAAACGACTGGATAATCTAAAGGTTAGATTTATTTATTTGTATGTGAATGATTTGATTTCGACGTTGATCCAATCGCCGGGATCAGGGTAAGTTCAAAAATTTTGAATTACGCTGTTTGCCCCGTAGCGATCTTGTTTTACTTTCACATTTTGCGTGCCTCGTCATGACTTCGAACGGCCCGTTCCACCAGTTTGTTTCTTTAATGATTCCGTTACGAGTTTTCAACAATTATACTGCATGCCCGAAGTTTTGTAGTATTATACTTTGGCCTTTGTGTTATCGCACATTGACCAAAACCTTTCTAAGATTGCATTCTTACCCTAAACTTTTCGAAAACTACACTTTTACTCGAACTTTAAAATTATGATTTTTCCCTTGAACCCTAGGAAAAATCCTAATTCCTCAAATATATAAATTTTACAAAAATCTCAGGTATTACAACATCTATCTGAACTAGTTCCAAATCTAATTGCACTACTAAGACCAACAAAATTCTAATGGAGAAATGTCTCACAATTGGAGAAAAAATATCGTTATAATCAATGCCCTCTGTCTAAGCATAGTCTTTAGCCACTAACCTTGCCTTATAACGAACATCATTATTATCAGGAAATCCTTCTTTTTTTTGCATATACCCATTTGCATCCAGTTGCCTTATTTCCCTTTTGTAAACTGACTAGCCTCTATGTCTCATTCTTCTGAAGAGATTGAATTTCTTCATTTATAGTTTTCCTCAACTTTTCATTTTCTGAACTTTGGACAGCTTCATTGTAAGTGATATGAATGTTATCATTTACAATTTGAGATGCATAGGCTACCATATCAATAAAACGAGCAGGTTTTCGAATCTTCCGTTGTGGCCTTCCTATTACAATTGATTCCTATTGGTGTGAAGGTTCTCGGTTCAAAACCTCTTTTTCATCTGACGACTCCTCTGCAGCATGAGCATTTATATCTGATCCATCAGTTACTATTGGATCAATTATTTTTCTATAAAACTCCACCTGTTGTGGATCATCATCAATTTGCTGTACAACTTCATTTGTTACCTTATTCAACATGACAAATTCATCAAATGTAACATTTATACTAAATATTATCTTCTTTGATTCTAGACACCGGAGTATGCATCCATTTTCTCTAGAAGTGATCCCTCTGAATAATGCTTTCTTTGCTCTTGGATCCAACTTGGATTCCTTAACATGGTAGTATGCAGTGGAACAAAACACATGTAAAGAATTGTAATCATCAAATGTAACATTCATACTAAAGATTATCTTTTTTTATTTTAGACACCAGAGCATGTATCCCTTTACTCCAGAAGTGATCCATCTGAATAATGCTTTCTTTGCTCTTGGATACAACTTGGATTCCTTAACATGGTAGTATGTAGTGGAACCAAACACATGTAAAGAATTGTAATCATTAGCAGATTTTTCAGATCACACCTCAAAAGGTGTTTTTCCACAAATAGCAGTCGATGGCAATCAATTAATGAGGTGACTTGCATATGCCACAGTCTTAGCCTAAAATTGTCTACCCAACCCAACATTTGACAACACACACTGAACTTTCTCCAACAACGTTTGGTTCATGAGCTCTACCATCCTATTTTGTTGTGGTATATCTTTGACTGTGAAGTGTCGAACAATACCTTCATCTTGGCAAACTTTGTCAAATAGATCATTTCTATACACATGACCATTATTTGTTCTGAGTCATTTGACCCTTCTACTAATATAAGTTTCCACCATGTTTCTACAATTAAGGAAACATCCCGACACTTCATCATTTTTTTTCAAAGTATACACCCATACTTTCTGGAAATAATCATCAATAAAGATAATATAGTAGTGTTTGTCTCCCATAGATGCTGTCTTGGAAGGTTCCTACACATCTGAATGAACATAATCTAGAATACCCTTGGTATCATGGATTGCAGTGCTAAATTTCATTCACATCTATTTCCTCTTGACACAGTGCTCACAAAAGTTCAATTTGCAAGTCTTGACACCAACAATCCTTGCACATTACAAGAAAAATCGTATTTAACGACGAAATTTTGAGACAGAATTATTCCGTTGCTAATTAGTGACAAATAACGACAGAATTTTCGTCCCTAATTTTCTAAAATATTTTTTAATTTAACTACGAAATTAGCGACGAAATACTCGTCACTAAATTTAGCGACGGAATTTGTGACGAAAATCCCGTCGCTAAATTTTAATTTTTTTTTAATTTTTAGCGACGGGAGTAACCCCGTCGCTAAATTTAAATTTTTTATTTAATTTTTTTTATTTTTTAGCGACGGGTCACTCAGTCGCTAAATTTTAATTTTTTTATTTATTTATTTTTATTTTTTAGCTACGGGAGTAAACCCGTCGCTAAATTTTAATTTTTTTATTTTTTAGTGACGGGAGTAACCTTGTCGCTAAATTTTAATTTTTTATTTAATTTTTTTATTTTTTAGTGAATTTGAATTTTTTTATTTAATTTAATTTTTATTTTTTAGCGACTGGATTGACCTGTCGTTAAATTTTAATTTTTTTTTATTTTGTAGCAACGGAAGTAATCCCGTTGCTAAATTTTAATTTTTAATTTTTTATTTTTTAATGAATTTAAATTTTTTATTAAATTTTAATTTTTTTATATTTTTTAGCGACAAGATCACTCCTGTCACTAGAAATTAAAAAAAAAATTAAAATTTAGCGAAAGGGTAAACTCTGTTGCTACAATATAAAAAGAAATTAAATAAAAAAATTAAAATTTAGCGACGGGATCACTCCCGTCCCAAAATATTAAAAAACAAATTAAATTTTAGTGATGGGTCAACTCGTCTCTAAAAAAATAAAAATAAAAATAAAAATAAAAATAAAATTAAAATTAAAGAATTAAAATTTAGCGACAGGGTCTACCTATCGCTAAAAAATAAAAATAAATAATTAAATAAAGAATTAAAATTTATCGACCGAACAAACCGTCACTAAAAAATAAAAAAATTAAATAAAAAATTAAAAAAATTACATTTAAACATATCACAATAATTTTTACTAACATTAATATTAGTAAAAATTAAACTAATAATTTTTTAAATATATTAAAATTAAAATAAAAATCAAAACATAATTTTTCACTCCTAATATAATAATTAATAAAGTTTTATTTAAATTAATAACGAAATAAAATTAAAATTAATATTCATTTCCGTTTACTAATATTAAATATTAAAATTAATATCATTAAATAAATTTGAGAAATTTTGGTGTATAAATATAATTATGAAATATTTGAAAGAGAATAGTATAAATATATTTTATACATATCAATGAACAAGAAGGCTTCCAAATCGGGTGGCTCACGCTCGAAACTTGATCATGAGAGGTTGGGGGTCAATCCCGTCGCTAAAAAATAAAAAAATAAATGAATTAAAATTTAGCAACGAGGTAGATTTAGTCACTAAAAAATAAAAAAAATTAAATAAAAAATTTTAATTTAGCGACGGGGTTAACCCCGTCGCTAAAAAATAAAAAAATTAAAATTTAGCAACGGGGTCAACCTTGTCGCTAATTCCGTCGCTGATTAGCGACAGATACAACTCCCGTCGTTGATTCCGTTGCTAAAATACTCCCGTCGCTAACCCTGTCGCTAAATTTCAACGACGCCCTTTTTAGCGACGGAAATGTGCCTGTCACTAAATTCGTCGCTAAATTTTTTAGTGACGATTTGTTTATGTTTTAGCAACGAAATTTTTCGTCACTAAAACGTTGATTTTTTGTAGTGGCATGGCTAGAATTTGCAAGGATTTTCCACCTGCATGTCCCAAACGCATATGCCAAAGTTTGGTTGCTTCTGTATCCCTGTCATCATTGAAAGCTACTACTGTTGTTATCCCAATAATTGCATTACCTTGATAGTAATATAAGTTATTATTCTTTCGAATACCATTCATCAATACAAGTGTACCAAAAATCACATTCATAACTCCATTTTTTGCAGTTACTTTGAGTCCCTTGAATTCTAAAGTTCTCACATAAATAAGATTCTTTGTTAGACTCAGCACATATCTCACATCTGTTAGTATTCTGGTCGATACATTATGATTTCTCAAATGAATTGTGCCAACTCCAGTTGTTTCACAAGGTGTGTCATTGGCTGTGTAAACAACTTACATCAAGTTCTTGAAAGTCAAAAAACCAGTCCCAATTAGGACACATATGGTGGCTGCAACCTGAATCCAAAAACTAAACACCATAATAGCTTGTTGAAGACGTAAGAATTAGTGAAATGTTTGAGCTTTCATCATCAAACCCAGCTACATTTGAGACCGCTTTCCCTTTGTTAGGCTTTGTAACACCCCACCTTCCGAGACATTAAAATATATGCTATGATTTTTTTTTTCATATACATCAAATATAAATCAACAATAAATTCTCAACATAACCTTTATATATATAACACTCCCAAACATAGCGAATGAATGATACATTTTTAACATAAGCAGAAGCAAGATCAGAACCTGTATGAAACCTCGAAAACATAACATGGGTTTACAAACATTGTTTACCCAACACGTCCTTACAAACATTTATTTAAAATATAAATAATACAGTTGAATGAAATATATGGTCCTAATCCCATATGGGACCCACAAAATTTCCATCGCGATCAGGTCTCGATCACATCCTTACCCTTCCGACCGCTTGTCTCGCCTGGAATGTGAAATATTCCAGGGACATAGTCCAATATTAGAAGATGAAATCTTCTAAGTGCTGGTTAAATAAGCATGAATGAATCAATGATGCATGGACATTTATAAACAGATACCCTAGTATAACTTCCCTGGCCCACTAGCCAGTCACGGAACCCTAGGTAGAATCCTGAACCTCTGCAGGATAAGCCTAACGCTGTTCCATCAATTGCCTTTGGAGAATTGTGGCTACACTCTTAGGGCAACATTCCAATCCCATGCACGAATTTCAATATGACAATAATATCGTGCCATGTGAATATCCCAACTTTCCATACAATAAAATATGAACAAATATGATGAAAATGATCATAACATACATAAACATCATGCATAGAAAGATATTCATGTCGTATACAGGTTATAGGGACAAAATCACTCACATTTCTCATAAATCAGGATACTTCAAAAAGCGTGTAACTTGTCTCATTTTTCATACCAATTTTGAAAATTGTACCAATTGATTCACTTCAAATCACAAGACACCCTAGGTAAGATATTCATTCAAATAATCAATAAAAACTATTTTTTTCCTTAATTTTCTTGCATTTTTTTCTATTTTTCTCCAATTATTCTCTCTAATAATCCAAAATAAATACATACATTTCTTATTTTGCAAATCTTTTTTTTACAGAAAATCCTAAAATAATTTTTCAAGAATATTAAAGAAAATTCAAAAATTAACAAGGCCCCACACGCCTGCACGCGCCAGTGCGTGATAGGGTGAGTGAGACTGGTGCGTGAGCTTCACGCGCCGGTCATCTTTTCCGGTGACGGCACACCAGAAAGTTGAGATTTTTGCATCTCGACAAATCCCAGCCCAAATCAATCACGATGGTACCTGAATCAGCCTGAAAGGAGGTTCGGAAGCCGGTCAATCGGAGGCTCGAAGTGTCAGCCAGAGTGTCCGCCTAAGGCTTCGACGAGGCTTTGGATCTCGCTCGTTCTTGCTCTGTTGTTCACGAAATTCTCCAGAAATGCTCTCCAACTTATGGGCAACAAAATCCCTTTATCCTTGCCTCTCAATTCGTTCGAAAATGGCTTTGATTTGAGCTTCAATGTTCTAAAATTTTTGGCTAACACAAGCTCTATTTATAGGCAAAGTTGAAGCTCGAAATGGCCTTGGCCGCCTTACCCATTGCCTTAGACGTCCTTACCTCCCCTGGATCGACGTAAAGGCATCACCCTGCGCTCGAAAAAGCAAGTTGTAGGCGTCGTCCATTCAATCAGCTTTCTTGGCCGAATTTCTCGAAAATCCGACCACCCTAGTGGCCATTGTCGGCTCATCATCTCTCATTGGCCATCCCTAACCATCGCCCATGCGAGCCCAGTAGCTTTCAGCGACCTCTCGTGGCTTGGTCGGATTCCATGGCCAAGATTTTCCATTTTTGCACTTTTGCTCCACTGTTTTATTTTTTTTCTATTTTGGTCCCCTTTCACAAAAGCCCCTCAACTTTTGAATATTTCCATTAAATCCCTCAAGTTCTAATCTTTCCATTTCTCCCTTAAAACTTTCAAAAAATGTCATTTTGACCCCCTCCTTCATTTCTTCTGACTTTGCGAACAATTTCTTATAATCAATGCTTCTGCTGAACCATGCGTTGCTTCTTTCTAATAATGATGAGTGTGTTTTTTGTCGGAAGAAAGGATATTGGAAGAAGGACTGTCCAAAGTTAAAAATTAAAGGCAAGCCTGTAATACCCAAGAACTTTGGGGTGTTATTTTAAAGGAAAAATGAAAATTCGGGAAAAATAGGTATCTGAAGAGCCTGGAAAATTTACCGAATTAGCCGAAGAGAAAACCCTGAAGCTTAAATGCCTAAGAAAATAGGAACGCCTTAAAATAACAAAACAACACAAACTTCACTAAAAGACACCTTAACCTTTTTGTGAAGCAGAATAGTTACAAGAAATTCAAACTCCTCAAGAAGGATTCAAGCAAAATCAAAGCCAAATCCTTATCTTTGAATATTTCATCCAAAATCATCAAATTAGTTACCTGATTAAAGGTAGTGATATAATCATTCATCATAGTACCAAAAACATAAGTAAAGCGGAATAATATCTTTTTCATGTAGAGCTTATTCTCACCGCTTTTCTTAAATTTTTTTTTTCTCTAATGCCTTCCATAATGTATTTGCACAAGTTTCTTTCGCAAATACATACTTCTGTTCTCTGGACAGGCATGTTCGAATTGTATCACAAGCAAATCGATTGATGGTCATCCATTTTTTTCTTCAATATCAACTGATTTCTTCTCCTCAGTGGCGATAGCACCGCATAGATAAACAATAAACAATACCCATATAGGTGAATAGTACGTGAACAATTGTACCAAAAATTGCATTACGAAAAATCTCAAGAAAGACTGGAGGGTTCACAAGCGGTCCCACTTAAAACTTAGACTTCTAAGACAAATTTTTCCTAGACATGCACTTAATAGCACAATATATCACTAACACCACTATAAATATACCCGACAAAACTATTGAATATAGCAACAAATAGAACACCATAATTTAATGAGATTCAACCAATTTTGCCTACATCATTGGACACCACCAAAAATACTTCATTAATTTTCAAATAGAGAAATACAAATGACAGAGGAGAATACAATTTGGGATGATTGGGGAGGATGCCTTTTATAATAAAAGGAAAACCCTCCCAGGATTTGGGAATGAGCCACCAAGTCAACACTCTCCATAAAAACCTCTGCCTAGACGAAGCTTGAAAACTTTTTAATATAAAGTAGTCCTGCAGCAGAAATATGGCGAGCAGATATAGAAGAATTTCCTTTGCTAATTAAATCTGCTCTAACTTTTAACATGAAAGCAATGATGCAAGTGAGAAGGTGAAACAAATAACGGTTTGTTGCATTATGCTCTAGATGCAGATTATGAAAAAAAAAAAAGAAAAAAGATAACACCCTGCAGCCAATGATAAAGTTGCAGTGGTGCACACATCTGTTAAAAACCTCATTATATGTCCATATCTGATCTGCATGAATCAGTTACAGTGAAAATATTAACTCTGACTGCTTGATCCCAACAACAATGATTTCCCATAAATTTGATTTTCATACCTAGAATAGTAAATGCACGCTTCAATCAGTTTTGAGAATTCTGCCACAGATAAGAGAAATAGACAGCATGACACAATGTAAACATTGTGGCAAGCTCAATTTTTATTTTTTGCCTCCATAAATTTCCCAAGCAATAAATTATCTGCATTACCATTGTGATGATAGAGGTATTATTTGTAAAGACATGAAAATTTTAATCCAGACCATTTAATAAATCATCATGTGCAGAAAAATAGAACGAATCATACCTCAGTTGGAGACAATCTAAAGGAGGTCATGACAAAATTCAAAGAAATCCTGTTAACAGGTTGGTGCAAGGTTGTTGCACCAAGTAAGGAGAATTGGCTAATGAAACTAGTATGGTAAAGACATTGATAAAAGGAAACAGTTACTCTCAATATGCAAGGAAAGTAGCTCTCTTGATGAATTATTGGTATACCACCAATCCTTTCTTTGCCTTGAAGTTTGAAAAGTTAAAATAATAATTTTTACTGATTTGAAATCCAAAATTGAGCTAAACCTGTTCAGAAATGTGTGGATTAGTGATGCAGTTCAGCATTGGACGCCATTCACCCAGTCCAGAGTTAAATGCTTTAGTGTTTGGTAAGCTCCATTGACAAAGATCTCCGTGTTCAATGTAATTCAAAAAGCAACTCAACACGATCTCAATCTTTTGGGTGTAAGAGACTTATGGCCTCTCCCTGTTATACAAAACAGTAAAACATTAATAATGAAATCATATTCATCCTAGAATTGTAATCCAGCTGGGTCATTTCATATAGTTTGGCTTTAATTCCAAACAGGCTAAGGCCAAAAGCACAATTCCACCACTTTAATTGCATGAAATTATCATATTTTCATGCAATTAATGTCCAGTTCACATCTAATAGTGCACTACAAAGGACCGCCTCATGTGTTTTAAGCAGCATAGAAGAAAAACATTCCATTTCAAAGTATCCCCCAGCTTCGACGCGTTCTTGTTATGCCTTCATGACTTCGTAGTAAAATGATAGTGAAGTTGCAGCAGAGCAAGGCGATTAAGGTGATCGCATAGGAGGAAGGGAAAAGTTAGAAAGGGTTAACTTTGCAGTACCAAACATTAAGATAAACAGAACAAGGAAAGTGTAAATAACAAAATTTGCAGTATTTTATATGTTTACAGCATATATACAGGTACAATTTCGTAATGCATGTTGTGAAAACTAACTAATTATATATCAAAGAAACAGAGTCTGAAAATGCACTACGTATCCATCCATTTAACTGCAACTATATATGTATATGTATATGTATGTATGTATGTATGAATGCTGTAAAAACACTGCATGCTCAACAAAGCAAACAAAACAAAGAAAGGAAGAAAGATTGGAAACTGGAAACTAACATACACGAAAGGCTGGTTCTCAGTTGGAAATTGGTGAAACACAGTAAAATGGGCTTATAATGCAGCAGACAGAGCTGGTAGTCGTCACCCCGGCCCACGTTGCTGAAGAGGGAAGCCACTGATGCTGTTGTTTGCTATCACTGCAACAGCAAAAGTTGTGGGTCTTCAATGGTGTACTTACCGAGGCAGTGATCTGATCTGATGGCAGTGGTTTCACAGACAAGGCAAGAAGAGAGTGTAGGAGGTGTGGGAAACTTTGGAAGGGCATAACTTTGCGCTCGGTGGACCGTTTTGGGCAATTTAGGCATCTATTTTGGGTAACTTGGCTCAAATATTATTCAATGAATAGAGGAGGAATGATGCACTGATATTTATAAAAAGACAATAAACTAACCAACTAACAAATTCAAAACTGAACTAATCTCAGTTGTACAGCTAATATTTCAGCCAATTGTAAGCCATCCTTACAAACTCTGTGGGCTGCACGCAGCAGTGGAAGATTGCTCAGGCTTTGTGCTAAGCTGTACTGGGATATTCTCTTCAACATGGGGCTTTGTTATGGGCGATACTACTCGACCTCCAATGAACCAAATTTATAAGCGTAGAAATAAACCCAAGACTGAATCATTCCTATTTTGATTAGAATATAGGATTATTTCTATTCCAAATTTTAGTTAGTTTCTTATTACTATTATGAGTCTTTGTTTTCCTGTTGGATTAGGAGACTGCAGATAGTTGCTATTTGTCTCCTAGTAGGAGTCTTTTAGGGTTTGATTATAAATATTTTCTTGCGGTGATTAGAAGATGTTGAAAACTGGAACAAGCAATAAGAATAAAGCTTGGATTGGAAGAACTCGGAAGAAACACACCTTTCGTCTTTTTCCTTGAATATACCATAAGGTGTTTAAATAGACTAAAGTTCCTATAATTTAGGAAATTTAAAATACAAACAAACTTATTTAAAATCCAAATACAACAACATATGTAATAACAAATCTCCTAAATTTTAGAGATAGATAAGATCTTATCTCCTCCTAGATTTTAGAGAGATTGGAGGCATTATCGATATTATTATATTTCAACACTCCCCCTCAAGCTGAGGAATGAATATCTATCATTCCAAGCTTGCATATTAGATCTTCAAACCTCTTGGCTGCCAAGTCTTTTATGAATACATCAGCTACCCGTTCTTCAGATGACACACGAGGGATATAGATTAGTCCTGCATCCAATTTTTCTTTGATAAAATGTCGGTTTATCTCAATATGTTTTGTCCTGTCATGTTGTATAGGATTGTGTGCAATGCTTATAGCGGATTTGTTATCACAAGATAACTCAATTGCTTCCTTAGTTTTTATCTTCAAATCGTCTAGGATAATCTCGAGCCATAACAATTCACATATTCTGAGGGCCATAGCCCTAAACTTTGATTCTGCACTTGATCTAGCCACAATACTCTGTTTCTTACTTCTCCAAGACACTAGATTCCCACCTAGGAATACACAATATCCTGTGGTTGATCTTCTGTCAGTGATAGATCCAGCATAGTTTTTATCAGTAAAGCCTTTAACATCAATTTCCCTTTCTCTTCTAAACAATAGACCTCTACCTGGATTAGTCTTGAGATAGCTAAGTATCATCCTTACAGCTTGCATGTGCTCCTCAGTTGGGTTATGCATAAATTGATTCACGAGACTGACAACAAAGGTAATATCTAGTTTAGTATGAGAAAGATATATTAATTTGCCCACTAACCTTTGATATCTACCTTTGTCAATCGGTTGACTCTCAGGATTCTGCCATAGTTTTCTATTAGGTTTCACTGGGACACTAGAATCCTTATCTCCAGTAAGCCCTGTTTCAGCAAGTAGATCCAAAATATATTTACGTTGAGATAGGAAGATACCATCTTTAGAGTAGGCCACTTCAATGCCCAAAAAATATTTGAGGATACCAAGCTCCTCGATTTCAAATTCTTGAGCCAAATTCCTTTTTAGCAGTATTTGTTCCTCCTCATCATCTCCTGTCACAATTATGTCATCCACATATACTAGCAAGGCTATAATTTTTCCTTCTTTTGAGTGCTTCATGAAAAGTGTATGGTCACCCCGGCTTTGACTGTGTCCCATAGTTTTCATGGCTTTAGAAAACCTCCCAAACCAGGCCCTTGGAGATTGTTTGAGCCCATAGAGAGCTTTCTAGAGCCTACATATTTTTTCCTTTTCTTTTTCTTGAAATCCTGGAGGCAACTCCATGTATACTTCTTCTTCTAAGTCTCCATGAAGAAATGCGTTCTTAACATCAAATTGTTGTAATGTCCATCCAAAACATGATGCCAAAGAAATCAAAATTTTTACTGTTGCCATCTTAGCTACTGGAGCGAATGTTTCAAAATAGCCTATGCCATAGGATTGAGTGTATTATTTGGCTACTAAGCTGGCCTTGTATCTGTCCTATGTCCCATCAGCCTTGTATTTTACATTAAAAACCCATTTGCAGCCTACTGGCAAAACCCCTCTTGGTCGTGACACAATTTCCCAAGTCTGATTTTTATTTAAGGCTCTCATCTCTTCCATCATGGCTTGCTTCCAATTCTGATATCTTTGGGTCTCTTCTACTGAGTTAGGAATGACAATTGAATCCAAAGATGGTAGGAACCCTTTGTGTTTTTGAGATAGCCGGTGGTAGGACAAAAAATTGGTTAGAGGATGTTTGGTACAGCTTCAGACACCCTTCCTAAAAGCAATAGGAAGATCTAAATCATCAAAGCTTGGGTTAGAAAGATTAGAGCAGTCCAAAACAGGAAGCTGGGAGTCTGAAATAGGAAGCTGGGATTCATTTTCTGGGATAAAAGATTGTATAAATTCCTTACCTTGAATAGGATCAGATGGTGACACTTGCTGTGGTTCCAGGATAGGCTGTCTTCTTCTGAAAACATAGAAAGATCCCTTAAATCGGCCTGGAAGCTGCTGAAGCTGCTGGCTGGATTTCTGGCTTGGTAGCTGCTGAAGCTGCTGGCTGGATTTCTGGTTATGAATCTCAGGATCAATCTGAGATGAGAGGACTGGAAGAGGAAGGAAGTTGTTGAGATGGAGAAATATTAGGTAGTTGAAAAATATCCCCAACCGCTGCCTGGTCACCATCCAAATGCTCCCCCTGATGACCAGTCTGATGAGAAGAGAAAAAGGGTTGGGTTTCAACAAATGTAACATCCTTTGAGATATAAAATTTCTTTGTCGTTGGATGATAGCATTTGTATCCTTTTTGGGTAGGTGAATAGCCTAGGAAAACACACTTTAGGGCCCTTGGATCAAGTTTGTCTCTGTTTTGCTTGGGAATATGGACAAAAGAGACACACCCAAAGACCTTTAGTGGAAGAGGAGAATGTTGATTTAGATCTGGATAATGATTAGATAGAAGCTGAAATGGTGTTTGATGGTTTAAGGTTTTTAAGGGTACACGGTTTATCAGGTAGGTTGCTGTAAGAGTGGCTTCTCCCCAGAAATTTTTAGGCACATTATGATGATGTAGGAGACTTCGAGCAACATTAAGCAGGTGTCTCATCTTCTGTTCTGCCACTCCATTTTGTTGTGGAGTGTGGACACAAGAAAACTCATGAATGATCCCTTCTTGTTGAAAGAATTGATGCAAATGATTGTTAACATAGTCCTTTGCATTATCAGTTCAGAATTTCTGGATTGGATACTTGAATTGAGTGGAAATTAACTTACAGAAATATGGCAAAATGGTGCTAACAACAGCCTTTTCTTTTAATAAAAAAACCCAAGTCATTCGAGTACAATCGTCAATAAATGAAATAAACCATTGAGCCCCCGAACAATTTGGTATTTTAGAGGGCCCCCAAAGATCGGAATGAATCAAAGAGAAAGGTGTAGATGATCTCTTATTACTAGGGGGATAGGACACTCGGTGATGCTTAGAAACCGCACACACATCACACTGAAATTCACTAAGGTCTAGGGACTGAAACAAAGAAGGAAACATTATTTTTAGAAGAGGGAACGCGGGATGGCCAAGTCTGTAATGTTGCAGCCAAACATGTGCAGTCAAACATGTGCAGTGTGGTTAGATGTAAACTGAGAGAATGCAGCAGTCTCAAAGACTTGATTTCCAGCCAAAGGGTACTCTCCTTTTATTTCCAGAAAATATAGCCCATGCTGTTCCCTAGCTGCACCAATCATCTTCCCAGTCTTCAGGGCTTGAAATTCACACACATTAGTAGAGAGTGGCATGGCAATTTAGATCATTAGTAAGCCTATGAATAGACACAAGGTTGGTGGATAGATTTGGCACATGTAGAACTTTTTGAAGGGTAATATTGGGACTGAGGATGACTGTTCCTCGACCTTTGATGGATACTGAAGTCCCATTAGCAATGGTAATCTATTTAGAGGTTACAATAGGCTCATAAGTGTCAAAAACCAATAGATTAGGAGTCATATGATCAGTGGCTCCTGAATCTAGGATCCAAATGTCATTCTTATCAGATTTAGAGGCATTAAGAGAGGCTGAATGTAAACAATTACCTTGCTGGGCAAAAACACAATTTCCATTGTTAATAGTCTTAAGAAAAGCCTTAAGTTTGTTAATTTCCTCACCATCAAGTTGTGCAAGATCAGTACTTGGATTTGATTCTGTCTTACTGGTTGTTTCTCCTTCCTCGTGCTGCTCTTTGGTAGATATGTAAGGCTGTTTTTGTGCTACCATATTTTTGAAAACTCCCATCTTCTTTAACACAACCTCCTTGCCATGAAGTTTGAAGCAATTATCTCGAGTATGCCTAGGCTTGTTGCAGAAACTACACCACAGTCCCTCACGATTCTTTGCTTCTGTTTTACCCATTATGAACCGTGTCCTATCCTTTCTTGCTGTAACCATGGATGATCCTTCTGTTCCACTATCATTCAACATGACTCCCCTTCGGTTTTCTTCACTCCTTACCATACCAAATACTTCATTCAAGGATGGTAGCTTCTCCCTTCCAAAGATCTAAATCCTAACTTGATCAAACTCAGCATTTAATCCAGCTAAGAATTCCACAATCTTATCTCTTTCAATGATTCAGCTAAGAGTGGCAACATCATCACTGCATATCATCTTGATTTCTTGAAATTGATCTAGCTCTAACCAAAGGCCATTCATCTTGTTAAAGTACTCAGTAACAGTTAGAGATGCTTGTCTAGTACTATTAATCTTTGTTTTGATATCAAATATAACTGAAGCATCCAGAACTTGGAATAAGTCTGCCTAATGGTGTCCCAAATAGCCTTGGCTGAATCTAAGAACATATAGTTTTTACTAACCTCAGGTTGCATGGCATTCCATAGCCATGACATGATAAGGGAGTCCTCGATATCCCATGTAGGAAAGGCTAGATCAGTAGACTTTGGTGGCGAAGCAGTGAGATGTCCTAGCTTCCCTCGCCCTTTCAGGAAGGTTCGAACAAGTTGCGCCCATTGGAGGTAATTTTTACCATCCAATTTGTAGGATACATGCATTCCCGGCAGTTCTCCACTGCCCGACCCAAGGAAGGTTCCTCCACTTCCATTTGTACCGGTAATCAGATCTGGTTCTGACTCACCAGTAGTTAAACCAGGATTAATATTCGAGATTCCTGACATCCTTAGTACCGAGGAAACCAAGAGAAGGCAATGAAGGCCTAGGGAAGGAAATAAAGAACGAGAGACAAGAGTGCAATGAAGAAACGATGAGGTTCTACGAGCAGAATGAAGGCTCTGATACCATGTTGAAAACTGGAACAAGCAATAAGAATAAAGCTTGGATTGGAAGAACTCAGAAGAAACACACCTTCCGTCTTTTTCCTTGAATATACCATAAGGTGTTTAAATAGACTAAAGTTCCTATAATCTAGGAAATTTAAAATACAAACAAACTTATTTAAAATACAAATACAACAACATATCTAATAACAAATCTCCTAAATTTTAGAGATAGATAAGATCTTATCTCCTCCTAGATTTTAGAGAGATTGGAGGCATTATCGATATTATCATATTTCAACAGAAGACAATGAGAATAATTTTACAACATACTTAGCATATAAAAGATTGAAGGGTTCTCTCTAACAAACCATAGTTTCAACATAGGTTAGCAAGGATGGAAGTGTTTGAAGGGATTAGCTTTTGATATAGCTAATCACCCGTAGACTTGATCGGTTATAGGGTTCAACCGATTTGAGGTTTAGGTTTTTTTTTGGGGTTTGGGGGGTTCGAGGTTATCATTTTTAGAGTTTTCGATTAAAGTTTCAAGTTTGGGGTTTCTAATTTGAAGTTTAGAGTTTGGTTTTTAGGGTTTACATATTTGGTCTTAAGATTTATGGGTTTGATCTTAAATTTTAGATTTTAGATTTGGAGATTAGGGCCTAAGGGTTTTGGCTTTGGGCATTGGGTATACAGTTCAAATGTCCACTCCTTGTTTGCACCACTTTTATCAAGTAAAATTCCAAACTCACAACTCAAAACCTAAATTCACAACCTAAGTCCCACATGAAATATATAAAATTAACATGATGCATTCTTACGACTATAGATACCTGCAAAATATAACTCAAAAGAGCCTATACGTCTATGAGATGGCAATGGGAACTCACCTAATATGGGGCAAGTTTCGCTATTGTAAAATCTCCATTAAGACAAGTTTAAGGACAAATTTAAAATCTTTGTCAGGGCAACATTGGGGTGGGAATAGGGTCCCTGACCAGATTATATTTGAATTAATAAATTTCTCTTATTTTATATTATAATTCAAAATTGAAAAAGAAACCTTGGAAGTGAAAACACTAATACCTTTTAACAGTTATCCCATCTAGGCTCATACTCAAAATCAAAGTACCTATTGTCGCTACTCCTCATTGCCACACTACAAGAGGTTCTAGTCGTACAAGAGATTCCAATTGCCATTCCTCCTTGCCACACTACAGTATGTTTTTACCATTATCTTAACATTGGTATCACGACTTTGGTTGTACAAGAGGTTCCGGTTCAAGTCTTTTTACATGGTCTGATCCTCTAGTTTATGTGTTTGTTGGACGCACTTGTTCTGAATGTGTGTGTGTTTTTTTGATCCAGTTCTGAATGTGTTTGTACAAATTAATTATGCCCACATACACATTGAAGAAGGGGAGAGATTGTTGGAAAACATCATATACATTGCTAGGCTCCCTTCTTGATAGCTTTAAACTTGTGCTGTAAGTGGGTACTTAAAACACATTTTTATTGATTATAAAGTAAATGATTGAATTTTTTCAAGTTCAACTAGCACAAACAGCCAAAGGCACAAGACATATCAATACGTAGCAGTCACATTCAACACCCCTCCCCCTAAAAAATCGCATTTTTTCTTTACTCCTAATTTCCTCCCTGCATGTATATCCATTTTGAAGCAATGTTATATGTAATTATGCGAGGAAGAAAACAAGAAGTGGGGATCATGTAAATAATGACACATGACTGTCCAGTGCGCCTTTCTAAGGCTTGAAATTCAGATGGGACAAAAAAGCATTATATATCATGATGTAACCACACTGTGTTTATTGGTCGGGTTACTTGCTAAAGAAAAAAGAATAGATTGATTGGCAATAGATGTCAAGGAAATCCAACATATCTTCAATGCACCAAGAAAAAGTCAAAATCTAACCTGGAAAGTGATTAGATAATCTTTGGAGAAAGACTAGCTTTAGTTTTAGCATGACGAGCCACGAAGGATTCAATTAGTTGGTTGACGAGATGAGGTGCCTCATCCTTCATACAAGTCAACAAATGATGCAGTTAGAATTTAGAAATCATCATTCACCAAAATATTTGTAGAACTTCAAGCACAAACACTGAGATGAATAATTTCTTTCCACTTAACATGAGGGTAAGCTTTTGTTATGCACACATGATCTTTCACCATAACAATGTTTACATTTGACTTTGACCACAATTAAGGGTACATGAAAAATATGGTAGCTTCTATGCATATGTGATGCTTCACTGCAACCATGTTTGCATTTGAATTTGCCCACAATCAAGGGCAAAAAAAGTGATGTGAAAAGTATTGCTATTCCTAGTTCCATTAGAAGGAAAAATATAGATAGTGATCCTTACCAGGCACGGTGTGCTGTGTGTGTGTGTGTGTGGGTGTGTGTGTGTGTGTGTGAGAGAGAGAGAGAGAGAGAGAGAGAGACATGAGGGCAATGGCCAACATTAGGGAGGACAATAAAATCTTCTACAGAATCAAATTTGCCAAAAGTTCTTCCAAGCTCAATGGGCTCCCACGGATCCTTGTCACCCCATGCGATCAAAACAGGGCACTGCAAAGGAGGAGAAGCACAAAATTTGGGTCATTGAGACCATCAATATATATCCAAGAAACAATATCACAAAATAGTATGGATTAACTTAATACTATGACCTTGACTAGAGGTAATAGCTCCTCCGGAAGAGGACCTCCTGAATAGCATATAAACTCCAGAAACACATCTGCAGCACCAGGCTGGAGTCCTGGAAGAAGTATAGCCTGAACTAATTCATCTGTAACCTGGGAGGTGTCATGATAACACTGAAATGCACTGTGTCAGAAGTAGTTCAACAAGAAGGTAATAACTATATTGGATTAGTTGACAAAGTTAAAATTCCAATGACCATGGTTTGTGAGTAAAGGTATCCTGAATGTACATCCTGTTAGGGCTGATATAAAGGATGGCTGTCAGGGCTGATATTGTGGCTGTTATGCAGGTAGATTGTAGTTCCCATGTTGTGTTTATTTGAATTTCGTTTATCTTTTTATATGAAATAAATAATTCCCCAGCAGTATAATTGATTCTAAAGACATTACAGAATGTGTGTTTTTATTCAGAATTTATTCCCACCATTCATCATCAAATCCAGCCCTTACAGTGACAAGTTTATGAGAAATGGACATTATTACATATTCATTTGTGATTTAGGTTTAGGATTTAGGATTTAGGTTTTCTTTAGATTTTAAAATTTTAATTTCTGGTAAAGGCAATGGTTGCAATTTCCCTGCTGTCCATAGGGATCCTTGTTCATAACTTCCATGTCCATGCTTAACATTCGTTATATTTCTTTGCTTATGTAGCCCCTTGATACCATAAACATTATTGCCTAATAACATTGATCATACATCCTCAGTATCATACAAGAATACCTGAGAAAGAATGCTCCTGATTGAGTCTGGTCTGGCAACAGATTTATAAAAAAGATTGCCCAGTGCAGTGTTCCTGACAAGAAGTGCACGAACTAAAACCCAAATTCACAAGATTAAGACTCTAGATTGGGTAAAGAGAGAATTACATTCAAATTTACCTCAACAAATTCTGAAATAATCTGATCAGAGGTCTTCCGTACCAAGGTTGCTTGTTGGTATGAAGCATACGAAGAGATATGTTTAGAAGCATAATGCCCATGCAGGTTTCAGGCTCCATCACTGCAGCCTGAAGACCAACAACTCCTACATATTGCATCTTTTAGGCACATCATCTTCAATGTAGTCAAATTCAAGGAAAAGAATAAAGGTAGGGAAAAGAATACATCAAAGCAATTGAATGAGGCATCTAATTGAGAAAAGAAGATTGGTTTATAATTTTAATCAACTCAAAAACAAAATGCGAATGTGTGAAGTGTGTCACAACATTTTCACCCAATGCAATTTGCTCTGAAGTGGGGCACTACAAAGTGTGCTATCTTGCTTAAACACCCCTCCCCTCCAACCCCATCTTAAATGAACTCAGGTACGAGTGTTGGATACAGGTGTGTACATAGAGAATAGACTGGTCAATTTCATGAATTTTAGGATATGGGGACATGTGTTCAAAAGTAGGACACAGTTATTGGGATATGGCATAGAGAATAATAAATCTTACTGCCCTACCCATGCAACAAGAAGTAACCATTGCAGGTTTTAAATTCAGGAAAATTAGAAACTAAAAGGTGATCACCTCCAATAGAATTGCAGACAAAATATGCTTTGTCTTTAACCACATCTATACAGAATTCATTTAGCTGCATGGCCCAGGTCTCAAATGTGTAAAATGGCTCTTCATACTCACGAGGATTTGGTTTGTCTGAATAACCATAACCAATAAGATCAATTGAAAATACCCTATGGGAACGTGCAAGCACTGGAATATTTTTCCTCCAATGGTCACTGTCAAAAGAGATAAGTTAATCAAAGCTACTTAACCAAACATTTGTGCAAAGGTTAATATTGAAATTTTAACAAAAATGAATCTGAATGGAAACACATTAATGTTCTAACTTTTTAGGCATTTATACAGGGGCATCAAAGTTATTTATGACAACAGCAACATCACGATGTAATGTAAGTTCGCTTATTAAATTAGACTTTAATCTTTTATACCTATTGAATTTTAATGTCATCGTTATCCTTTTTAGATATCACAGCAATGCCTGTAATATTATTGAAGTTAAGCATCACCACTAAAGCTAATAGAAAATGAATGAAGCCAGGCTTAGAAGTGTGGGAACATTTTACCAAGTTGCTCCATAATGATAGTAATACAAAAGGTAATACAAAAGGTAAGTGCAATTATTCTGATTAATTTTAATTTTGATATGATCCAGAAAAAATGGCATTACCCTCATTCAAGAATCATCTAGGTGCATCTAAAAAGCATCCCTATAATGCTTTTTAGATTGGCAAGCAGAATTAGATTGGCAACCAACCTAATCTACGTCACTTTACAAGATTCAGCCAATCTTGAATTTTACGAACCACTCTTAAGGTTTTCCCCCAAATTGACCTTAGGAACTAAAAAACCCCTAGATTTCTTGGGCTCAAGAAAGCCACACAATCTCAGGCTAGGGAAGTAAAAGTAGATAGTTTAAGAATCATTCGTGGCAACTCTGCCCAAGCACAATACTTTTTTCTAGTTGGATGGTTCTAATTGTCTAAGGGCTAAAGTTTATGGGGAAAGAGAAGGAAACTGAACAGATCAAGTTTCGTAGTTAAATGATAATAATTTCAAATTCATACAAGAAAGAAGAAGATCTAGGTTAATGCAATCACTGAAAAAGTCTTAACTAATAAATCCAACTATGAGGGTCAGCTACTTGAATTCTAACTCATCAATACTGTTCAACACTAAGAAATTTCTACAGCAACAAATTCTCATTGAATTTGAGACATTGAAACAGCATTATATAGATTTTCAAGGTCTCAAAACTTTAATAAGAAATTACCTCCTAAATTTAGAAGCTAAAGACTTTGCTTTCTGGAACCTAATAAATCCTACAAAGTTCATATTTCATAAACCTATACCTATAGCATAGTTTGATATGGAAGCTGACACAGGCTACCCAATACCGCCCAAGTCTAGAGAATTCTGAAATGAACAAAATCCCCTGTAAGCCATTACAAGACGTAGCAAATCCAAAAATAAAATTAAATCTAACTTAATAATCATCAAATATGACACTGATGAAGTTGAAAGTTTGATTCTACACTATTTCAATAAGCAGACTTGAAAATTCCAGGTACATCCAATTTTTTGCAGCTTCTTTAATTTTTTAACTACTCATGAGTTCTTCATGGCCATATCAACATGAGCAACATGAACCCTGTTTTTTTCAATCTCAAGATACAATAGATGAGCCTGTATTTACTGAACTGTAGAACAGTTGTGGTCAGGGAAACAAGAAGTCCTATTCTACATATTGATAGTTTAATTTTCAATTTTATGTAGACTGAAAGGCCAAAAGTAGCAGAAGTTCAAAGGATAATAAATGCAATAGTGCTACCAGATCAGGTTAGTGCATAGTAAAGCTTCATGAACTCTACGTGAATGTTTTTAGTCTAATGACCAAGAACCCAAACCATTCACAGAGAAATCCTAGATTAAATCGATATTGACAATTCAAATAATTGATGCAGCAAAAGGCATGAAGATAGATAATGTTTTTGTGCCAATGGTCTGTGCATTTAATACCTACATCAATTACTTGATGACAAGAAAAATGTGAGTGATGTGGACCTGTTTGCTCCAAAACCATGGACTAAAACTAATGCAGGGCCACTGTTCCCAGAATGTTGATAGCGAATAGAGAACCCCCTCCAGTTCCATGTGCTACAACACCAACAGAAAAAAAGGATGAAAGAATTAGAAATCCATTAAAAAAAAACATCATCAAGAAGCAGTTAATGGGCTAAGGAGGTGCCAAGACATAAAAGAACAGATTCCGGGTGGCAGCATCATGTTGTGCCTATACATAAAGAGGAACTAATCAGGTTATGACCAAGAGAACACAAAAAAGTGGACAGCTCTGTAATACCCCCAGGTTTTCTCTGGAGAATGTCAAATGTGGGATGTGGAGGGACTACCTCCGATTCAACTATCTAATATTGCAAGAAGCATATTCATCTCAATCTGCAACTAGAGAAGGATCTTGAATTGGCTACTCCCCCACCAGAAAGTGGGTGGTGCCTTTCGCAACCAGCCTCCATGCCTACTTCTTTGAGTGTGAAGCACCAAGCTCCTTCAAACTTTATCTACAGATCCACTAAATCTTTCTTGCTTCTAATTCACGTCCTGCTTTTTCAGTTCTTAAGCAAATGAATTGTGAATATAGAATTTGTTTTCTTTCATTTTTTTTCTTTAACTCTTTATCTTATGGTTTGCCTTAAAGCACTTCCAGTAAACTAAGGAAAACGAGAATTAGAAGAAAACAAAGGAAGACGACAATTAGAATTATAAGACTCTAAATGGTCTTTTATTTAACGTTGTTTTTATTTGAATATCTGCTAGTTTTCTTCTTCACCCTGATCTGACACTAATTATAGTTGTATCATAAACATTTTTAATCACGTCACGTAGTCTATACTCTTGTGATTTGGCAACCCTCCAACCTAAGCCATGATGAACCTTATCATTTTTTTCTTCTTATGGTTCACGTTTTGAGTCGATAATTTTCCCCCATCTCCATATTTATCAATCAAATGCATAAAATTCTAGAGATTCTTAGTAAAAGATCCTCAGAAAGTGTTTTGCTAATGTTCATTTGCTTGCTTGAATGTTCAATCCCAGAGAAGCCAGGTAGCATTCCCAATCATGTAATGCAAATAATGAATGGCAGAATAAGCTTTATTGTGAAAGAAAAGGCGCCATTGATGCATAGCAGTCCATAACTTACAGTTCTGCTAATTCAAGAAACAGAAATAGATAAAAAATCTGGCTATATAGTCATAATTAAGGCCACACTAAATTGACAGCAAAACTGGTAGGATATTGCTGAATTATCATAGTTAGGTTTTATATTTTATTATAGTTAGATAAGAAAGAAACAGATGCAAAAAAGAAAATACAAAGGGGAGTTTAATTACCTGCTGCAAACTTCAAGTTGAGGGGTGTTTTGTTTCGTTGGATCATTAATTACATGATCATCGAGACGAGAAACAGTAGTAGTAGCAGGACGATAGACATGGGGGAGAGAAACTGTTGGTGTTCTGTACGAAAGCAAGGACTTTCTAGAAAGAGATGGGGGTAAAAGATTCTTTCTTATTCTTTGCAAATAACGAACCGGTAAATCAACTTTGGTGAAAGTAAACGATGAAGAGCTGGAGCTTGCCATGTACATTATGCATGAAAATGTATACGCAGGAGAAGGAGAAGACAGAACAGAATGTGGAAAGAGAAAGGAAATTGAACGTGAAAACGTATATACAGAAGGAGGAGAAGACAGAACAGAATCTGCAAAGAGAACAGAAATTGAACGTTCGAGAGGTGTTGTGACCCAGTGCTGAGGGGTGCAAATTTGAATGAGAGTGAAGCATCCGGCCACGTCTGCCTGCTCTATCTATGGCTCCAATTCAACCGTCGCTTTGGGCCTCAACTCAAGTGACGGCAACGGAAATGCCCTGCTCTATTTTATTTTTTTTAACAAAATAATATTATTTTAATTAAACATTTACCAAAACAATACAGTTTGGAAAGGATTTACCAAGTTTATAATTATGGGCGATTTTGGTGTCCAATTCTGATATTTGTTTAGGAATTCTAGTGAAACACAAAAGAGATGTAAAAAAACTTTGAAGAGCTATCAGTGGATTGTTTTGGGAGATATAGGTGTCTATTTCATGTATTTTTTTGAAATATACGCGTTGCAAATAGCGTAGGCAATTGAGTTCAACGATTTTGCAGAGAAGGCAAGAAGAATGTGTTGGAGATGTGAGAAGTTTAGGTGGTGTTTTCTTTGTATTTCAGTTTTGAGTTTTAAATTTATTTTCAGTTTTATATTTTGAATGTCTGTTTTGAAATTTTTGAAAACACATTCTTTCTATCATTCTAAAAAATTATTTCTTAAAATAGAAAACTAGAAAACGCGTTTACTTTGTAATTTTGAAAAATTATTTTTATAATATTTTATTTAATAAATTTGATTCAAAATAAATTATAAATATTTATTAATAAATTATAAATTTAATTCAAATACTTTAAACTATAATACAAGAAATAACTAATAACAAAATAACAAAAACATTTAAAATCTTTAAAAATATCAGACTTTAAACATTAAAATCTAATAACAGACTTTAAACATCTATTAATAAATGACTAAAATTATAAAATAACATAACATTAATTTATCATAGGTATAATCCAAAATCTTAAAAATATCTTTAAAAAAATTAATACAAAAAAATCATATTACATATTTAGTTTAATATTCAAATAAAATAAAACAAAACAAAGAAAATCAAATCGCAGAAAGGTGAAGGATCATCACGAGGATACATAGCATGCAACGGAAGCGTTTTTAAATAAAAACTTTCCTCGTATTGATTAGAATCTAGGAAACTTACTTTTCCTTCGGATTACCGGACGGAATGAAGCGATAGGAGGAGGATGGGCGGGAGCTTCTTCTCGTGGTGGAGATGACGGCTATCCTGCAATCCTTCGGCTCCTTCGCATCAGAACTTGAACGTTCTCTTGATCTTCCAAAGGTATGACTCAAACTCGTGGCCTCTCTTTCGGTGAAAAAGAGTAAAAATAAAACCCTTAGATGAAAAACAACCAAGGAGAGAATATATATAGGGAGAACCCTAGGGTTAAAACCCTAGTGGGCTAAGTTTATTTAATTAATTTTCTAATTAGGTTAGCCCAATTAATTAATTAAAAAACTAATGAACTATTATTTTATTCTAGCCCAATTAATTATGGACCATTCTGAATAAAATAATTCTCTCTCAATGTAATTCACCCAACAAGCCAAATGTATTAAATAATACATGAGTTATATCGAGCTACCCCGGGGACCAAAAGACAAATTATTCACGGCTACTAAAATGATCAAAATATCCCTGCTACCTAGTAGCTATATTTTGTCATTCTAAGTGTTCCAACTATCACCATATGGTAACACTGACCCCACGAATAATTTTGCATATGCAATGTCTTTGACCTACTAGTGTAATGACGAAAATACCCCTCTGCGTAACACCCATCATTTAGAAAGGAATAATGTACTAACACCTCTCTAAATGATTTCTACCATCCTTAGATCACTAGTCCAATAATCCGTGACTACTCGAATGTACTTGCTTATCATTGGGAGCTACCCAGAAGCACACACTCTTAAGTCACGTTCCCAGGGCTCTGGATTATTTGATTATTTTTGGACAATCACAAGGGGGTGAATCACAGAAACTATCTTGTATTAGTCTGTCTTAGCTAATTAGAAACCATACTCCCAACTCAAAAGGTTATTGATCTTTGATAGACCTCACCTACAGTGAATCTAAGAATATAGCTCTGGGTTCACTAGACCACCAACTAATACTCAAGTATTAGAGTACTCGTCCACGTAGTAGCAGTGATAGACTAGCTCCATGATAATTAGTACTTTGTCATTAGCTTCTATCACAGGTCCACTCTACGCATTCCAAATGCGCTTGTACAATTAGAGTAAATGGACTGTTTACTGGCTAAGGCAAGCCATCCTCCATTAGGATCTATTGCACAATGATCTTATCATGATAGAATGCCCAGTTCTATCAAAAGATCAAGAGTAATATTTTCTTGCTTATTAAGTACCCATGATTCATGCCTAACTGTGAAGAACGACCCATCACATGAATCACTTACTTAATAGCATGGACACTTTTCCAACAATTAAATGCAAATAATATATGTGCCATAAATTGACTAAAAGAAACATCATTACCATAAATTAAACAAAACGTGTCTTTAGGGCATACATTTCCAACAAAGGGTTGGCGATGGGGGCAGTGATGTCAGACGGCAGGGGGCCGTGAAGTCGGACGACTTGCAAGGGTTTGCGATGGGGGGCGGTTGACAACGGTGGTTGCAGTGGTGGTGGCGAAAGCGGTCGACGACGGTGATGGCGATGGCGATGGTGGTGGTGGGCCAGAAGAGAAGAAAGGAGAAAGAAGACGGAGGGCAGTCGGCGACGGACGTGATGCAAGGGTTTGCGGAAGTGGTCGCGGAAGTTGTCGACGGCGGTGATGGCGGTGGGCCAGAAGAGAAGAGAAGAGAAGAGAAGAGAAGAGAAATGAGACTGGGGGCGGTCGACGGTGGATGCGATGCAAGGGTTTGCAATAGGGGGCGGTCGACGGCTATGATTGTAGTGGCGGTGGAAGAAGCGGTCGACGGCGGTGATGGCAGTGATGGTGATGGCGGTGGTGGTCGACAGTCAAAAGAGAAGAGAGGAGAAATGAGAGAAGAGATGAGAGAAATGAGAGATGTGGCTCTCTGAAATGGGTTTACATAGTGGGTGGGTAGGTGGGGGGAGGCGTTTTCCGCGTTTTAGTGTTTTGGGTGAGTTTTCACTGAAAACGCCCACAACATTTTGGGTTTCCTTTACAAATTTTTTCCTCGTTTTTGAAAATATCAAAGTGAACACGTTTTCAGTGTTTTGAAAAATTGAAAACTCAAAACGGGCCGAAAATAACAAAGAGAACAAGCCCTTAACTTTTCGCTGAGTAGACCATTTTGAGCAATTTAGGTCTTGCAATGGTAAGAGATTTTGTGGTACTGGTGGTTGATTCCTTTTTTTACCTGGCATATTTGACTTCTTAGGGGTTAGGTCTTGCATTTTTCTTGGTCTATATGTAGTGGCATATGGAGACAGGTGCGTGATTGCTAATGAGATCCGTCGACCTTCGGCGTGAGGTGAACATTCTATACAATCAGTGGTGTGGTTTTGATTAAAGAAACCCTTGGTCAGGGTACATTTGATTGGAAAGTGTTCCAATGTTGGAAGGAATTCCAATGTGTCATCTCAATCTCCCACACTGATTTTGGCATAATCATCGAGTTAGTAATTTTGATCAATCCATGTCTCTTATTCGATTAGGATGATAATTAATGGAGGGATTATAGTACATGAGAATCAAAAGCCCAATAGGTTCTATTTTGAAGAAAGACTTCATTACTGATAGGATTACCTTGACATAATGTTAGTTGTCACTTAGGGTCTTTTGGGGTACATTGGGGAGATGGAGAGATCCTCGTCGTAGATCAAAATATTTAGTTGATGTTAAAAAATTTAACGTGTCTTGATTGCTACTTAGTAGTGCATCTAGAAGGTCACACACATATTCGGGTGTGGTGGTTGATTGAGCGATTAAAATTGAAATCGTCATTAAGAGTTAATGACATCACCATTAAGAGTTAACAGATTATGTTCAATAATCAAATTAATAAGGAGTAAATTTCAAGAGTTGATAGACATGCTGTTAAGAGTTAATAGGGGCCTCGGTTTCATCATGGGATGGTGAAAAGTTCATTAAGTGTTAATGGTGAGCTTAAATGCAATTTTTGTAAACTTGGTTAGGTGGGAAGAAAAACGGTCGGCAGCTCTTGGAGACTGTCGACTGATTCTGTCGACCAATCGAGCGAAATGGTCGATAGTTCATTTGGAATGGTCCACCGTTTCTATTGTAGAGGGTTGCGAATCGCTCGATCGATTTGTCATATCTGCAACGATTTTAGGGCACGTGGTGTAAGAGGACAACGAAAGGGGCGATGACGTGCATCTTTCTTGTCTCCCCTTGGTCCCTTCTCACTTTCCTAGTTGGTTTTGTCCGATTGGGTGCAATTTGAATGTCTAGGGTTTATGTGTTCCATATATAAACCAAAAGGAAGAAAAATGAGAGAGAGCTTCGGCCTTGCAATTTGTTGCAAGTTTTTCTCTCGCTTTTGCTTGTTTTCTTTCTCTCATTCCAGAACCCTTGCCCATTCTCCATTACTCTCTTCCTTTTGCTCCATTGGTTATTCCATTGTTAGAGTAGCAATACTCTTTGGCTAGCACATAGAGTGAGTTGAGGGATTTACTTACTTACTGGAGTGTGGATGATTAGGCCTCCCGTGCTTTCGGGGGTCAGTTCGGTCTAATCGAATTTTTGTTCTGGAGGAGATTAGAGGTACATCAACCTAAAAACCATTTGTGAGGTATATCTTTGAACCCTCTATGGAATGGTTTGTATTGGTATTATATATGTGTTGTGCCATATGTTGGAACGGGTAAGTGCTATGGCACACACCAAGAAGGGGGGTGAATTGGTTATATAAAACAATTTCTTTTGAGACGCAAAGATACTTTCATATGGTGAAGAATAAAAATGAAATCTTATCAATGAATAAACAAAGTCAATAGAGCAAAGATGCAAATGTAAAAGAGAAAACATGAAGAGCAGTGAAGACATAGATTTATAGTGGTTCGGCTTTCCAAACCTAGTCCACTACCTTAGCTACCCACTAAGGATTTTCAAGCAAATTCACTATCAACTCGAATAAGTCCTCTAGTCTGTGACTAGGAAAAACTTACAAACCTCCCAATATAATGGGCCTGTAGCTTACGCTAGGATAATTACAGTAATCGTGAAAATGAGAGTCTAAGAGTACAAACTCTTAGTTACAAGCTCTCTCCAACTGATAAATTTAGGCTTACAATGAATGTAACAGTGTATACAAAGCCTGAGAAATGTAAATACAGTGAGAGAAGATATTGATCGCTCGATGTAAAAATGTAAGCTCGGTGGTTAAAGTTATTAAATGTTTTCCAACCGCCTTCAATCGGTTCTCCCAACCCATATTTATAGTAGATGGTAGATAGATCCAAAAATTCGACCGTTGTGGTGGTTGGGCGAGCATTAAATGCGCCAAAAACTAGCCGTTATAAGTTTCTGCAAAAGATATAGTCGATAGAAGAAAATGCATAGTTGACTATTTTTACAAGTAAAACAAGACATAGTCGACAGACAAAAACGCATAGTCGACTATCTTACAACACAAATTTTCTATAGTCGACAGACACATAAACATAGTAGACAGATGTAAAAATATGAAGAGGATTTTGAATTTTATGAACAAAAATAGTCGACAGATGAAAATTCATAGTCGACTATCCTTACCTGATAGTCGACAGATGCAAAAATAGTCGACAGAAGCCTTAAATAGTCGACATATCAAATCAGCATAGTTGACTATTTTCAGACATAGTCGACAACACTAAACCACATAGTCGACTATCCATAGACATAGTCAACAGAACATAAACACATAGTCGACTATTCTTTTTATAAAAACTGAAACGATAAATGATAACATGAAAAAGAATATTTTGAATCATAAAATTCTTTAACATTGAAATTTCATAACTTTATTTCATCATCAAAATACAATTGTTTTTCATCATCAAAATTATATAAAATGCAAAACATCACTATAAGAATCAGGAGCAAGCAAACTGAGGATTTTTAAGAAAAAAAATAAAAATAAAAATCAAGGCTTGAGCCAAGCCTTGTGGCATGCTTTGCGACAGTGTGCCGCAAGGCCTTGTGGCCCGGCAGCCACAAGGCTTAATGGCCTTGAGGCCACGCCTTGTGGTAGAGTGCCGCAAGGCCTTGTGGCCAGGCTTTTGGCCTTAAGGCCACGCCTTGCGACAGTGTGCCGTAAGCCCTTGTGGTCTCGCCTTGGGGTAATGAGCTGCCAGCTCTTGCGGCAGTATGCCACAACCTATTGCAAGTGTCTTACGACAAATGCCCTCGCGGTAAGCCCAAAGATATCTCAGCGAGGTTAAGACTTCATTTAGGAGATGCCACGTGTCAGCACCAAGCATTCTTGAGAATTGCGCCCTATAAAAACCCAACTACAAGACAATGAATAGGACTTCCGATTTGGGTAAAATTTTGACACCTTGACGACATTTTCACTGTTTTCATGAATAGTTATTTGGATCTGGTACTGACATAGGCATCGGAGGGTCATCGTGGGCGAGGATTCCTGGGAGCCTTCTAATCAGTGTCTGAGTATCAACAGGGCAAAATCCTAGCTGCAAGAGTCTTGAGGCAAATGAGCTTGTGGCGAAATCCTAGCGGCAACAGTCTTAAGGCAAATGAGCTTGTGGCGAAATCCTAGAGGTAAGAGTCTTGAGGCAAATGAGCTTGTGGCGAAATCCTTGGGGCGGGACAGATCTTTGTGGCAAAGGAGCTTGTGATAAAATTCTTGCGGCGGGACAGATCCTTGGGGCGGGATCCTTGCGGCAAGAGTATTGAGGCAAACGAGCTTGAGGAAAAATCCTTGCAGCGGGACAGATCAATGTGGCAAAGGATCTTGTGGAGAAATCCTAGCGGCAAGAGTCTTGAGGCAAATGAGCTTGTGGGAAAATCCCTGCGGCGAGAGTCTTAAGGTAAATGAGCTTGAGGTAAAATCCTTACGACGATTAGGGTTTAGGGTTTAGGGTTTAGGGGTTTAGGGTTTAGGGTTAGGGTTTAGGGTTTAGGGTTTAGGGTTTAGGGTTTAGGGTTTAGGGTTTAGGGGTTAGGGGTTAGGGTTTTTGGGTTAGGGTTTAGGGATTAGGGTTTGGGGTTTTGGGTTTGGGGTTAGGGTTTAGGGTTTAGGGTTAAGGATTTTAGGGTTAGGGTTTTGGGGTTAGGGTTTATGGTTTAGGGGTTAGGGTTTAGGGTTTAGGGTTTAGGGTTTAGGGTTTAGGGTTTAGGGTTTAGGGTTTAGGGTTTAGGGTTTAGGGTTTAGGGTTTAGGGTTTAGGGTTTAGGGTTTAGGGTTTAGGGTTTTTTTTTTCTGTAAATAAGAGATGTATAAAAGAAAAAGGCCAAAGAAGGCTACAAACAAAGGCCAGGGCATACCCCGGGCCACCAAAAAACCAGAGGCGACAACACATCAACAATCACTCTCTGGGCCAAAAAAAGAAAAAGAAGCAAGGCGACAGAAAAACAAAACATATGTACAGCATAAATGTTCTGACCAGGAGAGAAACAAAACCATCTCGTGGTGGCAAGGCAAAGAGAAAGATCTCTGACAGTCCAGCGACTGATAAACCAACAAACCCAGATGAGCTGGGAATGAAAAAAGAATGAAGAAGAAGCACTGGAAGGCTGGCACGAAAAATGAGGCGCCAAGGATACCTGAACCTGCCTCCAAAGCAACACCTCTCAACAGGGATGAGAGGTCTAGTCTCGCGGAAGTCTCCAAACGTGATGAAGCGCATGACTCTGAAGGGTTGGCCTGAAGTGAATAGTCGTCAGCCGGGCCCACACAGCACACTGAATCAAATGAGCTAGCTGAGAAGCTGATCTCTGCTGATCCCGAAAACACCTGTTGTTGCGCTCCCTCCAAATGAAATAAACCATAGCATGAAGCACTAATCTGTTTGCCACCTGCCAGGGACTCTTGCCACTCCATCTAGCTGCGGCCCAAAGAACTCCAATGTCCCATCTGCGCCACGGCCAGTTGAATTTCTTCGATCTACGGAAAAAGGACAGCACCTCTCGCGAGTAGCTACACTGGAAGAAGAGATGGCTATGTCTCTCAGCGTCCGCCCTGCAAAGGAAACATCTATTCGGAAAAGACAAAAAAATGTTAATACGATCAAGAGTAAATAAACGTTCCCGAATAGCAAGCCAGAAGATAAACGAGTAGGCAGGGATACTAACAGATGACCAAACTAAACGGTACCAGGGAACCTGGGAGCGCTGAGTTTGAATAGCCTGGAAGGCCGTCCTAACAGAGAAGAGCCCATTTGTAGTTGGGAGCCAATAAGGCTCATCACGACAGCCAGGGTGGGGCAGACTAGGGAGGCTCCCACAGAGGTCAGGGGATATGGAACTAAGGGTCTCCATCCGAGTCCAGGCACCATCCTCAATAAAATCTGAAACCGTAGCCAAAATAGGGATACCTAACTGACGAGGTAATTGGCGAGGGAAGCGATCAATGAGCACACCCAACGGGTGCCATTGATCATACCAAAAAAACGTGTTACAACCGTCCCCAATTCTCCATCCAAAAAAAGGTTTCAGGATTCCCCGTAATAGGAGCAGCTTTCTCCAATACCAAGGGCAAGCATACGGAGTCTTAAGAAGCCAGAAGCAAGCCCCTTTTACCCGATAAGTGTGCACCCACTGCACCCATAAGGATTCTCTATCCCCAACCAGCAGGCGCCAAATAAGCTTGGCTACCAAGGATTGATTCCAAACATAGAGAGGCTTAAGGCCAAGGCCACCCTGCCTCTTCGGCCAACAAATGTCATGCCAAGCCACTTTTGCTTTATGAGGGTCCGCCTCATTACCACTCCAGAGGAAGTTACGAGTAAGTTGCTCAATCTCTTTGATCACCTTCTTCGGGAGGATAAACACCGAGGCCCAATACACATAGATAGTGGAAAGAATCGACTGAGCTAACTGCAATTGGCCTCCAAATGAGAGAGCCCTGCTGCGCCAAGCACAAATCTTAGTCCTCACTCTATCAATGATGGTCTGACAATCTCCATAGGAGAGCTTAGAGGAGAGCAGAGGAACCCCCAAATATCTCATAGGCAGACTCCCCCTCCGAAAACCAGAGGCGACATGGATAGCTTCACGAAGGGATGGGTCCTTGCAAGAGACGAAACAGTCACTTTTAGATGGATTGGCAATAAGGCCCGACAAAGAGGAAAAACGCTCCAAGCATGACTTCAAGATGCTAACCGAGGATGGGTCGCCATGAGAGAACAAGAGCAAATCATCAGCGAACATGAGCATCACCGTCTTAGTCTGCTCACATTTCCAATGGTATTGAAAGTCTGAATCCCTCGAGTGGTGCTTAACAATACCTTGCAGGACTTGCATAACTAGAACAAAGAGGTAAGGGGACAGAGGGTCCCCTTGCCTCAAACCCCTGCCCCCAGGGAAAAAACCATTTAACTGGCCATTGATCTTAACCGAATAGCGGGGGGTCGTAATGCACTCTCGAATCTAGCCACAAAAACGGGAAGGGAAGTTCATCAGATGAAGAGTCATCAGGAGGAAGTCCCACTCCACTGTGTCATAAGCCTTAGCAAGGTCAACTTTCATAGCACATCGGGGGGCCCCTCGGTGAAGATGGTATTGAAAAACTAACTCCTGGGCAAGCAGAACATTATCCCCAATCGAACGCCCTGGCACAAAGGCCGCTTGAGACACATCCACCAATCCTGAGAGCACCGGCTTAATCCTATTGGCTAAGATTTTGGTTATGATTTTATACAAGACATTACAACACGAAATAGGCCTAAATTGGGAAGGCGTCTCAGGGTGAGGCACCTTGGGAATGAGACTAATAATGGTGGCGTTGACCTGGCCCAAGAGGCGACCAGAGGTGAAAAAGCTTTGAACAGCCTTAACCACGTCCACCCCCACGATCTCCCAAGACTTTTTGAAGAACTTAACTGTAAAACCATCGGGCCCCGGGGCTTTATCATCGCCCATATTGAAGAGGGCAGTCTTAACTTCTTCAGCCGAAACCTCAGCAATAAGCCCAGCCCATTGGTCTTGATTCAGACGCTTGTCAATGAAGGGGGCTACTTCAATCTGGCTAAGGGGAGAGTTCCGAGAACTAGGCCTATAAAGATTTTGGAAGTAGGAGACCAAAACGTCTGCAACCTCATCTTTGGACTCAGTGAGGGTGCCATCTTCTCTAAGGAGGTTCATAATGCGATGATTATTACGCTTAGCGAGCATGGATTGGAAAAAGAAACGAGAGCATCTATCTCCCTCAGCAGACCACCTAATCCGAGCACGAAGGCGAAAGTGGTCAGACTCCTGCGCAAGAGCCACTAAAAGGTCTCTGTTCAACTCAAGCTCCTGTTGGTGAAGGACAGGGTCATGAGGATTGTCTTGCAAACGATGTTGGATACTAAGAAGATGATTCCTAAGGGACGAGACGAGATCAGAAACATGCCCCTTAGACCTATTAAGGGTCTTCATAGCATTCTTAACAGCTTTGAGCTTTTGAACAACTTGAAACATGGGAACTCCAGGGATGTGCCTTGTCCAACTAGCCTCCACCCTATCCAAGAAAAGAGGGTGATCAACAAGATGGTTAAGGAACCTAAACGGGCCGCCCTTATGCTGAAGATCTCCTAACAAAGCCACAACAACAGGGCTGTGGTCAGAAATTCCTGGTTGAAAAAAGAGAGTCTTACTATCCGGATAGTGGGAGAGCCAATCATCATTGACCAGGGCTCTATCAAGCTTCCTAAGAATACACTCTTCACCAAATCTCTTATTGGTCCACGTCAACTTAGGGCCACTATAAGCCAGATCCTGAAGCGAGGCAGAAGAAAGAAAATCGTTAAACCTACGCATACCTAGGGAGAAAGAGGTGTTGCCACCCCTCATTTCAGAACAATCGCGGCACACATTGAAATCTCCCATCAGGAGCCAAGGGTCAGAAGAAGCTGCAACCCCAATAGCTGTGAGGGAATTCCATAATCTGGCTTGGTCCACCTCCTCATTCCTAGCATAAATACAAGACATGACAAAAGGGATAGGGATCTCAGGACTCGTCACTTTGACATGGATAGCCTGGTCTGACTTGAATAAGGTCCTCACACTAAGGGCATTCGGGTCATAACCTATCCAAATACGACCTCCATCACAAGTATCATAGTTGTAATCCCACTTCCAAGAGGGCATAATATTGTGGGAGACATCAGCGGCATGCCTTTCCTGGACTCTAGTCTCTAAAAGAGCGATGAACATCAACTTCTGAGAAGAAATAAAAGACCGCACCTCAAATTGCTTAGGGGCTTGATTCAAACCCCTTACATTCCATGCTGCAATCTGCATCATTGATATTCTTGGAGAATCGGGTTCGAACTCGCCGACCCAGGCTTCTGCTCACCTTGCTCACCTTGCTCACGCATCTTCTTCCTATCCCTTTTAGCCTGAGATTTAGTCTTAGCTTGGTGACCGGCGGAGCTAACACTCCCTGCCCTCTCAGGCTCTAAGATCTGGTCCTCGCTATCATCTTGCTCACTCAAGTTGCCTCGAGAGGTTTCTACAGCTACCTCTCCATCTGACTCCATAGGAGATGGGACATCCTTATCTTCTTCTGCTAGAGCACAAAATTGATTTTTAATATGTTCGTCAACATCCTTAGGGTCATAGGGGACTGTGACGGTATGAAATTCAAGGCACTCTACCATGGTCATGGAGGCATAATTAGGCACAATCGGCTTAGATGATGGACTGGCTTCCTTACCCTTATCTTGAGCCTTCCCTCTCCTACTTTGCACTCTAGTGAAGCCATCGCTCTCACCAGCTTCCTTACTACCTTCAGCATTATTAGGGTCTGTTTTGGGTTTCTTGGGACACCGGGAATCTGAATGACCAAAAACCTTACAGTGTGAGCAAATTGATGGGATCCACTGATATTCTATTGGGAGCCTAGATATACGACGTTCCCCGGTGGCTTCATCATAGCCCTGATCTATATCTATAAACTTGGGGAATTTGGAGCAAGCATTAACATCAACACACACCCTAGCGTATCCTAGTCTTGATCTATCCTCTGTCATAGGATCAGCATACAATGGTCTTCCTATTTGACTTGCCATTATAGAAATTCCTTTCAACGACCAGCCTTCTAGGGGCAGGTTATGGATCTTAATCCACAAGGGAATGGAAGAGTGGGAATCCTTAGCTAAGTTCATTCCTGGTTCCCAACATTTAATAATAAATGGGCGACCCGCAAAATGATACGGACCCTCATCAAACACTCCCAGCATACTTTCTTGGGAATCAAAGCGAAAAAAATAAAATCCACTATTATTCGATAGGACCTCTATAAGACCATGGCTTTGCCATAGTCTCTTGGCGATATTTTGAACCACTGGGAAAGGCAATCGCTTTTCAATGAAATATCCAACCAACGTATTCATCCAATATTCGGTACATTCGTCAATAACATCGCTAGGTAATTTAACAAGAGGGATTTCAGACGGCGTACCTGAGGGCGGAAAAAAATCCAATCGGGTGGGGCTTCGATGGGCCCTAACCTCCGCAACATTGGCCCATGATTTATTGGGCTGCAATAAAGGATTTCCATTGGGCTGAATTGGGCCAACAGGTTGCTGGGCATGCGCATGGTTTCTTTTAAAATGGCCTTGGGCCTTTGGTCCAATTTGGCCATGGCTTTGTGGGCCCGCATGCTGGGATAAATGGCCCTTTGGAAGGGCCCCACGTCCAACCTGATGCTGTCCAAGAGAAGAAGGCCCAGCAACCACATGCTGGGCTCCACGAGCGGACCCCACGATCGGCTGGCCCAACTCGACGAAGGAAGCTGCACGCTGGGCGGCTTGTTGCTGCTGCTTTTGCATGGAGGAAACCGGGCCACGTGGGCCACTTGGGCCTTGAAAATGTCGGCCATTAACGTGATGGGGAGATTCTCGCATGTGAGGCCCACCATCTTCAAAGCCTCTAGCTGTATTCTTCTGCAACGATCTGCCTGCAACAACGTGGTTGCTCCGGATATTGCGCCATGATGGATGCGACCAGTCACCATCTCGAGGGTCATCCCTTTGCTGCAAATGGGAGGGAGCTCGGGGAGGAGCACTGTTCGAGGTCTGAGACTTACCAAGTTGGGCTGCTGTTTCTTCACCCGCAGCTGGCAACGGAGCCGCCGACCTCTGCAACTTCTCGCCGATCTTGTTGATGGAGCTCAAGCCGACTTGAAGGAGGCTCCTGTTGCCCTCCTGGTTCGCATCTTGGCTCCCCCCTACCACTCGCTCACTGCCTGGGTCCTCATCGCCACCAGTTTGGGATGGCAGAACTCCCATGACAGCCTCAGCATGCGGCGAGGGTGACTGCACTTCGACAGAAGCTTCTGCACATGGAGGAGGTTGTGCATGACCACCATTCAGCGGAGGGAAGGCCGAGGGATCACCAAAGTCGAACCTCCTCGGGTTTCCTCCACCCTTCCCGGCCACTCCATTGGCGTCACCTTGCGTTGCTGCTTCTGCAAGCAGCAACTCGGCTTCTTCTAGCAGCAAGAGATCGTCTTCTTCAGCAAACCGAGCTTGCTCACCCGCCATTATCGCACCACCATCCGCACAAGTCTCCATCACCATCTGATCTTCTTCACTGTACGCGGCATTATCCTTCCAAACCTGTTCCGACAGCATGCCTCGTACTTCATAGCTACTATAATCTTCACCCATGTTAACTTCAGAACTTGCTGCTTCCATCCCTCCATTTCCAGCCTCTAAAACACCTTCATTACTCGATCCTCTCAAGCTCGAAACAGCTGGATTCCGCGTCAACAACCTGTTAATATGCTTGGTGATGCCCCCGTTGCTTCGGCCTAAGGGAGGCCGACTTCTTGGGCGTGATCTCGCCGGCGGGGACCGGCGGGAACGCGCCATATGCGCTGTTTTCGTCGGAATAGCCACAAGACCTTCAAGTTCTCTCAAGGTAGAGAGAGAAACAAAAGAAGGGGTTTGGTTTAGGGTTTTAGGGTTTAGGGTTTAGGGTTTAGGGTTTAGGGTTTTAGGGTTTAGGGTTTAGGGTTTAGGGTTTAGGGTTTAGGGTTTAGGGTTTAGGGTTTAGGGTTTAGGGTTTAGGGTTT